>NW_022195685.1:485000-1085000 GCF_008641045.1 Pistacia vera
CGGTTCCCAATTGAGTCTTGAAATAAGGGAATGACTGATTGAATTCCTATAGCAGAATCATGATTGTTTCGTCTGGTCTCATTTAAACATGATAGGAATCAACCTTGATGCTGTCGCCCATCACCTCTAGGTAGACCCCAATCATCCCCCAATAGTAGGGGTGTTCAAAAGCGGTTAACTGAACCGATTAACCACTTTTTTGAACTGAACTAGTTTGGAGGGAAAACAGATTTTTTGGTTAATCGAAAAATCGGTTAACCGGTTTTCCCTTTTTTTTATAAAACTTTTTTTTTTTAACTTTTTCCTAAATTAAACTGTAAATATAAACAATACATATTCAAATAAAAATTAAACATTCATACATATCCATTGACCACTACTAACAATACATTAAAAATTGATACAAATAAAAGTCCAAAATGAAATTATTTTTTTATTTAATATATATATATATATATGTAAAATCGGTTCAAAAAACCGGTTTCGATTAACCGTTTTTTAATTTTTCCCGAACCAGAAATCCAGTTTTTTGAATTTTTCGAACCGTAACTGAACTGTTTTTTCGGTTTGGTTTTTGCATTTTTTTGAACACCCCTACCCAGTAAAACAAAAAAGAAGAAATTTCGCTCTAGAGAGAAACCGAATCATCAATGAGGAAGTCTAGAAACTGTTAGATAACAGGCTGGTGCGAGAGGTGCATTATCCAAATTGGTTGGCCAATGTAGTGGTGGTTAAGAAGAAGAATAGAAAGTGGCGAGTCTGCATAGACTTCACAGATCTAAACAAAGTCTGCCCCAAAGACTCATTCCCACTCCCACATATTAACATGCTAGTGGATGCCACAACCGGACATGAGCTGCTCAACTCCATGGATGCCTTCTCAGGCTACAATCAGATCCTCATGCATCCGAATGACCAAGATAAAATAGCCTTCGTCACCAAGAGGGGTACGTACTACTATAAAGTGATGTCTTTCGGTCTTAAGAATGCAAGGGCGATCTATCAGCGACTAGTAAATAAGATTTTCACTTAACACCTTGGAAAGACAATGAAGGTATACATAGACGACATGCTTGTCAAGTCTTTAGTGGCCGAACAACACCTTTATCACTTGAGCCAAACATTCTCAGTACTTATGAAGTATAACATGAAGCTCAACCCAGGCAAGTGCTCGTTTGAGGTCTCGTCTGGAAAGTTTTTGGGGTACATGGTGACTTAGCGTGGGATATAAGCCAACCCAGATTAGATTCAAGCTGTGCTAAACATACTCTCTCCTACAAGCATCAAGTACATCAAGTACCTTGCTGGACGAGTGGCCTCTCTAAGCAGGTTCATCTCTCGATCAGCTGACCAGTGCCACCTGTTCATCACCACACTTAGGAAATCTAAAGAATTTGAATGGACCCTAGCTTACGAAAAAGCCCTGTAGTAGCTAAAAAGGTACTTGAATTCTCCCCCTCTTCTCTCCAAACCCCCCATAGGAGAGAAACTTTATACATACCTGGTCGTCTCTAAAACACCAGTCTCAGCCGTCTTAGTTAGGGAGGATAATGGGAAACAACTACCCGTCTACTATGTGAGCAAGTCACTGGTTAACGCCGAGACTCGGTACAACCAGTTGGAAAAGCCAGCCCTATCACTCATCCGTGCATTCAAAAAGCTTCATCCTTACTTCAATGCCACTCCATAGCCATCGTTACCACATTCCCACTGAAAAAGATCCTCCATAAACCAAAGCTGTCAAGACGACTCACCCAATGGATGGTTGAGCTGAGTGCATTCGATGTATCCTACTAGCCCCGCACAACCATCAAGTCTCAAGCATTGGTTGATTTCATAGTCGATTTCACACCCAACACTTTCATTCAGGTGGAGAGAGAGTTGTTGTGCATGACAAGTGTCGAGTCTCATAAGTGGACTCTCTCAGTCGATGGGTCAAGTAATTCGAATGGGAGTGGGTTGGGCATAGTACTTATTACACCTGAGGGAGACGTCATCCAAATAGCCATCGGATGCGGCTTTAAATGCACAAACAATAAAGCTGAGTATAGGCCATGATAATTGGGCTCACTCTAGCCAAAGACATAGGGGTGACAAAGTTGGAAGTTAAGTCTGACTCCCAGCAAGTGAAATCAACTCTAAGGCACCTATCAAGTCCGAGACACCAAAATGACTACATACCTCAACATAGTAAAAGAACTCTAGTCGGCCTTTGAATAGTTCACAATCACCCAGATCCCAATGACCGAGAACACTCATGTAGACACCCTAGCTAACCTTGGATAAACTCTCCAAGGATTATCCTCAAAAACCATCCCCCTCTTGTTTCTATAATGGCTAGCCGATTGGAAAGATCCCCAACATTGAAAACCCACTCATCCCCAAAAAGCCTTCTGAAGTGTTAGACATCAACTCAGTCTACTCATGGATGACACCAATCATCTAGTACTTGAAAAATGATGAACTCTCCCTAACAAGAATGAAGCTCGCCGACTCAAAGCCAAGGTTTCCAAATTCACCATTTATAAGGGTCAACTACTGAAGAAATCTTTTTTCAACCCCTGTTTTAAGTGCATCACTTGGAACAAGCCAAACATGTTCTCGCCAAAATACTCGAAGGTGAATGTGGGAACCATGCTAGGGGTCGTAGTCTTGCCCACAGAGTGATCACAGTTGGTAATTATTGGCCTACCAAGCGATTTGATTCAGCGGCTCATGTTAAGAAATGTGATAGTTGCCAAAGGTTTGCCCATGTCTTGCACCTTCCTCCTGAAAGACTCAACTCCGTCCTCACCCTTTAGCCATTCATGAAGTGGGGATAGATATAGTTGGTAAACTGCCAATTACTCCAATAGCAATGAGTGTACATGCTAACGGTCACCAACTACTTCACCAAATGGATAGAAGCTTAGGCATTTGCCTAAGTACGAGATAAGGAGGTGAAGGGGTTCATCTGGAAGAATATAATCTCTTGGTTTGGCATATCGAAGGAGTTAGTCACCGATAATCTGTTTGCGAGGTGTTGAGAAGTTGAAATCCTTAGTCAAATAGGCAGACAGAGTCGTCCAACAAAATAGTGATACAAACCCTCAAGAAACGCCTCCAGAAAGCTAAAAGTGCTTTGGCAGATGAACTCCCAAGGGTACTTTGGTCCTACCAAACCATAGCCCACTCATCCACTAGAGAGACCCCCTTCCCCTTGGCATATGGCTCCAAGGCTGTCATCCTGTTGAGGTCTCAATCCCTTCTCCCAGACTCCAATGGATGGATGATAGTTCAACAAACAAAACCTTTCAAAAAAGGCCATCTACTAGCAATAAGTCATGCGACATTACAACCGTAATGTCTGAGTGAGAACTTTAAAAGAAATAGACTATGTGCTTTGTAAAGTCTTTCAGAATACCAAAGAAATCAACGCCAGGAAGCTCGATCCAACATGGGAGGGTCCATATAAGATCACCAAAGCGGTAGACAAGGACGCCTATAAACTCCAGACTCTAAAAAGGAAGGATATCACCAACAATTGGAATGTCATCCACCTCAAATGGTACTACTTCTAATAAACTTGTCTCAATTTCTTTTTATTTTCATTTGTTTTAAAAAGTATGAGTGGGTCTGTCCACCTCATTTCTAGTCAGTTGGCCTTTAGGCCTCGTATCTATAAAAGTATTACTCAGCGAAAAAATTATGCTCAACCGCAATCAATTAGCATCGACTTAGTCACGAGGACTAATTTACACCTTCAGCTGATCATGCCGACATGGCCTCAGTACATCTACTAATTTATATTGACAAATTATGTTCAACTCCAATCAATTAGCATTGACTCGGCCACGAGGCCTATTTTACACCTTCAGTTAGTCATGTCGACACAGCCTCGGTACATCTACTAATTTACATCGACAAATTATGTTCAACTCCAATCAATTAGCATCAACCTAGTTACGAGGCCTAATTTACACCTTCAGTCAGTTATGCTGACCTAGCCTTGGTACATCTACTAATTTACGTCGACAAATTATATTCAACTTCAATCAATTATCAAAGATTCAGTCACAAGAACTAACTACACAACCCAAGTTGGTCACACCGACTTGACCTTGGCACATCGACTGATTTACATCGACAGAGTTCAAGCAATTATCATCCACATTTCAAATAGCCAACACACACCCATAATGAGCTAGCTTAGTCATCCACAAATACAAAACAAGAATGAGCATCTACCAAGTCATATAATATAACACCATGAATGGCTAAATGCAACTACAAAGCGCAAAGTCAAGAGTATCAAGGCACCACGTGCCACCAAAATGAAAAACAAACTTAGAGTGCAAAATAAAATACGGTAAAAATGAAAACAAGTCTAAGGAGCACCACGCCCCATATCATTAGTGCGAGCCGACTCATCCATGGTCAACTCAGTCTGCACATCTCCTCCCTTGAAAATCACCCCTCCAATTTGGTCGCCCATATCGGCTTTGTCTCGAGTTTCCTCTCCACCCATCTCCTTTGTGAGTGTCTGCTCAAACTGACCAGCAAAATCTGTGGTATGGTCATCAATCTACTCATCCATGTGGTCACATCCTTCACCGGCCTATTCCTCTTCCATCGCTCGCTAGAGCTGGATATCCTTGTTTGGGTTCCAATGAGCATTGTTTCCAGACTTGAACTCCTGCATCAATTCTCCTTTAGCCCTGATGATCGCATCATCAGCAATAGTGAGGCATTGACCCTTCAATAACTCGATCTTATCGTCCTTCTTGGCAAGTTCTCTCTTTAGTTGTTACAGCTCGACTTCAATCTCTTTCGCCTACTACTTACTCTCTCTCTCAGCCTTCTAGGCCACCACCTCTCTCGTACGGAGATTGATGTCAGATTTGGAGATTTCCTGAATCTGCTTCTCCTGAGCCAAAGCGGACTTCCTGAGGAATAAACTCCTTGTGAAAGCCTACATGAAAACACTTAATCAGCCTAAGTCACTCAACAAATACATCAAGTACAGGAGGTTCGTACCTGAAAGACGCAAGAGACTGCCTAATCAGTGGTTGTGGGCACTCCCATCTGATTCAATCGGTTCTTATCCATAGGAAATAAGAACGAATCAGCCAACTTGTTCAATGATGCCGCATCCAAATAAGTCGACGAAGAAGTGGGAATAGTGAACATCAACTTCTCACTCTCTTCATCCAAGACAACTGTCCTAAATAACCTAGCCTCAGTCACAATAGGCCGACTTGGTGGAGTCACAACAATATCCTTTACCCTATTTTCCTCTCTCAATGGAGTCTCCCTTTTTCGCTTCTCACGACGTCTAGCAATAGACTCACTCATGCTCAAAATCGTTAATTTCTTCTTAAGTCCCTTTGCAATCGTAAATTCTTCAATAGTTAGTGGGTTTAGGGATGACTCACCAAACAAAATATGACTACAATAGCGAATTAGCAGCACATGCCACATTGCCTTAACGAAGGGAAAGGGATACCTCGTTGAATCGCCCCTGTTCTTGCCCACAGGTGACTTGCCCTCAAATTAGCCTCTTTCAACACTACTCCCAATATCTCTGCTCTTTCAGTATGGTGAGAACTTCTCCAATCGAAACGTCCAGGTCATCTCCCCTCTATCCAGCTCGGTTGTAGTCAGGATCTGTAAAGGAAACATAGAATAAGACTTTAGTAATTAAAGAATTAAGACAAGATTTAAGTTTCTCATTAATCACTCACCAAGTATAGAGGATCTCACCCTGGCCTCTCCCCCCAAAAACTGACTCGCCCCTGAAGAAGAAAAAGTGTTCCTTCTAGTTCTTGTCACTTGACCTGAGGTTGGTTACTAGGTGGATCCAATCGTGCTTGAGAATGACCACGTATCTACCCTTACCCTTGTCGTGCTCTTTTAGGAAATAGGAGTACAACAACTCGTATAACCTAAACCTCACTTGAATTTGCACATAGAGAATCTCCAAAGCCATCAACAGCCTCTACCCATTTGGCATGATTTGGGTTGATGCAATCATAAAATGGTTCAACACCTCCCAAACGAGACGGGGTATGAGAAGTCTCAGCTCATCATAGAACCACTTCTCATATATGCTCACCCATCCTTTTGCTTCCCAATCGACCCTCTCGTACGACTTAGGCACCCTAATTTCGACCAAATTAGGAATGTGGTAAAATGTCCTAATCCTCTACTTGTCATTTTCCTTCAATAAGGATGGATAGTCGGCATTCAATATCTTGTTTCTTAGCCAACTTGGCTCATCCTCTGAACCTCTACTAGTGGAAGGCAAGTCTTCTAAACTATTAGACTCATCCGATTCTTCCCCACTCGTCCCTTGCCTGTCTGAACCATCTTAAATGAAATCAACACTACTAAACTTAGGAACAAATACACTCAACCCCTTCGGTATGCCCACGAGTACATTTCCTTCCTCTGGCATCACCACCATAATTAGAACATCTCGTAATCATCGCCAACCTCTATCTCTTCCCCACTCGTCTTGCCCGAATCTGAGTGCGACATTAAAACTACTTCAGTATCCAACAAACTCATGCCCCTTCACTCAACTCAACCCAAGCGACTGACTGACACGCCCACACTTAGGCTCACACCTTCAAAGGTCTCTCACCCTGACCCAGCGAAACACAACAATACCACTCGGTTCAGTCTAAAAAATCGAATGAATTCTTTAACTTTCACTAGACACTTGACTTGTCCAAGACGATCAAGTGAACAAGATGTCCTGACTTGCCTCAACACACCCACCTGTCAAATCTTAAGACCCTACTTGACTAACTCACCCAGCTTAATCAAGCAGACCGAGACGAGCCGAATGGGAATCTTGGATAACTCGATTCCATCTTCTTCCTCCAAAAAACAAGCCAAGCACACCACAAACAGCCTTAGAACCCAAAACCTAACTCTCTAAACACAAAACAAACCACCCCAAAACCAAACCCAACACTCAAAATCTCCTAAACAACAAAACGGAGAAGCCAAATCACTACAGAAACACCTAGTTCAATCTAAATGGCCTTACATCTTCATTTCTTCAAATTCTTCCAAGAAATCGAGTAAACCTCACCTATTTCCTTAATCGAGGAAACCTCACCTATTTCCTCCAAACTACCAGAAACATTAAGAGAAGCGAAAAAGGAATGAGATTATACAAGAGAGAATGGAGGTTTTATCATGAAAATGGCCAAAATCTTCAAAATCTCTCCACGGCTGCAGAAAAACGTCAAAATAAAGAAGAAAATGTGAAGAAAGAGAAAACTGAGTGAAGTAAAATGGAGATGAACAGTCACCTCTTTGCTTTTATTGATAAAAGTTGGAATAGGGTACACGTGGCGACCTACAATTGGTCATTGAATGATGCAACTCTTCATTTTCCCACCCAAGCTGAAAGGAAATATTAGTCATACACGTGTCACGAGATAAGCCATTCTCAAAAGGGTTTAACTTCTCATCTCCCGCTCAAAATTCAAAGACACGATGCCATCCAAGTCTCGAATACAATGCCTCAAGTATACATCCCCATCACTTGGTCCACCCGACTGAACGATTTGACCACCAAACGATACAAGGTACTTGCCAAAAAGCCACAAATCTCACGCGATAACCACCATTAAGGCACTCCGCATCAAGCCATTCAATACACATGATCAGAAGGATAAGCTATGATAAAAAATTAACTAATTCCCACTCAATCAAAAAAGGTTTCAATTTGAAACACCATAACAATTGAACATGATTCATTTCACCAAGTCAAAAAGCTCTCTCAGTTCTATGCACCAAGAGAGGATCCTCCCAAAGAACCAACTCTACACCTTCCCACTCGATTCGATACACTGAGTAAGGATTTCTCCAAATTATTTATTCGACCTCTCACTCGGTCCAATGCACCAAGCGAGAACTCCTCCAAAAATGAATACGTACTATCACTTGATTTGATACATCGAGTGGGTTACACCTTTGTAAGATCTTATAACCCTTACTCGGTTCGATGCACCGAGCAAGGATGTCCCCATAAGACTAGCTTCACCCTCGGCCCAATGCACTAAGTGGGTTACACCTTCATAGGGTGTACATCTTATCCTTTCACTCGGTTAGGTATACCAAATGAATCACCTTCGTACGTCACATTTGATGCTACTACAGGTCCAAAAGCCAAGTGATGATGTGCAAATTTTTGCATTCTCCCAGTCGGTCAGGCATACCGATTGAGTACACGTTCACATAGCACAAACTACTCTCTAATTTAAGTATTTCTTAACTCAGAGAGTAGTGGCAAACTATTAGGGCCAAAAAATGGCATGGGCCTTAGTAGGCCCAAATATGGAATATCTTCTATGTGGCGCAAGGCTATGGCCCAATCTCGCTTGGGCTCACAATGAGATACACGCAATGGGCCAACCCATTCTACCAATCAAGCTATTCATGCAAGTTGCATTTATTCAGTAAGGACTTACTCCGATTGGACCTCATTGCCAATTTACGTGGGTCTAAGCCCATCGATCCAAAATCATTCTCAGAACCCAGAATTTACGTCAAGACATCCCAGAGTTCTGTCAATACCCTATTTTTGTCTAAGATGTTGAATCTTACATGGAATAAGACTCCAATTCCTTCAAAGGCAAGTAAATCTAGTCTTTCCTATTGATTAAACCTCAACTATTGTGGACTCATAGTCCTATTAGGATTCTAAGATCTTGGGACTAATATATAAATAGGGGCTTGTCCTCTCATAAGGCATTCATCGCCATACCTTCGAACCCCGTAGTTCTTACTGACACAACCCGTCCCGAATTTCCTCATCCCATAGGATCCGGGCGCTCCCATAAGGCTCGGATACACGAGACGTGCCATGTAAAAAACTGTGAAACCTGTTAAAAGACTTACTTTTTCTGAATAACATCATAGTATTTCCATTTCCAACATCTCAAAAACATACACCATCTTTTGTTTTGCAAAAAAAAAAAAAAAGATTCAGGGAAACTTGTGGTATCAGGTTTTCCACTTATATTACACATTTCAAACATAAACAAAAGAAAATACATGATGGGAAACATGAGTTTCTGAAGCAGAAGTCCAAAATACAGTATGACATAAAATATAAAACACACATAAGAAGATGTCGACGCGTGGCACAACCCTGAGCAGAGACTCACTACTCAGCATGATCTCCAGGAGGTCCTAGTGAGGAGGGGAAACATTTAAAAAAAGGGTGAGCTGAAATACTTAGTGAGTAAGAGAAAGGGGAGGTTTGAAAAAGATCTTTAAAAAAGAAATAATGATAACATACAACAATTCTTAAGCAAATCCTGAAGACAATATAATTTTATGAATATGCAATAGAAGCAACCACTCCATTCATGTATGCAATATGTGATTTATTTCTAACCATCCTGCACTCAATAAACTGTATTCTGACTTACTTCATTTAACTGTATCTGATTTTAAATAAAACCTCAACATTTGATATTAGAAACTCTCACCACAACTATTACCCTGGGGAAAATCTGTCATACCTGGTGGGCATCCCACACACAGACAGAGTGAGGGATGTACTTGTCATACCCGGCAAGATCTATCATCGCGCGGGCAGAGCCTCTGAAACTGTCATATCTGGCGGACCACTCAACGCCTAGGCAAAGCATTGATAACTGTCATATGCATACGCAAAGCCAAAAATCTATATCACTAGGGGATGGGTACTTCGTAAGTGACTTTAGAACTACAAAAAATCTCATGCATATTCTTAGCTAACATATCACTCATGAACATATCACATATTGGGTTATAAATTATGCATGCTGACATAATAATTAAAAATCACTTCTAGGGGTGAAACTGCAAATTTTCAAACATGTTGCAGAACTAACAGTTTAACTTAGATTAAAAATTACTTCAACATCACATTACCATAGCATATGTCCGACACCAATCACAAGCAATTATCACTTGAAAAGCCAAAAACTCACATAACACATTCTAATTATAATTAAAACAAGGAGCTAATAACTAATACATAAGGACATCTCATGTTGAAATAAAATAAACATGTCCTTCCAAGACTAATAGCCAATGCCATCATTTTTCCATCATCAAAAACTACACTTTTAAAAAATTCTCTTTCTCCACTCTTCAACTAATCCGAAACCAACAGCAATCTCTACAGTATGGCTTCACTCCAATTAACAAAGGCATCAAATTTAATTTTTATTATGAAGAGCCATCTATTGACATATATATATAAAACGTTACCACTATTTAACCATTTCAAATTTTTTAGAGTTTATCAACATATTTAGAAGCCAAGGTTCCAATGTTAGTAATTAATAATTTAATCTTTATAAAACAAAGGAGTTATAATAAATATATGAATATAATATATCATACTAAAGTGTGTAGGCCCGTCCCTTAGTTACTAGACAAAATATCACTTCTTATTAACATATATGCACCTATTAAAACCTCTCCTTTTTCTACCCATAACCCGAGCCCACATGCATAACCATAGTAAGTTTACCCAAATCAACAACTAACACTACCCAACCATCACTCAAGCTGCCTTAATTTCCCAGCATTTCCAAACACAAATCAACCAACTTCCCACTGTATTCTAGCCGAGTGTAAGCAAATGGGGTGTCCAACAAAACACGGAATTAAAAACAAAATTAGATCATCTTCTAATATGACCTCCAGCAAGCATAACAATAAAAAAAAGAACCAACTCAAGCATTTCTAATATCTTGTCCAGCCGAAAATATATTTATGTATACATAATTTTTCCAGCAACATCACCAATAGACAGAGCAGCTGAAAGCAAAAAAGAGAACTAACATCCCATAATATCATGTTTAATATCAATCTCTTTGCTCAAACATGAAAAGCAAATCAAAACTTTAACATGAAAGGACATTAGGCAATGTTTTTAGGGGAAATAGTTTTGGATCCACTCACAATTCTAGCTCAGCCAAAAATAAAACCAAGTGTCAAGCACTCTTCTCTTCCATACCTACACCCAAAAGCTCAAGATTAAACACTCACTCCTAAAACAAAGGAGAATTGATTAAAGAAATTGTTTCCTAAGCCCAATGCATGCGTTACCCGAACGCAAATTGGAGTGACTTGCTTCAAATTCTGTCCTTTTTTATTTTTCCCGCTTTCCTTCTTCTTCTTCATTTGGGCGAATAGCCCAGCCTTTTTTTTATATAAAACAATTTTCTAAAATTATAAAACTGCCCCCAAATTCTCTTATTTCCGTCTAACCCTGCCATATAAGCTTCTCCTTACAAAAGTGTCCAGATTTTTCCCTCTTGATACATGCAAACCCATCAGAATTTATTTCTTTTGTTTTCATCCCTTAACGCAAACTTTAAAAACTAACAGAAATGCCCTTTCTTACAACAATACCGTAAAATCAAATAGAAAGAGAAGTAAATAAATAAATAAAATTCATGATATAACTAAATTAGAAATGGGGTTTTACACTTACTTTTGAGAACTATATTTCACTACCATAGTTCTGGTCTTCAACTAAACTTCTGGTAATCTTTCCTTTCCCTTACCCTCACTAAAAAAGCCTTTATCAGCCTTACTAACTTGAGCATTGGAATGCCTATGACAAACACCACCATGGTGTTTTCCGTTCGCTTCATGTTGGTTTCTTTATGTGTGCAGGTGCAGCGAATTGTCAGTGGCCTCAACTTCACAGGATTCATCCTTCTTTCTGTAACCTTAGATTTTAGCGTTTACACCTCTGCTAAGTTTTTGGTTCAATTTCAGCATCTTTTATCTCTAAAGTTTCCTATGGTGGCTCTTTATCATGCCTCTGTTCAGTATCTGGATCAATTTCAGTCTCTTTTGTCCCTAAAGTTTCCTACGATGGCTCTATGTCATGCCTCAGCTGAGTTTTTGGATCAACTTCAGTATCCTTCATCTCTGAAGTTTCCTTCGGTGGCTCTATGTCATACCTCTGCTGAGTTTCTGAATCAACTTCAGTATCCTTCATCTCTGAAGTTTCCTGCAGTAATGGCCCTTTGCTAGATTCAGAGTTTCATCAAGATCCTCCAGCTCAAGATGACCCTCTGGCTCGAAATGATCCTCTCATTTGAGATGACCCCCCAACTCGAGATCACCCCCCAGCTCGAGATGATCCTCCAATTTGAGATGACCCTCCGGCTCAAGATGATCCTTCAGTTTGAGATGATCTTACAGCATGAGGCTTCAGTACATCTTCTTCAATAACAATTCCATTTTCTGTGCACATTTTAGTTCTTAATGCAAGCATCTAGTTCCTCCTGAAATAATATTGAACATTTTTGTTATCCATACACCATATAAAATCTGACTAACCCAAAACCAACATTTTCTTTAGTTATTACAATATCAATGGCCTTGTTTCTGACTATTTACCTCAGAAACAAAATTATAAGTCAGAAGACAATTGCAACACATAAAGTACATTGAGAATCCCAAGTTCCACTAGGAGTATATGCCTCTGATGCTCAATCATAATAATTAACAAAAACTCAGATAGTCGTTACAGTGCCCATTTTCTCATTAATCTCTCTTTTAATTCACTTTCACTTGTAAGTGTATATTAGTGTTGCCCAAGAAACCATTAGTGTTGCCCTAGAAACCATTCGTGTTGTCGGTTCAAGAGCATTTTGTCTTGTATCAATATATCATAAATAATAAAAGAAAGAATTCTTCAATTCATATATATAAATTGCTTCTTTTATTTAGTCATGCATTTAAAATAAAGTATTTATATGAATTGTTCAGATAATTCATTTAATCGGTAAATGAATTATCAAAAGGTTCCCTACGGAAGCAATATAACTTGGGCAACTATATTGCATAGTAGACATACTGAATGCTTCCGAAAGATATCATGAGTTGATATAAGTACAGATGACGATGATAGTCATGTCACTAGGGCATTAGTATAGATTAGTGGTTGGTGAACTATTTTTCGAACTTGACCGAATAACGACAAATCACTTGGAAAAACATGTAGTCAATGATTTATCGTTTCGTTACATCAGTGCACGATATAGTCCTTTGCCTGAGACATTATGGTCGGATCCGATATGGATGCGTATGGTTCATATGGTGTATAAGTACGAGACTAGTCATGTTTCATATGATAAAGCCTATTTGGTCATGCATTGTTCATATGCGGAAACGAACAATGGTCAAGAAGGGATCCATTGACTCGAAAATATAGGATCAAGAGTACCGCTGACTCTATCAGGATTCGAGTTCTTGGACGAACGTCGATAAATGTTAGAAATCAGAATCTCTAGACAGAGTCTATTATTAGTCATACGAAAGCAAGTTCGTGATGACGAGTTCCAGATATATTGATCGATGATTTAGTAGAAGATCGAGTTTAGGATTTTGACGTTCCATGAATCCATACTCAATTAGGATATATCAATGGAAGGACTTTACCTGTATGGTACATATGATCTAAAATGGGTTCGATGATGCATTTCTTCATCGTGTTTTAGAGACTATGGCACATTGCTAGATGTTTACCATAGTCGTTGGGCCTGCAGACAGATTTCTGGATTCATCTAGAACCGGCTCACGGCTAATCCACAGTGGACCTAAATGATCATACCAATAGCCTTGAGAAGTTAGAGAAGGATAAGAGAGATAAATGATTATCCGAAGAGGGCTAGCACCTTCCGAGGGTAATGACACGATTTCTATGGTAATAATTACATAGAAAATTATTTGTGACAGTTTCAGGGTTAAAATGGTCAAATAATAATTAATTGTATTTAATTATTATATCTTAAAGCGTTAAGATAAATAAGATAAACTAAAATGACATTTTAATAGTTAAAGGGCAAAAGGGTAAACTTATGGGTTGTTAATGTAAACTAGTTTACTTTACATGAGTCCTTGGATAATATTGATTATTCAAAGGGTAGATTAATAAATACTTGGGCTCCTTTTAAAATAAGATTTTATTGGGGCATGCAAGTGAAAAATAACTAATTACAAAATGACCCATGTATATATAAATGCAAATGGTTGCATTTTAGGTTAAGTTTTTCATTTGGTTCACTCAAAAGAAAAACAATCTCTCTCTCTTAGGGTTTGACCACTCTCTCTCACTCTCTCAAGGTGGTGTTAAAATGTGGAGGATTCATCCTTTTTAATATTGGCTTCATCAACCTTAAACAGAGGAGAAGGTATAATGTTTTCAAGCTTTGTTTGAAAAAAAATTTGAATCCTATTAATCCAACTCTTTCATGCTTTGAATCTACATTTTCCGTCACCTCTTCATGGTTTTCTTTCATAAATTTAATTAAACCAAATCTAATCAAATAATTAACAAAAACTCTGATAGAAAGGCTTTATTTGTTCTATGCTAAACTGTCATATATATCTTCATAACAAGCAACTCAAATCATGGAATTGATTTATTTCAGTTTCAAACTTCAAACCAAATCTAATCAAATGAAAATAAAAAGCCACGATAGCCACTAAATATTTTCTTTCGATGAGCAGCCTTTCGATACTGAGGGTTATGATTTCGAAAATGAGGGAAATCGTTCTGTATCTCTTCAGGATTAGTAATCCACAGTATCCACTTCAGTTTAAAGATTATTTCATCATCTGACTCTGAATCATCTATTTTGTTTTCTGGTACCGCTACCGCTTTATTCTTCGTCTTCGACATAGACATCGGTTCCTTTCCAGGCCTGCGTTCAAATTTCCTATCTGTATCTGCATCTGCATCTGAACTGCTCAGCTTTGGCTCCTTGCCATGTCTACGTTCAAATTTTCTTTCTCCATCTGTATCAGAAATGCGCAGCTTTGGCTCCTTCACGGGACTACGTGAGGCCGCTCGAGCTCGAGGACTCTGTGGCGCCTCTCTATCTGTTTCCATTATGATTTTCTTATCTATACACAATGGACGAAACTTTCCAAAGCAGACTGGTAAACCAACCTTCTTCGTCTTCGACATAGACATCGGTTCCTTACCAGGCCTACGTTCAAATTTTCTATCTGTATCTGCATCTGAACTGCCCAGCTTTGGCTCCTTGCCACGTATACGTTCAACTATTCTTTCTGCATCTGTATCAGAAATGCGCAGCTTTGGCTCCTTCGCTGGACTGCGTGAGGCCGCTCGAACCCGAGGACTCTGTGGCGCCTCTCTATCTTTTTTCCTTATGATTTTCTTATCCATGCACATTTGACAAAACTTTACAAAGCAGGCTTCTAAATCAACCTGAAGAACAACTAACAGAAAAGGTTCATTCAACAGTTCTTTCAGATAATACCAAGAATGGAACTGGTTTTGACATATTACCTCATTGACAAATTTGGTATCTGCAATCCATTTATGGCAAATGGGCTGCATTTCGCGAAGTGTAAGACTACAAGCTGTCATAATAGCTGCTGCAGCAATCACTGAAGGTTTGTACTTTGTAACAGTTTTATCTGCGATAACAAAATATATATATATATATAACAACAGAAGATAAACAAGAAATAACTTGTACTTTTAAGAATTTTTACCGCCTAGTGCTTGGATTATAATCTCGTTTACAACTCGGCTTTTGATGTTTTCTGCTCCAGAAATCCTCGGAATTACCATATTAACGAAGGATATAGCTGTTAGATCCAAGTCCCATTTAAGTGCATTGAGAATCACAAGTTCCACTATACGCACATGCCTCCCATTGTTAATCATTTTCGTTTTTACCTTGCATTTGATCGAATAAATTAGGGAAAATTAAAAAACTTTAATCTTTCAGGAAACAAAGACTAATTATACTAAAATTATACACCAAATTTTGATTAACTTACCAGAAAGCGATGGACATCGAAAGTGTCAGGTCTCATCTTATAAGCAATCATTAAACAACAGTTGGCAACAAGAACTACCTCATCTCGCACACAGTCTATCACATTCTGATTGAACAATTTGAGATTAGTATTCAAAATATGTGAAAGATCTAAGTCATAAAATCATGGGGTTTTGACGTTGTGTTACCGGAAGTGGGTTCTTTGAAATGAAGCGATCAAAGTAAATTAAAGCAAGATATTGTTCAAACACATCAGCATTGTCGAGACGAGAGTTCTGCAATCAACATAACATACTCTTTAAGTCTCAGGAATTTATCAAAAAGTAGCAAACTTGAAATAAACAGATAATTCTGTGAAAGAAAATATCACAAACATATAATTTCTGGGAAAGAAAACATAACAAACATTGAATTTGATCATTTTTTTCCTTTTCTTGTCCTTTTTTATCGTTTTCTTGTTAGGTCATAAACTTAACATGAAAAAAAACAAAGAAGTTAATTGTTCAATTCTTTCATCTTTTCCCCCTCATTTTATCTGAAGGCAAACAAGGGTTTAGAAGTTCAAGAATGTAGAAAATTTTCTTAATAAAGCAACTGACTCGCAACATAACAAAACAAATGAATTAGTAGATCAGTTCTTTCATTTTCCTGGACTTTTTATCAT
Source organism: Pistacia vera (assembly GCF_008641045.1). NCBI lineage: Eukaryota > Viridiplantae > Streptophyta > Magnoliopsida > Sapindales > Anacardiaceae > Pistacia > Pistacia vera. The sequence continues at coordinate 501,501 of NW_022195685.1, forward strand.
TTTCTTAGTAGGCTAACAAGGGATTGCATGTTCAGTTCACAGAAAAGCATGGTAAAGAATCAAACAGAATCTGGAAAAACCTTGATGGAATAAATTAACACAAAGGAATTACTAGTGCAATTCCTTTTTCTTTTTTTTTTTCCTATCATTCTCTCTGAAGGCAAACAGGGGTTTAGAAGTTCAAGAATCCAGAAATTGGGCTTAAGAAAGAAACTGAATCACAACAGAACAGAACAAAACAAATCAATCAGTAGTTCAGTCCTCAAATTTTCTTGGCCTTTCTATCTTTTTCTCGGTAGGTTAACAAGGTTTTGTAAAATTCCAAAGAAAAACATGAAAAACAATGTCAGAATCTAGTAACTTTGATGGAATAAAGAGCCTAACTTACAAGGAAAAATCCCAAAGAACTGAAAGCTTTTAATTAATCTTTTTTCTTAGCAACCAAACAAGATCTCATGCATTTCTTTCCTTTTCTTTCTATTTTACCTTGTTTTCTCATCAACCAAACAAAACCACAAAGTTCAAACTTCAGATATTTTACCCCCATTTTCTGGAAAACCAAACAGAAAACTTAGAAACACTTACTAGGATCGTTCTAACAGCTGTCGCTCTGAGAATCACTTTGTTACTCTGAGCATAGCCCTCGGCAGGCATGAATTCTTCTTCCGCTTTTAAGTACCTCTCAAGATCTTCTTCTTCGAAACCATCCACTGGATTATTTCGGTCGTAATCTATTGTCATATCCATTTTGTTTCCAGAGAAAATTTAAAGAACAGAAAATACAAGAAAGTTGGATGAAGTTTTTTCAGTAAATGCTTGCTCTATATTGGCGTCCAAGACTCAGTAGTTTCTCTCTCTTGACAGTTTTGTTCGTTAAGACTTGAGAATTGTACAATGAAATTTTTGGCGGGAAAAGCAGTTTAGCATAGAGTCCTGGTTTTTCCTGCGGTTATTTCTTTACTGCTGGTCCAGTGACTTGTATCATTAAACTCTCTTTTAATTCACTTTCACTTTCAGTAAACCAAATCTAATCAAATAATTACTGTTTAGATCATTCTAATCAAATGAAATATTTTCAGCCTTTCCGCCTCTAAGATGATTAGATAATTTTAACTTAAAAACAAATTAAATAATTAAAGAAGATTATATGTCAAACGGATGAGGTTGTCACATTAGATTGTATATAAAGTTTGTATATATAACATTACTCTTATCTTTATATTTAAAACAATAATTTACGAAAAATATTATTTGTAAAAAAAAAATTTCATACAAATTGATGTGTCATAAAATGATTGGCTGATTTTAAATTAAAATTAAACTTTCACTCAATCATCTTTTGCCACATAATGTTGTATGAGAATGTTATATATGTAGTATTAATTGGATATCTAAAAGAGTTAACAACAATAATCTCCATAGAATATGAAATAATAACAAAAATTGCTTTGAGATTTTCAAAATAACAGAATTCTCTCTATTGTTAATGAAAATGGTAGTGAGCCATTAATGTTTTACACTGTTATGACTTAATAAATATTATCAAATTGCTTTCTTACTGTTTATTTTAGCACCTAAAATTTAACCACATGAGATTTTAGTTATTTCCGAAACTGTAGAAGGATTTTGTTATTATATCATAGTTAAGGGGGATTATTGTTATTAACTCTATCTAAAATAACATTTTACTTATCATTAGTATTCTATTAGGTTAAACTATAAAGTTGAGGATTAAAGACAAACATAACAGAAAGATAGATTGAGTTATCCATCAATCTCATGACTAAGCATATTTCAAATTCTTGAAAGTTCATTACAAAGATTAGCTTGGCTTTTAATTAATTAGCTATTTGCAAATTCCTCTTCAAAGGACAAGGTTCAACTGGAGCGAACTGAGCCAACTCCACCAGCTAGACAGTAGTCAACCAGGGCCGGGTCGTCGAAGAACATCCAGATCGACAAGGAGGTCAAGAAGTTAACCATCACCCTTCCAACAACGACCTTGGTCTACTCTAATGTAGCCGAGATAAAGAATCTAGCCAACTCCTTTCTACTCCCTACGGACGAGAGTTGACTGACTCAAATGGGAATGACAGTTACGGCCGAGTGGGTAGTGTCTCGGCAACTTCAGGTATATCTTGACTTGACTACTTTTGTTAAGTTATAGTTCTTAACTGTACGCTCTTGTGTAGGCTTTGTGCGAGCCTTTACTTGACGAAGGTCATAGTCGCCCAGGATGCGAAAATCCGGGAGATGATCAAGTCTAACACTAGTCTACGTAATCAGGAGGCCGCAACACTGAAGAGTGCAAAGGAGAGCTCCGCCAAGTTGCTACAGGCCAAGACAAAAATGGAGCTAGTTGAGTCGAAGAGGAAGTTAGCTAAGAAGGAGGAGGAGTCAGTCACTCTCAGAGAGCGATGCAACTCCCTTGCAAGGGATGCCATGATCAAAGCCTGTGCCAAGCTGATGAAGGAATTCAAGGTCGGGAACACTGTGCATTGGAATCCCGACGAAGATATTGAGCTTTAGGAGGAGATAAAGGTCGAGACAACCGAGGGGGAAAGTCAAACGGAGGACAACTGAGCCAAGTTAGATCCCAATGATTAGGAAAGTTGTTGAGGACTTGGAAGGCTCTCTTGCTAGGTTGACTGAAGCTACTCCTCAAGACGAGTTAGTTGTGGTGGCGTTTGCTGGGAAAGGGAAGGAGGTCGAACCATCCGTGGAGCAATCGACTTGAGATGAAGAACTAGGAACTTAAGGCCTGGCGGTCGAGTTGGCATAGGTCAATTGAAGGCGTAAATGATAGTAACATATATAAATGCTATATAGCTAAGTCGGTGTGACCAATTGAAGGTGAATCATAGCTAACACTTGGAATTTTTGTAAATATTGATGCCTTGAGGCCGAGTCGATGTGACCAACTGACATTGAATCATAGCTTATACTTAGGATTTTTGTACATATTGATGCCCTAAGGTCATGTCCGTATGACCGAGTGATGTTACAATTCATCATAAGTAATAAAACACAAGTACCATGGAGGTTGAGCTAATATGACTGACTAAAAGTGAAACGTTCTAAATCAATAAACCATATGCCTTGAGGTTGAGTTGGCATGACCGACTGAAGGTGAAACATGGTAAATCAATAAAACATGTGCCTTGAGACCAAGTTGGCATGACCGACTGAAGGTGAAAATTTTAAGACATTTAGCCTTGTGGCCAAGTCGGTGTGGATTGATGTCTGGGTTGGCATGACTGACCAATGGTGATAAACATAGATGTTTGGGTCGAAATGAGCCAACTAAAGGTGAAGATTTCAAGGCATTAAGCCTTGTGGTCGAGTCGATGTGAATTGATGTCTGGGTCAGCATGACCGACCGATGGTGATAAACAAATGTCTGGGTTGGTATGAGCCAACTAAAGGTGAAGATTTCAAGACATTAGGCCTTGTGGCCGAGTCAATGTGAATTGATTGAAGATGAACACAATTTTTTTGTTGAATAGTACTTTTATTAATTTGAGACCTATGTTGTTGATTTTCGCAAGTGTACGAAATCGTGCAAGTAATAAAGCTCGAGTAAACGAGTGTCGAATCCCAAGAGAACTACTTACCAAGTACCAAACTAGTATATCTTATTGCTATTTGATGAAACAGAATTTTAAGATTGAATTTAATGAAAAAGAATATAAACTAAAAACTAAATAAAAGCAGAATTTTATAAATACTTTGGTAGAGAAATCAATATGACTAAACCTAGGGTATAGATTTCACACCAATTTAATTCTATGCATTGACAATTATTGCTAACCTAGTTAAGCTTATTCTAAAGGCCAAACTCCTTAATATTCCACTAACTTTCTCTCGAACAATTAGCGAATTAACCCTTAAGCAACAACCCAAAATATCTCTAAGTTGAATTTAAAAGCTAAGAGATCATTAAGTTCTATGGAATTTACCAGAGCCTCACAGATCGCGGTAACCTATCTCTAGCGTTCGCTAAATCTATGGTTTTATTACCTTAGACTAATCAGGTTTCATCTCTCGATCTCAACCCAACCCATAAAATCATTCAACTCTCAGGCCCTTAAGAATTGAAAACATTATGCATAATAGTAAAACTTAGAATTAAAAGCTCAATAAGAATTAACAACAATTTAAGTCAATACATATTCATAAAGTGGGCTACATCTTAGCCCTAGAAAAGAGATTTAGTTCATAAATACAGTAATAAAAACAACCATTGTATTTAATAACATGACTTCAAGAAAGAAAAATAGAAAAACTTCTCTATTTTGTGAACGAGAATCGCAAGAATTCTGATCTCCAAAGTAGTAGCCGTCATTTCTCCTCCTTCCCATCTCCCTTAAAACTACTTAAAGACCCTTATTTATAGTACTAGGGTTTGGAGGTTACTTACAAAAGAATTAAATGCCTTCACCCATTCAGATTAGGACTAGGAGAATGTAATAACTTAAACCGGCCCGTGACCCATCGCTGCGGCAATAAGAACCGTTGCTGCGGCGATCGTTCTTTCTGTCCAATGAGTCTGTGATCTTTAGAATTTGATAAATTCATCAACACAAACTTTGTATCTCTCTGAATAAGCTTTCCAACACCACAAGAATCGTCGAATTCCGATTTCTACAGCTCAAGTTATGATCCAAACAGCGAAGCATGCTCATCTTGAAGAATTTCCAGATTTTACGTTGTATCTTCGACGCGTCACAACTTTGTCGTTTCAACTCCGACTCTTGCACCGTTTGTTCCTACTCGTCATGAATTCCATCGACATCATTCTTTTTCCTTCACATATTGGTTTGAACCTGAAAATACTCAAAATACACCCGTGATCCCGTAAAAGGTATTTATGAAATAATTAATTCAAATTCCACAATTTAAACACATTTTTCCACAAATAATCCAATTAAATCACTAGAAAAATATATACTTTCAAGCTCTTATCAACCTAGAGGCCGACTGACAGTGAAGGAGGTGGATAGGAAGGAGGTGGATAGGCCCACTCATTATTTTTATTTGAAAAATAAAATGAAGCTGAGACAAGTATTATTAGAAGTAATAGCGTTTGAGATTAATGGCGTTCCAACTGTTGCTAATGTCTTTGCCTTTGGGAGACTGGAGTTTATAGGTGCCCTTTTCCCAGTTCCTTAGTGATTTTGTATGAACCTCCCAAGTAGGGTTGAGTTTGCCAGAGCTTAGTGTTTTGGAAGACCTTGCGAAGGACCTAGTCACTTTCTCTAACTGTTCTCACTCGAACATTACAGTTGTAGTGTTGAGCAACTTGCTGTTGGTAGATGGCATTGCGGATGCGAGCTTGTTCTCGGAGTTCATCGACCATGTCAAGGTTGTGGCAAAGGTTTTGGTTGTTGGACTCTTCATCCCTCCACTGGAGTCTTGTTGAAAGGCTTGACACTTTAGCTAGGATGATCGCCTCTAAGCCATATGTAAGAGAGAATGGAGTCTCGCTAATGGATGGGCAGGCAGCGGTTCGGTAAGACTATAGGACTCCTGGTAGTTTGTATGCTCATGCGCCTTTTGCTTTCTAAAGGCGCTTCTTCATAGTCTGCATGATAGTCTTGTTAGAGGACTTAGCCTGGCCGTTTGACTGGGGGTTGCAGGGAGTTGAGAAGCTAAGCTTGATTCCCCACATGTCACAGAAGTCTCTAAAGCCTTAGCTGATAAACTGAGACCCATTATCAGTGCCTATCTCCTTCGGTATACTGAACCGACAAATTATATTCTTCCATACAAAGGTCTTTACCTTTCGGTCTCTAACTTGGGTGAATGCTTCAATTTTAATTCACTTGGTGAAATAATCAGTAACTGCTACCATGTAGACTCGTTGTTCTGGTGCAGTTAGGAGTTTGCCAACTATATACATCCCCCACTTCATGAATGGCCAAAGTATGAGAATGGAGTTGAGTTGCACTTGGGGGAGGTGAGAGATATAAGCAAACCTTTGGCAGCTGTCACACTTCTTTACATACGAGGTTGAGTCAGAGCACACAGTGGGCCAGTAGTAGCCGACAGTGATCACTTGGTGGGCAAGGCTGCGTCCCCCTGCATAATTCCCACACTCGCCTTCAAGAATTTCGGTGAGAACGTACTTGGCTTCTTTTGGAGTGATGCACTTGAGGTAAAAACCGGAGAATGATTTCTTTAGGAGCTAGCCCTCATAGATGGTGAATCTGGCTGCCTTGGCTCTTAGTCGGTGTTCTTTATTTTTGTCGATTGGGAGCTCATCTTTTTCTAAGTATCTGAGGATGGGGTCATCCATGAGTCGGCTGACTCAATATCCATTACCTTGGAAGGCTCTTGAGGGGTGAGTGAGTCATAGTCTAGGGTTCTTTCTAGTCGATTGGCCATTGGAGGAACTGGAGTGATATGGATGCCTCGGAGGATCCTTGAAGGGTCGAGCCAAGGTTGGCAAGTGCATCCGCATGGGTGTTTTCAGTCTTTGGGACTTGGGTGATGATGACTTCCTCGAAGGCCGACTAGAGCTCTTTGACCAAGTTTTGGTAAGTCGTCATCTTTGAGCCTCGAGCTTGGTAAGTGCCTTGCAATTAGTTGACCATGAGTTGAGAATCGGATTTGACTTCCAACTTTGTCACCCCTATCTCTTTGGTGAGTGATAGACCAGCTATCAGAGCTGCATATTCGGCTTCGTTGTTTATGCACTTGAACCCACATCGAATGGCTCGCTGGATGATGTGTCTCTCTAGTGTAATCAGTATTATGCCCAACCCACTTCCATTCACATTGCTTGACCCATCGACCAAGAGAGTCCACTTAAAAGGTGTCTTGCTAGTCAAGCAAGTAGCTCTCTCTCTCCATCTGAATAGAAGTGTTAAGAGTGAAGTCTACTATGAAATCTACTAACACTTGAGACTTGATGGTAATGCGTGGCTGGAAGGAGATGTCGAACTCACTCAATTCGACTGTCTATTGGGTGTAGGGCTGTGCAAAACTGGGTACCCGCTCCAGTTTTGACCAAAAACCGGGTACCCAAATATTCGAGTACCTCTAAAAATGTACCCGCTAACCAAACCGGTTTTAGAATACCCGGTTTTGCGGGTACCCGAAAATTCGGGTCACAAATCAGGTATCCGATTTTGTTATCTGAATTTCATTAAAATTAGTAAATTACACAGCAGATTAGCAGAATGCAGAATTATATCACTTTGAAATGCATGTGTGTCAATCTTAACTATTATTCAACAATGTCTAACACAAATCATTGAACCATACTAATCAAACACATTCCAACAAAAAAGTAATCTCTAAACCATTATCATATATTCCCTAGGACCAATTATTTTGATGCAGATCATATTGGAAGAATGGAAACAAATTACTTTCTTCAATTGAGCACCGATTTTGAGTCTTGACAAAATAGATCATAGGGGAATCTATCCTGGTAGAAACCAAAAAGAAAATTCTGCATAATTTCATTCCAGCAGTCCTATATATACAGACTCAAGAAATTAGCACAAAACTTCTAATGACTGAAGCAAATAATAAATTTATATGACCACAACCACATCTAATCATATATATTCCAAAGGATATAGAAATGTAAAACTTAAATCTTATTCGTGTAGTATCATTAGTTACCCACAACATCAACTTTTAATTTAATGCCTTAAATACTTAAGATTTAATATACAGCAAATCAAATGTAATACTACAGCAAACATACTTAAGATTTAATATAATTAAGAAATGAAAAATGTCTTTTACATTTAAATATTTAATCCACCAAACATAATACTGCAGCAACAAACACTTGTACAAAATGGCAAAATGCCGCAGAATTACACCAGCAAAGAGCAAACTTATACAGCAGTACTGTAGAGCTGGCCAAGAGAAATTGCAAATTGAAGTATGTAACTGTATGACTTTCCTTTAGCTATAGCAATCCTGTAGAAAATTAGTTACCATTAGGACCATCATTCGTATGGAGTTTCAGAAAATAAAATTTGATTTTGTGAAGTGAAGTGAAGTCTTACACTGCTAGAAGACTAGCAAGGCCCTTCAGAACTGTAGTTAGTCCTTCAACAGCAACAACTCCTGCATCTCTTGCCGCATATCTTGAATCACCTTTGCTGTATTCTTTCCCTAGCAGCTTTCATATATGAGTATCATCCACAAAAGGACTTATGGTTCAAGAGCAATCTTAACTGATTTTATGCCAATTTTCATAGATGAAAAGAAAGAAATGACTTACAAACTTCAGCCAGCCTCACTACCACCTATAAACTAGCATCATGACCATCAAAATTAACACTACAATTCAAAGTTTACTCATCATTATAAGCTCAACTCAACAAACTTTACTCATCAATATAGGCAATTCAATTAAAGTAAAGGGTTAATTCATCATTTGAAAAAGGATTTACAGATTCTACCTTTTACGGGCTGCACCAATACAAAATTCATAGAGATGGTATGAATCATCAATCATGTAGATGACCATGAATACAAGTACTCTCCACTGCCGTAGATGAAAATTCTACATAAAGATTGGAAATAACATTATATAAATAATGGTACAAAATGGAGTCAATAAGTAAGATATAAGTTATAATTAAATATTAAATATATGAAACTAAAGCAAAAGTTTTACTTGACTCAATTTCCAATAATTCCTCCAAGCTCTCCTCAATAAGAAATGGTACACGTGTAGCCTAAATCCAATCCTGCGCACAAATAAGAGCCTCCATTGTCTTAGGAGTAAGAGAGCTATGAAATGGATCTAAGACGCGACCCCCTGTACTAAAAGATGACTCAGATGCAACAGTGGACACAGGATAGGCCAAACATCGCGTGCCATCAAAGAGAGAATTTGATATCTTGCTGAATTTATCTTCCACCAACTCAAGATATCAAAGTTTTCATTCTCATCTTCAAGGCTTTCCCATAAATATTTATCCAACTCAGATTTTGGCTCCAAAGCACGTCGTCCAGCCCTTTGTTGATTAAACATAACCTTCATAAAGAATTTTGGATCAACATTTGCATCAGTAACATCAATCCCTGCTGCAACTTGAGATTGCTCACTTGACTGCGCACTAGGACAAGCCTTACGCAAACTGTATTCCTCAAATAAATAGAACAAAGTGTCATTCACTTTTTTTTTCAACCTCTCAGCATCAACATCATCATATGCACTATCAATAGCCCAATATGCGTATTCTAACTTATGCCTAGGATCCAATACCACTACAATGAATATTATTAAGTTGATATTATCAAGATCTGCCCAATATTTATCATGTTTTGCTTTCATCTTAGTTGCCATTAAACGTAAGCTAGGATCACTACTGTTACACCATGTATTAATCTTCAATGCAATGCTATATATCGCTTCCATGTATCCATTAGAGGTAACATAAAGAGAGCCAGACACTTGTAGAGTAGTATCATAAAAAACCTTCAAAAAAGGCAACAAATATCGAGCATAATCCCAATCAGTAATTGTAGGCAAACCCCTTGACCTTTCCCCAACAGTAAGCTCATCTTTATACTTAGGGTCTTGGATTTCCAATAATTCAAATGCTCTCTGAAATTTTAAAGCTACTTCCAACATCAAATAAGTGGAGTTCCATCTTGTTTCTACATCAAGAACTAGAAGACTTTTAGTTTCCAATTTTTCTTGCTCCACACACTCCTTAAACCTTTGTAATCTTGCTGGAGAATATCTCACATACCTCACTAAAGAACGAATCCTAAATATTGAGTCATCCAGCTCTTTTAACCCCTCTTTAACAGTTAGACTCAATAAATGTGCAGAACATCTCATATGAAGAAACTTACCCTTCAAGACACTTCCATTCCAACGCTCTAACCGATGCTTAAGATAAGTTATTCCAACATCGTTAGAACTTGCATTGTCAACAGTCACAGTGAACACCTTTGAGATACCCCATTCAATCAAACATTTCTCAATTGACTTGCCAATAGTTAAACCTTTATGACTGGTAATTAGACAAAAGTTTAAAATCCTTTTGTTCAGTTTCTAATCATCATCAATAAAGTGAGCAGTGAGACACATGTAATTAAGGTTTTGGCAAAAAGTCCATGTGTCAGTGGTGAGACAAACACTATGAGAATACTTACTAAAATAATTCTTCAACTTTTGTTTCTCATCATAATAAATTTTCAAACAATCCCTATTTACAGTAGTATGACTAGGTATTTGAAACCTAGGTTGTGCAACTCTCATCAATCGACGAAACCCCTCATACTCCACTATCCTAAAAGGCAACTCATCAGTAATTTTCATTTTAGCTAAAGCATCCCTAATTAAATCTTGATCAAATTTCCAAGTCGACAGTGAAGTGGAGGCAACAGTAGTTGCAACACCACTTGAGGGCTCACCCGAGTGCTGTTGAAAGACTAAGGTTCTTTGTTTCTTGTCCACTACATTGAAATGGTATTTTTTACACCTACTTAAGTGGTTACGTAGAGAAGTAGTACCACTTTTGGTTGGACAAGCAAGAGTAGACCCACAATAATTACATGTAGCTGTCTGATTATCCTTATCCTCACAAGGGTTTTTAGTAAAATGGTCCCACATTTCTGAAGCATTTTTCCTAATAGTAGAACTCGCCCGTTTGGGAGCTGTAGTTGGTCGTGGAGGCATAGAAGTCATATGAGAAGGATTAGGACTCTGGCCTTCTGTCATCAGGATTGACATATTAGTGTCACTACCCATCAGCCCAACCCCACAAGTGGTACTAGTATTTTCACCAGTGGAGGACATCTGCAATACATACAAAGGTGTCAAAAATACTATTAGTATAGTGTTATTTAATAGTTAATCAGTTTGTAAGATGTCAAACTATAGTTTAACCTGTAGGGTATTGCACATCTTAGAGAATAGATTAATGACATTTTTATTAAGACCAATAAAATCACATCCCTCTGATTTTACTATTGTATTTTGTCCTATAAAGTAGTGTAAACAAAATTTTCATATTACTTATTTTTTCACCCAGCACCAGTAATCTACACAAAAAAATCACCCACACAACCCAAACCCCAACAATATCACAAAATTAACAGCCACCACAACCAACTTCAGTCACAAAATTTATCAACAATTCAACATAGCCACACTAACTCTACCACTTCAGTCTTATAAGGGCCCAATTTATTAATTTAACCCCTAGTTCACTAACAGACCCATTGTCTCCAAGTGAAGATGACATAAAATGACTGAAAATATTTACCTCGGAGATGGAGACTGAAAATCAAGCCAACGGTGCCAGCGACGGCAGTGCAGATAGGTGATGGAGCTGGAGCAAAGTGAAGCCCAATAATTGCAGATGCAGACTGGAGAATTTGAGAGTGAGAGAGATGAGTGCGGCCATGCGATGAGAAAGATGAGTGCGACTGTTGATTAGAAGAGGGCAACACCAACAATGAAGAGATTCCTCATTGAGTTCATGTTTGTGAATTGCAAAAATGACAGCCCCACGGATGCTTTTAACAAGAAGAAAGTAACCGTCAGATACAGAAAGAAGAAAAAGACAAGTAAATAGTATAATGAAAAAGAAACCAACCAAGCCCACCAACGAGACCAAACAAAACACAGTACACAGCAGCAAATATTGGCAAGGGGATTGATGCAAACAAAGCTCCAAATTTCCCTGCAGGAAAAAGAATTCAACTTGACTATCAAAAAAAAAGAACATCAAGGACTTAGATTCTTAAACAGAATTTGCAATAATCAGTCACAAAGACACAAACCTAATATTGAGAAGAATATCATAAAGCTAGCTGAGATTTGAGAAGAATCTCTGTTGTTTTTCTCAAAATTAATCTCATTTGCATTAAAAGCAAAAATTTTGAAGGAAAAGGAGAACACTTACACGGAGACTGTAGAACCGGTCAAAGTTCCAAAGAGACCATCCAGTACTGTTGAGAGTGAGAGAGATGAGTGCAGCTATGCGGTGAGAGAGATGTGTGGCAGTGCGACTGTTGAGAGTAAGAGAGATGAGTGGCAGTGCGGCTGTGCAGTGTGCAATGCAGATGCAGAATAGCAGACTAGACTCTGGAGAATTTGTCAATTTGAGAGTGAGAGAGATGAGTGGCAGTGCGGCTGTTAAGAGTGAGACAGATGAGTGGCTAAGACGTTGAGTGCGGCTGTGCAGTGTGCAGTGCTGATGCAGAATAGCATACTGGGGAATTTGTCAATTTGAGAGTGAGAGAGATGAGTTTGAGACGAGTCGGGACTTGAGTACTTGACTAGGGCATAAGGGATTTGCCAATTTGGGGCTTTTGCCTTTGAAAATTGAATTATTGAAAATCAGCTTTTTTTTTTTTTTTTAATTAAAACCGGTTAACTTAAAGCAAATAACCGATACCCGAACCAAAAATTCGGGTATCACATTATAACTACCTGAAACTGACCTGAATTTTTGGGTACCTGATTTTTCGGATTCGGTTCAGTTCGGTTACCGTGTTCAGTTCGGTTAGTGATTTTTTTTGCACAGCCCTAATTGGGTGAGTCAACTCAAGAGCTCAGGTTTGTGCATGATCTTTTTGAGAGGGAAAGTGGTGAGGACAACAATAGAGTAGCGTTGGAAGTAGGTTCAGAGCTTCTTAGATGCATGAATGAGTACCAGGTCTCAACGTCGAGAAGTGACTTGCTTACATAATAAACTGGCAACTGTTTCCCATTGTCCTCTCTAATCAGGGTAGTTGAGATGGCTACTCCAAAACTGCCAAGTAGGTGTAAAGCTTTTCCCTAGTTAGTGGCTTGGAAAGTAGAAGGGGAGAAGTCAAGTACCTTTTTAGCTGTTGTAGGGCTTCTTCATAGGTTGGGATCCATTCGAATTGCTTTTACTTTCGAAGGGCCGCAAAGAAGTGGTGGCACTTGTCGGCTGACCGAGAGATAAACCAGTTTAAGCTGCCACTCTTTTAGAAAGGCACTGGATGTCTTTGATGCATAAGGGTGAAGGAATGTTCATGATGGCTCGAATCTAATCAGTGTTTGCCTCTATCCCACACTAAGTCACCATATATCCCAAAAACTTACCAGAGGAGACCCCGAATGAGCACTTGGGTGGGTTAAGCTTCATGTTATACTTCCTGAGGACTGAGTAGGCTTAACTGAGGTGATCCATGTGCTGTTCGGCTATGAGGGACTTGACTAGCATATTGTCGATGTATATTTCCATTGTTTCCCCCAAATGTTCTATGAACATTTTGTTGACGAGTCATTGGTAGGTGGCCTTGGCATTCTTAAGGCCAAAAGGCATTACTTTGTAACAGTAGGTATGCCTCTTTGTGATGAAGGTTGTTTTCTCTTGGTCGCTCGGATACATGAGTATTTAATTGTAGCCGAAGAAGGCATCCATGAAGCTGAGCAACTCATGACCGACTGTAGCGCATGTCGATATGAGGGAGTGGGAAGAAGTCTTTGGGGCATGCCTTGTTCAGGTCAGTGAAATCTATGCAGACTCACCATTTCCCATTCTTCTTTCAGACCACTACGACATTGGTGAGCTAGTCGGGGTAATGCACCTTCCGAATGATTCCATAGCAGCTTATCTACCACTTCATTGATGACTTGGTTTCACTCTGGAGCGAACTTTCTTCTTTATGTCTGATCGTGTGGCAGTTAGGGTCGACTTGGAGGTGATGCTCAATTGCATTAAGGTTGATCCCTGTCATATCTGCGTTGGACCATGCGAAGCAGTCATGATTCTGCTTGAGAAAATTGATGAGCCGTTCTCTTATCTCAAGACTCAGTCGGGAACCGATCTGAGTCTTCCTGTCAAGATGATCCGGATGAATCTAGACCTCATCCAACTCTTCCATGGATGAATGATCTGACTCAATTGGAAGAGTCAGGTGCGTTTGTAGTTGCTACAATGAATGAGACTTGCCTTTCAATGCATTCTTGTAACAATCCCTCAAAGCCTTAAGATCGCCCTGATCTCTCTCACTCCCCATCTGGTAGGAAACCTGATTGTCTAGTGGAAAGTTGATGGGATGGCTCTCATGTCATAGATCTAAGGTCGGCTCAATATGACTTTGTATGGTGAGGGGCAGTCTAGTACAAGAAAGGTGGTACATCGATTCACGTCGCTGGCATAGATAGGAAAGGCGATCTCTCCGATGGTGTACTTCTATTCGGAGCTAAACCCAACTAAGATGGTGTGGCGTCTATTGATATTCGACTCATCCAAACCCATTGTTTTCACAGCTTCCAAGAAGAGAATGTTGGCTGGGGAACCTCCATCTTTGAATATTCTCTTAACCAGGATATTCATGATCTATAGGGTGATGACTAGGCAACATGATATAGGGCGATTAGGGTGACTGGCTAATCATCTTCAAACTGGATGATCTGTTTAGTTGGTTTTTGTATGGGTGGATGGGAAGAGCGGGCTTTGGGGTGATGGCTGGCTCGGGCATGTCTCTTGGTCGAGCAGTAACTCACTCCACTGACTTCTAACCCACAGGATCTCATATGGCTGAACCCTTCTGGTTTTGGATCTGAGGGAAGGGAGGATCGATTTTTGTCATTTCTCCTGTTGATGGTGTTTTGCCTTGTCTGTCAACAGGTCCCGAAGGTATCCCCTCTTTAGTAAGGTTGCAACCTCTAACCTTAGAGCGATGTAGTCGACTATGTTATGGCCATGGTCATGATGGAACTCGCACCACTTGGTAGTGTCCCTCTTGACATCAAGGTTGAGCTTGACCGGCCACTTGACTGTTTGACCCATCCCCTTCATTACTACTACACCTTAGGTCAACTCGATATTCAAGTTGTACTCTAGGATTGTGAATAGTATAGAACTAAATGGTTGATTTGTAGGTCGGGCGAGTTAGCGGTCATACGGTCTCTGATTGTTTTTGTTGGAGTTGCGTGATAGAGGTGTATGATTTGTTTGCTACTAACAAGGTTCAGGGTGATTGTCATTTTGATTCTGTCGATGATTATCATAGGATGTGTATCTCCTACAGTTCATTTCGTCCTCCTCCCACCTAATTTGGATGATCGCTCAAGCTATTATAGCCAAGCTTGGTGAGGTCTTTGTATAGTTCCTTATCAGAGAGGAGCCCCTTCTTGAAAGCGTCCACTGTTAGTGAATATTAGTGTATGCCTTAGAAATCATTTGTGTTGTGGGTTTCAGAGCATTTTGTCTTGTATCAATATATCATAAATAATAGAAGAAAGAGTTCTTCAATTCATATATATAAATTGCTTCCTTTATTCAGTCATGCATTTAAAATAAAGTATATATATGAATTGCCCAAATGATTCATTTAATCAGTAAATGAATTTATCAAAAGGTTGCCTACGAAAGCAATATAATTTTGGCAACTATATTGCATAGTAGGCATACTAGATGCTTCCAAAAGATATAATGAGTTGATATAAGTACAGATGACGATGATAATCATGTCACTGCGGCATAAGTATGGATTAGTGATTAGTGAACTGTTTTTCAAATGTGACCGAATAACGACAAATCACTTGGAAGAGCATATAGTTAATGATTTATCATTTGGTTATATCAGTGCACGATGTAGTCTTTTAACCTGAGACATAGTGGTCAGATCCGATACGGATGCGTATGGTTCATACGGTGTATAAATACGAAACTAGTCATGTTTCATATGATAAAGCCTATTCAGTCATGCGTTGTTCATATGCAGAAACAAACGATGGTCAAGACAGGATCCATTAACTCAGAAATATAAGATCAAGAGTACCGCTGACTCCACCCGAATCCGAGTTCCTAGATGAGCGTCGATAAATGTCGAAAATCAAAATCTCTGGCCAGAGTCTATTTTTAGTCATACGAAAATAAGTTCGTGATGACAAGTTTCAAACATATTGATCGACGATTTGGTAGAAGATCGAGTTTAGGATATTGACGTTCCATGAATCTGTACCCGATCAGGATATATCAATGAAGGGACTTTACCTGTATGGTACATATGATCTAAAAAAGGTTTGATGAAGTATTTCTTCATTGTGGTTTAGGAACTATAGCACATTGCTAGATGTTTACCATGGTCGTTGGGCCTCTGGACAGGTTTTCGGATTCATACGAAACTGGCTCACGGCTAATCCATGGTGGACTTATATGGTCACACCAATAGCCTTGAGAAGTTAGAGAAGGATAAGAGAGAGAAATGATTATCTGAAGAGGGCTAGCACCTTTTGAGGGTAATGATGGCATTTCTATGATAATTGTTACATAGAAATTATTCGTGACATTTTAAAGTTTAAAATGGTCAAGCAATAATTAATTGTATTTAATTATTATATCTTAAAGCGTTAAGATAAATGAGATGAACTAAAATAACCTTTTAATAGTTAAAGGGCAAAATGGTAAACTTATGGGTTGTTAATGTAAACTAGTGTAGTTTACATGGGCCCTTGAATAATATTGATTATTCAAAGGCCAAATTAATAAATGCTTGGACTCTTTTTAGAATAAGATTTTATTAGGGCACACAAGTGAAAAGAAGGAATTACAAAATGACCCATTTATATATAAATGCAAATGGTTGCATTTTAGGTCAAGTGGTTCATTGTTCACTCATAAAGGAAAAACACAAACTCTCTCTTAGTTTCGGCCACCCTCTCTTTCTCTCAAGGTGGTGTTAAAGTGTGGAGGGTTTATAGCTTTAAATCTTGGCTTCATCAAACCTAATATTTAAGGAGAAGGTACAATGTTAATTTATGTTTTATTTAAAGTTTTGAATCCTATAATCCATATCTTAGCTTGCATGTCTTGTTCACATGTTTTCCATCATTTTTCTACCACCTCTTCATGGTTTTTTCATCCACTGCTATTTCAGGATTGCAGGATGGGATAGATATCTTTTCCTTATTGAACCAACTAACATACTCTTGGAACAGTTCACCCCACTTCTGATAGACACAGTATAGGTCGGTTGATAGCTTTTCTAATTTCTTACTACTAGCGAACTAATCGACAAAGGTGTCAGTGAACTGGGCAAATAAACCTATGGTTTTGTGGGGGAGGTTGGTGTACCACTAAAGAGCTGGTCCTGAGAGGCTAGATCCAAAGTTCTTACACATGCAGGCTTCTCTCAAGTCTCTTAGTATTGAAGCGGCAAACATCTGTTGTTTGTATGAAGCAATATGGTCATCCGGGTCAGTCGTGCCATCATAAAACCTCATGTTTGGAATGGAAAATTTGTGAGGCATCTCAACTAGGGCTATGGAGTCTACAAAGGGAGAGTCGGCGTAGCTATAGGGAAGGCTTTTCTTGGCTAGGGTGGCGACTCTGGTATGCTCCTCATCATGGCCTCTATGTCAATCAATTTCTTCACCAGTATTTGCTCAAGAGGTGTGGCGGTAGATAGGAGATCTGCATTGATGGCTTGGTAATGGGTTTGTCTCCCGCTCGACGTATTAGGGTGAGCCGAATAATTAGGTGTAGCTTGGTGGTTAGTTAACAGGGTGTTGGGTTCTTCGTTCATCCCTTAAGGATGAGTCATCCCGAGCGTAATAGTTCGAGTGCTTTTGCCAACATGGATGGTAAGGGGGGTAATTTGAAGACCACTCGACCCATCAGGGTGAGTCGAGCCAAGTGGCGTTTGGTACGGGTGACTACTCGACCTATAAGGAAGAGTCGAGCCAAGTGGGACTTGGAGATAAGGTGGATCACTCACATTGATGGCATGGTTGATGGTGGTGATATTTTGTTGCTATTGGCTGGGGATGGTTTGAGTAATTTGGTCTCAGTTGAGTGATGGGTCAGCTGATAAGGATCGTGTTTACATGGTTGGGTCAGTTATGTTTGTAATGGCAGGAACTAGGCCATCCATTAAGGATGACTAAAGTTGGGAAGACTGAGGGCCTAAAGTCGAGGATCTGGGGTTTGGGGTTTGGGGTTTGGGGTCATGAGGGGTTGCATAGAGTTTACCGGGACATAGAAGCGATTCTCTGGTATCTAGTTGAATAGGAAATCAAGAGAGTAAAACTGTATTATCTTTTCCCGCAAATTCTAGTTTTTGGCCCGGATGTTGGTATTCTCAACTCGAATGTTGATGCTCTCAACTTCCAATGTCGAGACCCTGTTGGCATGTTGCTACATTAATGCTGAGAGAGCCTCGACCTTAGCCATGAGGTTTGCTAAGGCTGTGTCTGTGGTTTTAGTCATGACATGATTCTCTGTTTAGTAGGCTGCAGAATGGGAGTTGATTGCCAAAGGGCCCACGGTGGGTGTCAAACTATAGACGCTAAAATCTACAGTTATAGAAAAATGTCTGATCTTGTGAGGTTGAGGCCACTGACAATCCGTTGAACCTGCACACAAAGCAAATAAGCGCAAAGCTTATTTAAAACCGATGTGGTGTCTACCGTAGGAACTCTGGCACTCAAGTTAGTAAGGTTGAATAACGCTTATTTAGTAAGGGCTAAGGGAAGGAAGGGTTACCGGAATTTTAGTCAGAGACTATAACTACAGCATAGGTGTATAAATCTTAGGAGCAAGAGCTTAAGAGCAAGTAGGTGGTATTGAGATTGAATGCTTAGTGAGATGTGTGACCTCTGTTTAAATAGTAGTCGTAGGATCTTCTTATCCTAGTAGAACTTCGAGTCCATAGTGGTAGAGGTTTAGTGAATAGGAAATACTTTGATTCACTTACCTTTAGAGTAGCATGAGTCCTAACTCATATAAGATTTAGGATCTTAAGTGAATTAGGATAAAGATAGAAATAGGAAGCAGACATACTAGAATCTGAGTAAGACTTTGGGCCCTTAGTAGTTAACATGGGACAATGGGCCGGATCCTTAGTGGCTTGACGATAAGGCCCAACCTGGATGGCCCACCTTAGAAGATGTATTGGGCTCGTGACACGGATCTCATGATAGGCCCAACCGAAATTGGGCCACGCCCCTGGGCTAATAATAGATGTCTCATGCTTTGGGCCTGGTAAAGCCCAAGGCAATATTTTGCCCCATATAATTACCTCATTGATTAATTTGGTATCTACAATCCATTAGTTCAATTCAATTACCGAGTTTACCCAAATGGGCTGCATTTCGCTAAGTGTAAGTTTACCAGCTGTGATAATAGCTACTGCAGCAGTTACTCAATCTTTATAGTATTCTATTAGGATCGAGTTTCACTGTATAATTTACAAGATAAAACTATGGATTATATTGGTTGGATATCTAAAGGAGTTAATGACAATAATCTCCTTTATGTATGAAAGAATAACAAAATTTCTTTTGAGGTTTTCGAAATAACGGAAATATTAACGAAATATTAGTGAGTCGTTTAATTTTTACATTGTTATGAGTTAATAAATATTATTAATTTTAGCATCTAAAACTCAAAGACATGAGAATTTTTGTTATTTCCGAAATTTTAGGAGGATTTTGTTGTTATATCATACCTCGGGGGGATTAATGTCACAAACTCTATCTAAAATACTTATCATTAGGATAAAGTTTAGGATTAAAGATAGATGGGTTAGTCGGAAAGTGAAATCCTAAAGAGAAAAATTGTTGTTCTATGACAAACTCTGTTTTGATGTAGAACGAAATCATTGGAACAGAGCTCTTAACCTTTTTTACAAATTATAACAACACGAGAATTTTTATTATTTCCGAAACAATTTAGTGCAAATTCGATGGTTCGATATATTTCAGTTTCACCCTGGGGTGGATCCAGGCCCACCCTCAATTTTTTTTTTAAACACTAATATGTATAATTTCTAGATTTGGGCTCATTCTAACAAAAACATTAATAGATAAAAATATTTATGTGTAATTAGTTTTTATTTTGGTCCACCCTTACATAAATTTCTAGATCCGCTACTGGTTTCACCTTTAATGAAAATTGTTTAGGACTATAAGGGCACTTAGCCAACAAAACGAAAACTAAAAAGCAATGCGGTATAGTATCTAAAAATGTGATTTACACTTCATGGCTCAGTAGTACTTCTGTCTCGCTCTCTCATGCTAACATTGGTAATTCTACATAGTGCGGCAGCAATGAGCTGAAACGTTTGTGGCACTAGCGGTGAAAGGATTATCATTTTCACCTGGAGTTATCTCGGCCCCAGGTCGGAAAAGAGAGGAATCAATTGTCGTCTCTCCAGCATCAGCATCCCACAGTATCCACTTAAGTTCAAAGTTCATCGGATCTATCTCTTCGATTCTTCGAACCGGCAAAATCTCTGGGATATCTGAGACTGACTCTTCGTCTCCAATTTCTGTTTCATCTTCAGTCTCCTCTATCGTTGGGAGTTGCCTCCTGCCTCGTCTGTGTCGAATTGCTGTTCCTTGCCGTGGCTTTTTTCCAGGCTTCTTTTGAACTTTAGCATCCTTTGTCCCTGATATTCCCTGCAGTGGCTCTTTGCCAGTTCTAGAGCTTGATGACCCTCCAGCTTCAGATGAACTTCCAGGTTCATCTTCTTCAATAACAATTCGCTTATATATGCACATTTCAGTAGTCTTTTTCGTGCAAGCATTCAATTCCTCCTGAAACAACATTGACATTTTAGTTCTGACTAACCCAAGACCAAACATTAAGATATCAATGGCCTTGAAAAGACTATTTAATTACCTCATGGACAAATTTTAAACCCAAAAGAAACTTATAGCAATTATAGTACATGTCGTTCTCCTTATACTTAAGTTTGCAAGCTGAAAGAATAGCAGCTGCTGCAATTACTGAAGGCCTGAACTTTGTAAATTCAATGTCTATCATAAAAATTCGGAAACTAAGATCAGATATTGTTTACAGAAAGAAGTTTAACCAAAAACTCAATCAAAATCAAAAACTTACCCCCTTGTGCTTGGATTACGATCTCATTCAGGGTTCGCTGTTTGATACGACGTGCCTCCGGAATCATTCGAACAAACATATTAACAAAGCAGATAGCTGTTACAGCGCGCGTTTTCCAATCAATTCCACTGAGTATCGCAAGTTCCATTCGGAGTATAACAATCTCATGCTCAATCATACGTGTTCTTTTCTTTTAAGAGATAAAACGTAGACAAAAGCAAATTAGAGAAACAAACAGTAATAGTGAATGAAATACGCTCAAATTACATACTAATTTACCAGAAAATCGAGGGGTCTGAATGTTCTATCTCTCATTTCATAAGCAATCTTTAAGCAACTGTTGGCAATAAGAACCATCTCTTCTCGCAAATCTCTTAGCAAATTCTGATTGAACAAATTGACATTAATGAAGAATGTATATGGAAAATCTGAGTCATAAAAGTTATGGGGTTTTGATGTTGTATTACCGGAAGTGGGTTGTGTGAAATGAAGCAATCAAAGTAAATCAAAGCAAGATATGGTACGAACGCATCATAATTGTCCCATCGAGAGTTCTGCATGCAACATAATATACTCTTAAGTCTCAGGAATCTATCAAAGACAGTTAATTCTGTGAAAGAAAAGATAAATAACATATAATTGTGGGAAAGATAAGATAACAAACATTGAGTTTGATCATTTATTTCGTTTTTTTGTCGTTTTTATTATTTTCTCAAAAGGCCAGAAACTCACATGAAAACAAAAGAAAAATCTTCATTTTCCCCCTCATTTCTATCATTTTCTATGAAGGCAAACAAGGGTTTATAAGTTCAAGAATCCAGAAGAAACTCAAATAAAGCAAATGACTTGCAACAGAACGAAACAAATGATTAGTAGTTCACAGTTCTTTCATTTACTTGGACTCTCTATCATTTTCTCAGTAGGTTAACAAGGGTTTGCATGTTCGTTTCACAAAAAAACATGGAAAACAATCAGACAGAATCAAGAAACCTTGATGGAATCAATAATTCACAAGGAAGAAATTCCAAAGAACAAAAACAAAACAGGAGTTAATAGTACAATTCTTTCCCCTTTTTTTTTTTCTCTCTTCAATTCTATCATTTTCCCAAGGATTTAGAAGTTGAAGAATCCAGAAAATTTGGCTTTATAAAGAAACTGACACACAACAGAACAAAACAAATTAATTAGTAGTTCAGTTCGTTCTTTTTCTTAGACTTTTTATCATTTTTTGTAATAAAGAACTGAAAGCTTTTACTCTCTTTTTTTCTTGGCAACGAAACTAGATATCATGCATATCTTTCATTTTCTTTCAATCTTACCTTGTTTTCTCGTCAACCAAACAAAACCACAAAGTTATATTTTAAAGTCATTTTCCAGGAAACCAAACAGAAACAAGAAAATAAGAACCTCATTAGCACACTTACTTCCAAGATCACTCTAACAGCTATCTTTCTGAGAGTCGCTTCTTTACTCGTAGCATAACCCTCAGCCGCCATGGATTCGTTTTCAACATTTAAGTAACTCTCAAAAGCATTTTGTTCTTGGTAAACAGGCACCGGATTAAGTGGGTCGTAAATTCTCAGAGCCATTTTTTTTCCGGAAAAAATCTAAAGAAAATAAGAAAGAATTCTCTTAATCTATTATCGTAACAATTTTCTCCTTGTATAATAATAATAATTCTCCGATAAATCATATACTAATACCTTGTCCTAATAGAATACTGACCTTATCTAAATAAATCAAGCAACTAAAATAAATGGCTCAAGAAAATTAGAGAACTGAACTACTAATTCATTTGTTTTATTCCATTTATTTCAAGTTTGTTAGTTTTTGATAAATTCGTGAGACTTAAAAGATTATCTTATGTTGATGGCACAACTCTCAATGTGACAATTTTGATCGTTCGTACCATATCTTGCTTTAATTTCAAAGAACCCATGATTTTAAGAGTTGGATTTTTCACATACTTTGTTTGTTAATGTTAACTGTTGCTTAATGTGCTAGAATCTTCAGGTCCTTGAATTTGTGGTAAAATCAATATGAGTGTATTTCATTTACTATTACTGTTTGTTTCTTGAAAGATTGAAGTTGTTAAAAGGCAAAAACGGATATGATTGTGGAACTTGAGATTCTCAATGGACTTGACTGGAAAAAGCGTGTTGTGCGCGCTACAAGATGGTAATCCAAACTCAAGGGAGTAACTTCTGATTTTGATTGAGTTTTGGTTAAGCTACTTACTCTAAACAATATCTGAGACATTATATTTACAAAGTTCAGTTATTGCAAAATGTACACAGAAAATCGAATTGTTATGAAGAAGATGAACAGAGGCCTCCTAGAGGGCCATCAAACTGTACATCTGACAAAGAACCCCGTGACGTTAGGGTCATCAGGCGGAAAATGACATCCTAATGGAGACAAATTGTTAATATATATAAATTAGGGGAAAATGTAATTTAATTTAATTGTTAAAATTACTTTTAATGAATGGGAAATGACATTCTCCACCCATGATATTTTGTAAATAACATTTTCCCCTACAATTTTGGAATATATATCTCCATATGAGGTTAGCAAGATAAGCAGAGGACTTGAGAAGATGGGAGTATATGACAATATTCAATGGTGTTTCCCTTTCTGACTTGTCTTGTAATGTTTCCTAAGTATGCCATTCATGGCAATTTTGCCGCTGGCGGAAGATTTTCTGGGAAATTAATGAGTTTAATTTGAGTTATATAAGGGAATTTTCAAGTCAACAACTTTAAAACCTTCCAACATGTTTTGACAAGATTCAAAGACGAGAAAACTACAATCACACGGATATAAAACTAATGCTACTGAGGATAATGATGCAAATGGAGTACATTTGAAGCATTGGCAATTGTCTATCCGAACCATTTTGACTCCTCAAGA
The DNA here is from genome assembly GCF_008641045.1 of Pistacia vera. Taxonomy (NCBI): domain Eukaryota; kingdom Viridiplantae; phylum Streptophyta; class Magnoliopsida; order Sapindales; family Anacardiaceae; genus Pistacia; species Pistacia vera. Next base: position 525,236 of record NW_022195685.1, read on the forward strand.
GCTTGAAATTTTGGACAATCATCTCCATTATGTTGCTGAAAGGTAATCACGTAATCTGATTTGTTTATTTTTCTATCTTGATCAATAATATTTTGCACAACAACTAGACTTGAAAGATTAGATCTGATGAGTTCCTCATCAGCAACTGGTTGATGGTTGTACGAGTGATAATTTATTTGCTTTTTCAACTACATAAAAACATCAACTGGTCATCAGCAAGCATTAAGATATAAGAGGTGAATATGAGCTAACATGATGTAAATACTTACTACAATAGAATGAACAATGTATGTTGAGAAAAGAAAGATGAAACTAACACTGGATTACCTGAAGCAGGGGCCCTTCGAGCTGGAAAACTAGCTAATTTGTGTAAATATAGCCCACGAATGAAGTTCCATCCATGGCGGTTGTTCATCCATCCATCGTTTAAACTTGTCCAGTAAATAAGATTCAGTGCCCTGTTCAATGCCTTTATTTCCAGCTGCAAAATGCCACCGCCTGTCTTTTCCCTTTGATCAAATTTTATGGCGAAACTCAAACGACTCCATTCAAGTAAATCAGTAAAATCGTAATCTATAAAACAATCATCAAAAAGAATCTTCTCCAGCTTAAGGCAGTTGGACAAGAAAAGATTCATAACCTTTCTAAGTAAGAAAGCAACATCGAACTTCTGTCTTTCCACGTCTGGCAGATTCTTACTTACATCATATGCTGTACTTGCCTGAAAACGGAGGCGCCCACTTACATTTAGTGTTCTAAGTTCACGGCAGACTATGCCAATCTCTTCTAAGATATAAGTAAAGCATTGACTACTGGTGATATGACCAAGAATTATGTGTTTAACATGTTTCCAATTACAAACTGCATTTGCAAAACCTCCGCTCGTTATTCTTGATGTCCCAAGTACAGTTAAACTTTCAAGTCTTGGTGTTCTGTCATATGGGCATTCGTCATTCATGAAATTTCCACTAAAGAGAATGAGGTACTAATTAATCTAAATATTTTAAAATAAAGAAAGAATCTTGAATAAAATACCTTTCTGCAATGTAAAGGAGATGCTGGTTTGATATCTCGAGATCTTTTGGAATGAAAAGACTCCTTATGGACAATCTCCAATGCTCCAAAGAAATGCCAAACACATCTTTACCGTACAATATACTCTCTAATAGCTTCATCAATTTATTATCTATATGCTTAAAGCCTGCCATTGAACTGACATTTTTAGGAATCAAACGCCGAAGTCTGAATGATCTTCCAGAAAATGAATCAACTTTTCCCGGAGCAGCCACTAGAGGACTCAAATCAAGCACATTGTGCTCCCAAAACAAAATATCAAAACAGCATAATCGCCACGAGTGACACACTCTTAAAATATTACCAGGCGAGTCACTGAAGGAAAATATTTTCTTGAGAATATGAGTATCTAAATCCTCCCATCTTCTTGAGGATTCTTCCATTATCTCACCACAAATCTTCTTCTGCTCAATTTTGTCGATCTGCAAAAGACAAGAGTTACATATTATTGTCAAACACACCACAAATTTCTACCAACATCACCATATCTTGTTAAAAACCCACAACATTTTTCACAAAATTGGATGAAGTTAAAAAAAATTCATTGTTTCACCCCACATTTAACCCCATTCCAAAGCCAAAACCATAAGCCCTCTCTTGGCTCATATCCCTAAAACTCTCTCTCTGTATCACACAGAATTTGAATGCAGACATATTGCTTGTCGCTTCTTCCTTAAAGAGCAATTAAATTTAAGCAAAAAACAATTCTATCTTACATATCTGCAAGGCGCTATTATCTAAGTAGAGCTACAATTGCAGCTTATCAATTATCAACTTAATGATTTTTGTCTAGTGCACTCCTAATCTTGAACCATAGCTACATTATTCATTGTTTCAGACAATGAGATACAGAAACTCTTACAGTTGAAGAACAATTCTTTGATTGCCTACGTTACTAGTTCCAAGTCTAGAAATAACAAACAATAAAAATCCTAAACTTGAGTCTATTCAATGAAACTGCTTTTCAATCTCCAAATTTTAACCAGTTTAATGATGAGCGACGAATTGAAAATCAGAAACTCAGTGATACAGTAATCAAATTACACCATAAAACTTCAGATTATGTAATAATTTCAGAACACGGTTGTTAAATTGCAAATTTAACATATACGCATGCGTACAGATATAAAATCCACCTGAAAAAGCCGTCAGTAACGATGCACAAGAGGAAGAGAGAGGAAAGTGATGCAGCAAATAATAGGAAATCCTAAAACTAAATGGAATCCCATTTGGCTAAGAATTCCAAAGCCATGTGGTCTGCATGAGAAAGAGAAACAGAGCTAATTGATAAAACAGTAACCCCCCGTTTTTCTCGAGAACGAGAACGAAGATTTACAGTTTGTACATACACGCTTGATTTGCGTGAAAGGAAGAAAGATACGTTACGTGCATCACTAATTAGAATATGACACGTATTATACATATATTTGGTATGGGGTGTCTGGCCAGCTATTCCTTTTAAACCTAACCTTAGAAGTTAAACCCTAGAAAATTCAAACCCTTATTAATAGTTATAAGAATTTAAATTCAAAATTTCTTAAATAATATATCCAAGAGTCTCAAACAAATCGTTAAACTAGATAATTAATAAAGTACATTAATTTAACTTAAATTATTTAAAAATTAAATATCCATATATAACTTATAAAAGGTATAATCTGATACTATTTTAATGATATTTATATGAATATTTGGAAGGTTATTAATATTAAGTTTAAAATTTACACTCGTCTTTTAAGTGATATTCATATGAGGTCGTTGGATTGAATAAGGAATTAATAATTTAATTTTCTTTTAATCACTCACAAAAATCATAAATCTCCAGGCAATTGGTTTGTCATCGTTTCCTTGTACTATACGTCTTCCCAATTTATTACTACTGTAGAAATCAACTTAGCCTGAGCATTGCTCTAATTGCCTAATTAAGAAAACCCACCATGGAATTAGGTTTAAAAAACACCCGAAAATCGAATCTGTTTGGGTTGAAATTCGATCTCGTAATGAAACTTATTAGTATGGGGATTTTCTTTAATTGAATGAATTCCTATGTAATATTAGTTACAGGGGAGGTTATCGATAAATTGTTTGTTATAGTTGCTTATTGCTGAACTGAATAAATTGTCACCAGAGTGTGCCAGTCATGGCAATTAGGCTGTTGGCAGGTCGTATGTTGGACAGAAAGTACGTTTGATTTGGGTGTCATTAAGCATCCTCTTCAAAAACTTAATGTATCAACAATGAAACTGTTAAAAGAGCATATTTGAGGACCAGGGTGGGCGAGGAATTTATTTGGAGCATTGGAGATCGTCTGTTGAAACCATTGAGATTCCTGGAGATATGGAAATTTCAGATGACCATCTCCTTTACATTGCTGAAAGGTTAGCAATTGTAGTCTTTTTTTAATTAGACTATGCTGCTTTTGTGACTCTCTCTTATTTTACTTATTGCTTTGTTGTAGAACAACTGGGTTGAAGAGATTAATTCTATCAGAACCCTCGCAGATAACAGGGACAGGACTCATGAAAGCAATGTGCAACTGGAAAAATTTCCGATTTATTCATCTTAAGCAAGTTAACTATAGCTACTTCAGTCAAATTGTAGACAAGATTATCCAAAATAGTTCTGCTCTTGATATGGTTGGGATAAGAATGAATGATCTTCCTTCAGGGAAAGACTCTAGGACTTCGATAATGATAGATAAGATTCTAGACAAAATGAAATATGGAAGTGGTTTCGTACAAACTAACGGATTTATCTCGGCAAGCTTCTATAACTTTGATTCAAAGGTGATTGAGCCATCTCCAGACTTTGCAGGTCTATACTATTCTTATCCGTTTGAAGCAACTTTGAAAATGAAAGGAGCGGAAGGTGACAAGCAAGGGTCTAATGAAGATGATGATAAAGCTGTTAGTGACTCAATTTTTCTTGATAATATAACAAGGCCGCAGAGAAGTGGCCCAGTTTTAGTATGTGTATTCTTTCAGTAAGTTTCATTTTCTAGATGCAGAAATTTTTTTTCAGTTTTTTTGTTGATCTATGTTCTAGGGGCTTCAGATTGAGATTATTTAAAAGTAAGTGCACAATTTTGCAGATGATTTTGAAGGGATGCTTGAAGAACTTTGTGATACTTTTTTTCCTACATTTTGTGGTGCTAATAAGATCTGTGCACAGAGTCTCTTGATGACTTCAGCTTTAATTATTCAAATTTGATGCTTGTTTTCTTCTTCTTCTCTTTCAATTACTAAATACTCATAAAAGTTAATACAGAGATTGTACAGTTACATTAAGTTTGAATCTCAAATTTGACATATGTTGTTTTACAAAAGTCCAATGGCATCCAAGCTGTCAAACAACACGTTGCTGCAGTAACTGTCCCTCTCATCTTCAGTGCTACCATTGACATAGGTTGTAGATGATGAATTCAACTGAGTCGAGCTAGAGGAAGGCGTAGATAGAAGCGATCCAAAGCTCATATTTGGGATTTTGCCACCATTAATGTTGGAAAGAATTGCTTGGTTTTGGGATAGAGGGTCAATCCTGTTGGATTGACTAGTACTGTAACTGTGCTGATAGCCATAGTTTGGTGTTTGAGTATATTCTTTTGGCATATTGAAACACTCTGAATTATCCTGAATAAAGTTTGGTGGACAATTTTGCCAACTAAAGCTATTGGGGTCTTGAGAAATTTGTTCCAAATTGGCTTGCAAGAGTTGGGATTCATTCAGAAATTGAGGACTTGAGTCACTTTCTGGCTTTGTGAAGGTTTGAACAGGGCACTGAAGCAGATTTTGGTGAAAGGATTGTATTTGGTTGAGGTTTCCTTGAACATTTTGAGGGCTAAATTCCTGATCTCTGTTTTGGCAAGATAAGAGGGTGGTGGCTAAATTCAGAAACTCTGGATTGAAAAAGGGTCCTAGACCGAGAAAGTTCGAAGCATTGACTTGGGATGGATTGCAGAGAGTTGAACTAAGAAATGAAGATAGTTCAAGAAGATCAAGGCGAGGGCTATGAGTGACTGGATCAATTCCCATTCTCAAAAGTTTCTTTTTGATGTGAGTGTTCCAATAGTTCTTGATTTCGTTATCAGTTCTTCCTGGTAAGTGAGAAGCAATTGCAGACCACCTAAAAAAAAGTAAAAAACATGAGAAATTTTATACCATAAAGTATGAAACAATTATCCACAAGAATGAAAAATAGAATGTACTCACTTGTTTCCCAAAACTTTATGCAATTGTATAATGATTTCTTCTTCTTCGACTGAAAACTTCCCTCTCTTGATATCAGGTCTCAAATAGTTTGTCCACCGAAGCCTGCAACTCTTTCCACATCTTTTGAGCCCTATAACAAAGAAATGAGCAACCCATTAATGTATTATAACAAAACCCAGAAAAGAGGAAAAAAAATTGAGAAATGAATGTAATAATAAAAACAATACCGGCATTCTTGGGAAGGGTTCTCCATTTGCCATGGCCATGATTCTGAATATAATCAACAAGTTTCTGATCTTCCTCAGCAGTCCATGGACCTTTCTTGAGTCCATTTTTGTCAGAACCAAGTGACTTTCCCATAATCAATCAAATAATTATTAGTTCAGAAACTCTACAATGAAGTTTTGGAGCAAAGAGTGAAATGGGTTGGTGTGTTTTTAAATAGGCAAAGACAGCAAGCAAGCTCAGAGAAAAAGTGAACAAGTCAATGGGATTCGGTACCGCCCTCTTGAGCAACGTGTCTTGTTTTGAAGAAAATTATACACACAATGCCGCTCTTTTCTACCTTCAATTGTTAAAGTAAAATCAATTTGGTGTCTCAGTTTCATCAATATCACGTAATCACTATGCCATTCTCAGTTGCGTCTTTGAAAACTGTTTATATTTATATAATTCTGTTAATTAAATTCAAACCAACAAAAATATCTTAAACCCTTGATAGGGGTTTTGAAAATGAAACAAAAATGTACAGAAAAATCACTTTAAATTGGTTTTGACTAAGGAATTGAATGAAGTGGCAAGGAGTGATAAGCCAGTTGAGAAATTCTTGGAGGATGACCCCGAAATGCAATGGTGTTGGCTCAATCCTTTGTTTTTGATGGGTGTCTCAAATCCTTGAGCAGGATGACACAATCAAAAATCTTTTTCCAATTTTCAATTGTTGCCCTGTAGTACATTCTTGCTTTTCCAATACGTATTAGCTGTCACCCACTGATCATTGCCACCTCATCTGGCGATTGATTTGATCAATCGTATTGAAATTGCATGGCTCTATCATGCCCACCACCACACTCCATAGCCAACTTCAATAAGCTCCAACCACGCAGCCGACTCGGCTCTTAAATTAATATATATATATATACTTTTTGCTTTTCATTCCAAATCGACCTAAAAAATGGAATATAAAATCAAGAGAAAGAAACCCTGGAACATTGACATCTTCCTAACCAATGGATGGAATTGTAACAGTAGTGGATGACAAATAAAGAATGATCTTGTAACAGTTGGATTATCAGATGGGGCAAGAAGCTTTAACTGAAACCTAACTCGAATTGAAAGCACAGTGAGAATGAAGGTGGTGCTCTGAATGGAGCCTAAAGCTTTCTATTATATATGCTGTTCAATGTTTAACTGTTTGATAGTCAAAAACAGTAAAGTATTTGCCATTAGCTCAAGAAATATCGAAATTGGTCTGGGATAATCGATTTGACTCCAATGACTAATGTTTTGCAGGTGTATTTTCATGGCATTTACCCATAGAATCAGCTGCATATGTCACTTCAAGAGTTTGAAAAGAGACTTTTTCACTGTTTTGGCTGTCAACAAAAGTTTGGATTAGGTTAAAATTTAGGTAACAGTGAATAACGTTTGTGATTGAAAGAAAAGATGAAGAAGAAGAAGAAGATGAACGTTTTCATGCATGTGATCTTATTTTGACTCATCTTTTTTATTTCAACCAGGAACTGAACCTCCATTTCAGGCTTTCAATCATTCTATATATTTCCTCAATTTGCTCCTTCATTTATGCACATAATCATGGGATGTTCAAACCTTACAAAACTTAAAATACTTCTCACAAATTCTCCTTGAATAAAGCATACTCCATACGACAAAATATACAAGTAATTTAGATTTTCTCTTGATGCAAAATGGGCATAATAGTCAAGGCTATCCTATAAAAAAGGAAACGGATCTAATATTGTCTCTTAAATTCGAGTCTCCTTAAAGGTATAGAACAGAGGAGGGTCTAACATATATGATCTCTCGAGTTTTAGTTTCATATTGTTAAAGGCGTAGTTATTGAGATTATATTTAATCGATGGTTTTATGGTATCAAAAGGTTAACGGAGATACAGGTAAGCCGATCTGAACACCCAAACATTTCCAACAAAAAAAAAAAAAACATATAATTATGCTGATGGTAAAGCGAGGTCGTTTCATCACCCACATGAATGGTTACAATTATTAGTCTTGGTCAAAGTCACGTGGAATATGAGAACAGCACTTATAAAATGCCAATTTAAATACAGCATAGAGAAAAGTGCTAAACACGAGTTAGAAATTCAACAACATAATTAATTAACGAAAGTGAAAGCTGAAAAAATCTAAAATTAATTCGCTATTGAATTTCCTTAATCATCAATTATTGATGAAATTAAGTTAGAAATTCTACACCATAATAATTACGAAAGTGAAAGCTGATATAAATCTAAATTACTTCGCTATTTACTTTCCTTAATCATCAATTACATGTCTAGAAAACGAAACACGCGGCCATCAGTAATGCCACCCAATTGAACTTTTATATTAATTTAACGAGTAACCGACTTTTTCCCTCTAGGTTTGCCTTATGGACTTTTTCATCGAAAAATTTTAAAATGTCATTTTCCTATCTAAAGTTTATATTTCGTAACTACCTAAAGCTGATTTTGATAATAAAATTCTCTTTATCACCGCAACTTGAACTCCATCTCTTCTCTATAAAACCTTTCTCTTAAGTGAGTAAACGACATATTGCCACCCAAGGTTTGACGCAATCTCAAGTGATTACCACAGGTTCAATTTATTCCAGATTCCCACCCTTAAAGTGACGGAAAAACGTTTGATATAACGGTAAAGAGTAAATTGGTCATTTTACATAGGCGGCGCACGTTGCAGACCCACCGCCTGCAACAGTCCCCGGCGCACGTTAGAAGACCACCGCCGGTAAACTTTTTCGCTCTTTTTCCGGCGATTTTTTCACCCAAAATCACCCTTGTCACCACCATTTGACTCCTCCAATCCTCGCCTACAAAACCCCTAACGTTTCCAGCCATGGCAGCTCACCTTTGCCGTCCACCGCTTCATCGAAAAAACGGCCGAAGAACACGAACTCTCGGCCGGCGAATGACGACGAGACGGCTGCTGGGGACATGGGGAATTTATAGATCTGGATACGCTGGTTTCATTGGTGGTGTCCAATTGGATTTTCACCGCCGGAATCGACCGGAATCCGGTGAAGAACGTCAAAACCCTAGTCTATCAACGGTGCCGGCGATTGGAGGGGCAAATGAGTCGGGAATGAGAGGGGTTTTGGACATGGAATACGGGGAAGGTGATGGAGTGACCAGGACGTTCGACGTCGTCGGAAACAGCCCAGATCGGCTTTTCCGATGAGGTGTGTAATGATCGGGGGTGTTTTTGATATAATTTAAAAAAAATGTAAGTTTATAATTCTAATAAATTAGGGATAAAACATAATTATTAATTTGGTTAGGGCATTATGGTAATTGCACGTCCTAAACCCAAAAGTTAGTAACACTGTTACTTTAAGGTGTGAATATGGAATATGAAACCTGTGGTACTCACCTAGATTTCGTCAAACCTTGGGTGGGAATATTCGTTTACTCCCCAATTGAACTTTTATATTAATTTAACGAGTAACCGACTTTTTCCCTCTAAGGTTTGCCTTATGGCACTTTTTCATCGAAAAATTTTAAAATGTCATTTTCCTATAAGTTTATATTTCGTAACTACCTAAAGCTGATTTTGATAATAAAAATTCTCTTTATCACCGCAACTTGAACCTCCAATCCTCTCTCTATAAAACCTTTCTCACTCTATACTTGATTTCTCGTTGATTATAGCTCACCGCAAAGTTAAGGTTTTTTATTCTTTTGATTTTCGGCTGATTCCCACAACATATTTAATTGGTCATCACCATTCAATCTACTAAACTTCACTCTACAAAACCTCTCTTATCTTGGTTCCTAGTAACTTGTTGAACGTGATTGAAAAGTAAGTGTATTTTGGGTATTAATAGAATAATTTTTTTATGAGAAAGTGATATTTTGAAATTTTTGGGTGAAAAAAGACCGTTTACTCTAATGTAATTCAATATATTATTAAAAATAAAATAACTCTATTACTTGTCCATGTAGGCCTGCAATCGCCCGAACATGAATGAACAAGCCCGTTCGAAAATCATTCGATAAGCATGTTCGATTGTTCGTGTTCGTGTTCGAACGAACACAGGATGTGTGTTCGTGTTCGTTCGATTACAAAAGCTCGTTCGTGTTCGTTCGATTAACAAAAAGCTCGTTCATGTTCGTTCGTAACTTGTTCGTGTTCGTTCGACTAACTCATAAATACTTGTTCGACAAACTCGTTCACTAACTCATAAATACCTGTTCGATAACCGTTCGATAATTTTAAATACATGTTCGAATAACTCGTTCGATAACTTGTAAATACCTGTTCGAATAACTCGTTCGAATAAAAATATACACCAACTTTCCAATTCATGCCCTAAAAAACAAATATGCACAATATAATTCATACCCATTTAATTCAACTTGAAAATAAACCAACTCTCTATCTATATTTATTTTAAATAAATCAATAAAAACTCAGTAAATTAAATAATAACCATCATAAATAATAAAACTTCAAAATAAATTAAACAAACAATAAATCGTTCAAAACAATTTAGTTCAATATCAATATGACACAAACAAAAGGAATTTACATTTTGCATAGACATTACAGCACAACCAAAAGGATTCCAAGGAATGAACATGCCACTAAATAGTATGTAAAATTTTTCAACATTATTAATCATAAATTAATTTTTAATATATTATGAATTACCAAAACTATAGATTATCATATATTTTTATCATTACATAAATTATCGTAAATGTTTTAAATGTTACATATATATTTTTATCAACCTCATAAATTCATAGTAAATGAGAGTTTATTATAATATATGATCATACTATGTGTGATTAATTGTTATTATATGTGTAATTATTTATATACAAATTATTATCATACATATATTAATCATAGGTTAAATATGTTATGAAATTACCAAAATTATAGGTTCATATATTTATTATCATACATAATTATCATAAATATTTAACATGTTTACATATATATTTTGTATCAACACCCATAAATTTATAGTGAAATGAAAGTTTATTATAATATATGATCAATACATAGTGTGATTAATTTGTTTAATATATATTTCATATTTTGTATCAACACCTATAAATTCATATGGTATGAGGGTTTATTGTAATATAGCAATACAAATGTGTGATTAATTTAGGTTTAATTAAGTTATTATATTATAAAATTTGTTATGCTATACATTATAGATTATACATATGTTGTGTTTATCAATTTATCATACTATATTTATTATTTATTAATTGAAATGCTATCATAATATCTAATTATTGATTATATTTAGAAAAATATGAAACTTTATGTTATTGGATTTACTATATTATATATCATCACTTGATTAATAATCATATATGTTATTAAATTTGTCATGCAATGTATCATATATTTATTATTTTTTAATTAAATGTCATATACTTATATATTTAATTATTAATGACATTTGGAAGAAAAAAAATCCAAACATATTATATATATGAAGAAAACAAAGTATCATAATTTTATTATTGATTACCATTAAAAAATTTCATCCAAACTAAATCAAATATAATATAAAAATAAAAAAAAATTAATTATAATAATGCATACATGTTTTTCAACATAAAGAACGAACAATTGAACGATTGTCACGAACGAATAGATCATCGAATATTATTTTTGCGAACATAATCGAACGAACAATTCCTGTTCAAATTCGATCGAACATATCGAACGAACATCAAACTGTTCACGATAATATTTGTAAACGTTATCAAACAATAATCGATGAACAACGAATATTCATAAACTGTTCATTCGTTTGCAGCTCTAGTCAGTGTAGACGATTTCAAAATTGGCACGCATGTTTAATTGAAGAGTCAATCAAGAAGTAGCCATGGCTTTGTAATTGGCTTCAGTCTGGCTCATGGGACGCCTAACTTATTATTATTATTTTTCCCCATGATTTTCGAAAAGAAATATAAAAGAATTCAATAGTTGGTTAACAATCCCTTTCGGATAAGCCGCGCGTTGAATTTTTGTTCCACACAAACGACAACACTATAGTCAACTATTTATTTAATTCATCAAACTAAGATCTCACCTAAGTTTTGTCGTGATTTATGATAATATTTTCTATTATATATATAAATAATAAATATAACTACTATAAACAACTTTCTCTAATTGGTTTTGTCAATTTTTTTTTTTTTTTTTTTATATCTCAACTAACTTCTCATAATCTAGAACTATCAGCCAAATAAAGTTCTAATATAATGTTAAATAACTAGTTATTTATGATTATTTAGATTTATTTCAAACTTTATCTAATTTCTATGCTTGAGATTTGTTTATTGTTCTAAAGGTTAATTGAGTGTGAGCTTTGTTGTTAAGATAACTCACTGCGTCGCAGTGGCCACTCCTATTAGTAATTGATAAGGGATTCGAACTCAGAACACTTGAATATACATTTAATGAACAAAATAGAGAAACAACAGGAACAAAATATAACAATAAACAAATCAAAATAGTAAACAAAGAAAATAACACGCGCGATTACCCTGGTTCACCCAATGTGGGCTACGTCCAGTTAAGTCAATATTATTGCAATATGTCTCACCTCTCCGTTTATAATTATGAATTGTTCTATGATTTGCTATCACTTCCATAATAAGAGAGAAAAATATATTTATATAATAAGTTTAAGAGACTAAACCTAGTTTTACAAGGATTCATATTCCTAAGCCCAAACCAATAAGGAATTAGTAACTTAAAGAAATCATATACGTTATACATGGAACAACCCAAATCCGCCTACGAGATGCGTCTGCGTTACCTATTAATGCTGAAGTAGTCGACAACTCCAACACTTAAGAGTCCATATCAAACCATTCGATGACCCAGAGATAGTTGTTCTGTCTATCATTTCAATTGAAAATTTGAAAAGAGAAACAACAATTTGATTGGACAAATTGTATCATATAGACTATAATTAGTATCCATTAAATAGTTTAATTTTGATTAATCGAATTGCATTTCAACAACCATTTTTAATTAAGTTTTCGAAGAAAAGGTGATTGCTGATTCTTCTCACTCCAATACAAATTATACTCCAGTACCAAATACCAATAATTAAATAGAAGTTTCCTAGAGCATCGATAAATTAAGTTGATGAGATGACTTAATATATAATTTCATATACCCCATTTAATAATAATAGCACTTAACAGATAGATTAAATTAATTAATTACCGGAAGGATATGCTATATTATAGTTTGGTTGCGCAGAAGGAATGTACCATGGTTACTATAAGGAAATTATATATACTTTAAATCATTGTAGCCTCACGTTATATATCTCATTATAGTGGTATTTAGATAATCCTGGTAACGACCAAACATATCATATTTATATATCTCGTTACGACGTGTCTTCTAATATATATTATTTCAAACTTTATAATTCAATTTTTTTTTAGGGTTTATAATTTAAGAGTTGTGTGATTCGTTCGTGCATGTGTGGACGTAAAGAATTGTTACTATTCAATTAATTAGCTTGATCTTGTCACCATCTTCAATTTTCTATGCACGTAACCATAATTATTTATTTTCTTGTAATTATCATGCAAATATATACTATTTTTGGAAATTATGATGACGTTGGATGTTATTTAATCAATATAGTTAATTATCGTGCAAATATATCTAATTTTGGATTTTGGTTAGAAGATGTTATTATATTAAGATTTGAGGTTTTGATTGCGTGGAAGAAGTAATCCTTAATCATATAATAATTAAGCTTAATTATCATGTTATAATTTATAATTAGGGAATGTTTGTGGACAAGCAAGTAGGAAAGCCAGGTGGGCATCAATTTCAGGTCAAACTAAAATTACAGAGTTTGTTAAACCAAATCATTCAATCATATCGTAATTTATAGAAGAAAAAAAAATTATTATAAACCAAACGTATTGTGCAAGTGTTCCAGGGAGAATTAAACATCGTGAACGGCAGGATTCGAACCTGGCGCGGCAGAGCCCACATGATTTCTAGTCATGCCCGATAACCCACTCCGGCACGTCCACCTTTGGTTCAATATATGATTTATTATATCCAACCACCAACAAAACTTGAAACACGAATACTATTTTCGTCCCAAGATTTATGCCAAGGGATGTGTCATTATATGATAATGCATTGAATGATTGACAATGGTTATTTGATGACACATAATAAGGTAGCTGTAATATATTTTACATTTTACTATCTCTAGGGTGGATAATGCTATTGCCTAGCATCCACCTCTACAACTCCTAAGTTATTTATAAATAATGATCTATTCATCTCTTTACTAGACCCAACCAACCAACAACAAAGAATTGGGCCCAGAACTTACCCACCCACTAATGAGGCCCGAGCTCCTCTTTGAAGGCGGATCTATGCAACATGGCATCTTGGAGTGTCCGTTAATGAGCCCACTTGCTTCTTGTCCCCAAGTATATATGATTTAAACATTATTTTAAAAAAAATAGTAATTACAGTTATTCATTAACATTATTTTTTTTATCAAAAATCCCATTATAACAGTATATGTTAAAAATAATTTTTTTTTTTCTCTCTGATACTCAATTTATATTTGAATTTATTATAGATAAGTATTGACATCATGTTTTTCAAGACTCGTATGTACAAGTCCAATTGTACAAACTTCTTAAAATATTCTATTCCCGTAATCACAACTTATAGTCTAAGTCAGATAATTAAAAAAAAAAATACAAAATCGTCAAACAAAAACAAATTCCATACAAAACAACCCAAAACAAAAACAAAAGCAGTTGATTAACTTGATTCTGAATATTGAGTTTGAAATGGTAAACAACCAAAATAAAAAGCGCAAAACAGAAGCTTCTCTTTCATGCTTTCCCATTTCACGTTTCTTCGGTGGTTCTCTTTGGTTTTTTGTATTCAACCAAAACCGCGTTGTTCCTTAACGATTATTCCAAGAAAGGGAGCTTCCGAGAATTGCTTCTAATTTGCTTCTTTCTATACTTTGTTGATTCAATGATATTCTTTTTCGGATCATTTGTCTCTTTCTTGAGAAGCATACACCCAATTCAACTCGGCTAAGTTATTGCATGGATATATATATTAATATACACATTGGTTAGGCTCCTTCATTAAGGTTTACACAATGGAGAACAAACAGAGATCACGAAAGAAATGGAGCTTCTTCACAATTTTTCTTCTGGATCTGGAAATTCTTGCGACCTATTCATGATTTCTATCAAAAAGGTGAGATTAGATGAGTATGAGGATCTCGATTAGTGCTTTTTTCTTTTTTCTTTCTTTTTTGGTGAGTCATTAGGATTTATCTAGGTTTGTTTTGGAGAATGTGACAATAGATATGATCTAAATAAATGGATCTGGAATCTTAAAAGTTACTGTTAGAATGATGACTTATTATTTCTGGGTTTGTGAATTTTTTATTTTATATTATTTTTTCTTCTGTTCAGGCCGTAAAGGAATAAAATAGCTTAAAATATGTGGCTTGTAAGCTTCCAGATGTACTTCCTTGATGAATGTGGTTAATTCGAAACATTAACGAGACAACAGAGGAAGAATTTTCATGACTTTATATTCTTTGGCTTTTACCCTTTTTTATTTTTGATTTTTGATTTTTTTTTCAAAACGTGGTGCGTTGTGATAACCCTTAGCTTCTCAAAATGTTTAAGGCTTTCTCAGAGTTCTAAACTGCTTTGAGAAAATGTGTGTAGGATCACCAAACAAAAGGGAGATTCAGTATTTGTGTGACAGTGAACTTACAAATTTGTTTCTATTACTAGGTTTTGAATTTGATGTCTTATTTTTGATATAATTGTAGTTCGACGAAGCAACAACTGATTCCATATCTGAGAGTGTTTTAAGGAGATTATTATATTCCAAATTACATTCTTGTAGCTGGATCGAGGCCACAGATGCTTCCCATATACCTGCTTGTCCAGTGATAGTGTTCATTACCTCCAGAAGTGGCGGTCATTGGGTGGGAAACTTCTTGTCAGTTATCGTCTCTTTTAATGAAAACCAGGTAATTGAAGGATTTGTACATTTTGATTATGATTAGTTTGTTTTCAGTGGAATTGACGGAGAGTGATCATTTCAGGTTTTTGATTTGGGAGAAAGGCCCCTGATAAAGTGCTACATGAACTTTATGCCAATTAGAAAAGTAAGGTATGCTGGAGATTTCTTGGCTGCAGAAATTCTGAAGAGGACTGAGAATAATTGTGAGTAGGCTTGCCCAGAAATAATATGCTGCCTACAGATATCAATAATAATTCTTACTTATTTTCTTTCCGTATGTCCTTGATTTACTTGATATCTTTGATTTCTTTAATGTATCTCACAAAATCAGGTTGCCGGGGGAGTGGCACAGCTGGCTGGCTTCTTGGAGTTTGTTCTGATCTAAACTACCTCATCCACCTCAATTGCTACAGTGCCATTGGGAACTGGAAAACAACCTCCCTTTTGCATTTGGTTGGGTAGGTTATATGTTTCCTGTCTCTTGTAGCTGAACTTAGAGAATGCCAATCTTATAATGGATTTCTTCTTGATTAATCTTTATCAGTTAGCACAATTCTATACATGTATTTGGATATTCCAGGGAAAGAAAAATCCAGCACAGACGTGATATAATATCTTATATCAGTTTAGCACAATTCTTAACCATGTATTGGATAATTCTCAGGGAAAGAAAATCCAAGCAAGACCGTCAGTCTGTGCTGTCATTCATGGAACAAGTAAAGAATGCAAAAGATGAAAATCGACAGGTAATGCATCCATGATGGCTTATATACTATATACCATAAAGTTACTTATTCTGGCATCACTACTAAGCAATCTAGTGGCACTAGACATTTCCTTGTATTCATATATAGTTATATTTTCTCTTGTTAAATTGGAACTCTATTTTTTCTGTCAGAATTTTACTTTATTTTCTGTTTACCATCATATATTTTCTTATTAATTTCAGCTGGCATATTCTAATGAGAATGAGGATTCCTAAACAAGGACCTTGTGATCCTATTGCGCCTCTTGAATTACCCATTCTTGCATGCATTTCATCGCGCTCTGAAAAAGATACACTGATGTGGTAGTCTTTTCTTTTCTTTTCTTTTTATTATTATTTTGTGTTTTTTACATGGTTTATGCAATCTGACATTGCTGGCTTACTGTCAAATGTTTTGTTGAATGTTTCTCAGGAGGGTTGCACACATTTCGTGGGGGATTTTGAACTACTCAGCATTGGTAAGAAATACGAAATTTAGTTTCTATAATCATAGAAGTTGATCCATTATGATGTTTGAAAGGAAAGTTTAATTTGTTTGGTGGCAACCAGTTCTTATTACATCAGTGTAGCTGCTCAGTTTGTTGAACTATAAGTTTTCTTATACAGGAATGGATGCTCAAGTGTTCATATGCATTTCATTCTGAGAGGAGTTACACCCAGAAAAATTCCAAAATCAGTTAGTTAATCAGGTATCAATATCTTTACTATTTAGACTTCAGACAGAATAGTAAAAATTCTTGATCATAATTACCCTACTATGTTAGTCCAAAGACAAAAATCAACTTACCACATCTTTCTATTAATTTAAGATGTCATACATAAAATTTCTTTCATAGGTCCATCTGATAAGTTAAGCTGTGAAATACATGGTATCACATCTTTCTATTACAGGATCTCTTCTTGTTCATTTTATTATATTTTCTTACTTGTGCAAGTCAAATTATCTTTCGGCTGCTTGCTCCCTTTTAATTAAATTGAATAGTATCTTTACTTGCTTTCGAATTAATATGTATCACTGCATAATTTGAATTTAACCCTATACTTGTGTTCTGAACATCTTTGTACAAGGTCAGAATTTCATATTTTTATGAGCTGTGCTTCACTTGTCTTCTCTATAATTAAATCCTTGCGATAATTTTTCCAACAGCTGACTTTCTTTCTGTGGAGCAGAGTACTTATTTGAAGCTTGCTGTACTCAAGGATGGTTTTTTGCTTCTCTTTCGCAGCCTTCTTCACAATCACGGTGAGTAATCAATTAATGAGTACCATTACTTCTTATAAGATATATTAATTGTTTTCGTAGTCGAGTCTACTGAGAAGAACATGCCTGATGCTTGATGTTGATCTTGCCTCTCAGCTTAAGTATGTGATCATGATATTGGAGTAGGTTAAATTGGTGATACTATATAACATTATAACACTGAGCAGCTTTTAACTTGAGCCATTGAAATTTGTTGGCTGTTTCTGGCAAAGTGTTCTGGTGGCATTCTGTTTTCTGTATATATTTGTCACACTACATTATCAGTTGAAGATAAAATAAATAACTTGTTTTTCTGGTTTCTTTTCATATGTTTTACATTTGCCTAAACTTCTTGAGGCTAATGGTTTTATTTATTCTTCAAGTTACTGGACTTCAGTTTGGTTTCTATGTTTCTGGATGGCTTGATTTCATACAGGACCATAGCACAGCTAGCAAAAGTTAAAATCATGAAAAAGCAAGGCGTATGGGAGGACCTCGACATACCTCACAGGTGAGATTATATGTTCCAATATTTCAGTTTTTACTGATCCAACTGAGTCAGATTGGATATTCCAAGTTAAGTGACAAAGAACAGGAAAGCATTAAAGTGTTGAATGTCTTATGTTGTTTCTTGTCACTAAAACTGCATTTACATCAATCTAGTACATTTACATATAGTTTCTCATTTCTGTCAATTTTCACTCCGCAGTTCACCAACACTTTTGTCTTTTGACATACAGCATTAGGTCTATTGTATGTCTCAACTTGCCCAGTTTTTCTGGTGGACTTGATCCTTGGGGAAAACCATTAAGGAAGAAAGTACGCGAGGTTAGTTCTGACTTTTAATACAACTTCTGGGTTATGAAGTGAAAACACATCTTCACCAATTAGTTTCTAATTCTCTAAAATTTTGATTTCCAGAGGGGCTTGACTCCTCCATATGTAGATGATGGCTTTATTGAGATCGTCGGTTTTAGAGATGCTTGGCATGGACTTGTTTTGCTTGCTCCAAATGGACATGGGACTCGTCTTGCTCAGGTAGGAGATAAAGCATATTTTTATTTTCAAATTCATAATGCTTAAATTTTTCCTTGAACTGTTAACAGTCTAGTTCTATGCTACACAATATGTGATGTGCAGAAATTTTAATTAGCTTGTTTCTATCTTGGCTTTAATTTTTATTTTTCATTGTTGTATGCAGGCAAACAGAATACGTTTCGAATTTCAAAAGGGTGCTGCTGACCATACATTCATGAGAATCGATGGTGAGCCATGGAAACAACCTCTCCCAGTTGATGATGACACCGTAGTTGTGGAAATATCTCACCTACGCCAAGTGAGCATGCTTGCCATCCCAGGTTGCCGGTCCAGAAGCATAAATGACCTCTCACCTGCCAGTTCCCTAGATGAAGAAACTGATAGTGTTGAAGATGAATGTGACCAAGATTGGGAAGAACGAAGGAAGTTTGGTGCTGCTGAAACATTTAAAATTCCAGATGGGGTCGATATAGCTTGTCTCAGTTGAATTACTAACAGCTAAACTTATTCTCCCACTTTTTCCCAGCCTCTAACATCTCGCCACTGCTCTTTTTCACATTAACTGATTGATATTCGTTTGGTTTTCATGATATGTGCAATACAAATTATATTGTACAGATTGCAAAAGGGTTATCTTCCCTTTTGAATGTATAGAATTCTGATCAGATTGTTTGTGTATGAATCTGTGAATGGTCCACAGAATTTTGAGTGTTTGAAATTTTTAATTATTCTCTTCAGTTTTATTATCACCAAGATTAAAGGTAAAATTTTGTAAAACGTTTCAGGACAAGGGTTTGCCTTAGGGGTCATAAAAAGTGTTTCAGTAACAAAATATGCAGAAAGGAGTATGATTTATTTTCTGTCATTCTGAACAGAGTTGAATGTTTGTGATGCATTAATGATACCGATACTCAGGATTCAAGAATGTGAAGTATGATTCCTTAAAAGCAGAATAACTTTTCAAGTTAATTTTGCTAAAGATGCTTCAATTAAAGAAATTCCAAAACTTTCTCACTGTGATAATAGCATAATAGTTCTAGTTTCTGAATGCATACTGTTATAATCAGTTAATAACTTAATATTACCATTGATATGCACTGTTAAAAATTTTAACTGAATAATACAACGTTATCAAATCAAAAAAAATAACTATACCCTTCAAATAAATTGCATAAAATCAAAATAACCAATATAATATAAGAAAAAAAAAAAAAAAAAAAGCTAAAAATTACAAAAATTACTAAGGATAAATTTTACAACACTCTTATTAAGACACAGGTTTGATTATATGATACTTGGTCTATTCCTATATTTAAAAATCATTGCCTCCATTTTTATTAAAAAAAAAATAAAAATACAAAACTAACCTTGTAATATTAGGGGTGTGAAAAACTATCCAATCCAGTTTTGCATTTTTCTAATCTAATCAGGAAATTCGGATTAGGATGAAAGCTAATATGAATCCGATCAAGATTTGGTCTGATTCAGTTTTGATCCTCATTCAGTCATTTGCATGGAAAGTATATTTGCCCCCTAAAATTTTGCATTATTCTTTAACATCCTTGCCACATCAGAATTCTTTTGTCCCCCAAAGTTGTCATTTATTTTATAGCAGTCCACATACTTTACCAATTTTCACCTAGGACCCTAAAATAACTTCTTAAAACTTGTACTTTTGGACAAAACCGAATTGGGTTCAGATATCCAATTTCTTTGTAGAGGCGATCCGGTATCCAATCCGAACATCCAGATCCTCCAAAAATTGATATCTGAATCTGATTTGAATTTTCAAATATTCAAATTTTTCGAATCAAATCGGATACGAATATTGGATTTTTTTTCACACTCCTACCTTGTATCATACAATAAAAGTTTTTTTTTTTTTTTTTTTTTTGGTCAAATAATTAAATGAAAGATGGCGTTTTCATCCTCACACAGTTACACTCCATGTCTGATTATCCCGGTTATTATTAGTGGGGAGTAAATACTTGGGTCCCGGACCTATCAAATCTCGGCCCGGGCCCGGGAAGGCAGGTATAAATTATGTCCGGGCTGGGCCAGATTTTTTTAACTTCCTTATTTACTCGAAGCAAAATGGACAATTTTTTTTCCCAGATCCCCAAAACTGAAAACACTTTTTAACAGCAAAAAGCACTCAATAAACAGTCAAAGTCTCCCAATTTATACGCGTCAAAATTAAAATTAAAATATGTAATTTAGAACCATTATTTTTAAAAAAAATAGTAATTACAGTTATTCATTAACATTATTTTTTTTATCAAAAATCCCATTATAACAGTATATGTTAAAAATAATTTTTTTTTTTCTCTCTGATACTCAATTTATATTTGAATTTATTATAGATAAGTATTGACAATCATGTTTTCTCAAGACTCCGTAATGTACAAGTCCAAATTGTACAAAACTTCTTAAAATATTCTATTCCCGTAATCACAACATTATAGTCTAAGTCAGATAATTAAAAAAAAAAAACAAAATCGTCAAACAAAAACAAATTCCATACAAAACAACCCAAAACAAAAACAAAAGCAGTTGATTAACTTGATTCTGAATATTGAGTTTGAAATGGTAAACAACCAAAATAAAAAGCGCAAAACAGAAGCTTCTCATTTCATGCTTTCCCATTTCACGTTTCTTCGGTGGTTCTCTTTGGTTTTTTTGTATTCAACCAAAACCGCGTTGTTCCTTAACGATTATTCCAAGAAAGGGAGCTTCCGAGAATTGCTTTAATTTGCTTCTTTCTATACTTTGTTGATTCAATGATATTCTTTTTCGGATCATTTGTCTCTTTCTTGAGAAGCATACACCCAATTCAACTCGGCTAAGTTATTGCATGGATATATATATAATATACACATTGGTTAGGCTCCTTCATTAAGGTTTACAATGGAGAACAAACAGAGATCACGAAAGAAATGGAGCTTCTTCACAATTTTTTTCTGGATCTGGAAAATTCTTGCGACCTATTCATGATTTCTATCAAAAAGGTGAGATTAGATGAGTATGAGGATCTCGAATTAGTGCTTTTTTCTTTTTTCTTTCTTTTTTGGTGAGTCATTAGGATTTATCTAGGTTTGTGTTTGGAGAATGTGACAATAGATATGATCTAAATAAATGGATCTGGAATCTTATAAAAGTTACTGTTTGGAGAATTGATACTTATTATTTCTGGGTTTGTGAATTTTTTATTTTATATTATTTTTTCTTCTGTTCAGGCCGTAAAGGAATAAAATAGCTTAAAATATGTGGCTTGTAAGCTTCCAGATGTACTTCCTTGATGAATTGGTTAATTCGAAACATTAACGAGACAACAGAGGAAGAATTTTCATGAGCTTTTATATCTTTGGCTTTTTACCCTTTTTATTTTTGATTTTTGATTTTTTTTTCAGAAACGTTGGTGCGTTGTGATAACCCTTAGCTTGTCAAAATGTTTAAGGCTTTGCTCAGAGTTCTAAACTGCTTTGAGAAAATGTGTGTAGATCACCAAACAAAAGGGGATTCAGTATTTGTGTGACAGTGAACTTACAAATTTGTTTCTATTACTAGGTTTTGAATTTGATGTCTTATTTTTGATATAATATGTAGTTCGGACGAAGCAACAACTGATTCCATATCTGAGAGTGTTTTAGGAGATTATTATATTCCAAATTACATTCTTGTAGCTGGATCGAGGCCACAGATGCTTCCCATATACCTGCTTGTCCAGTGATAGTGTTCATTACTCCAGAAGTGGCGGTCAATGGGTGGGAAACTTCTTGTCAGTTATCGTTCTCTTCTTAATGAAAACCAGGTAATTGAAGGATTTGTACATTTTGATTATGATTGTTTGTTTTCAGTGGAATTGACGGTAGAGTGATCAAATTTCAGGTTTTTGATTTGGGAAAAGGCCCCTGATAAAGTGCTACATGAACTTTATGCCAATTAGAAAAGCTAAGGTATGCTGGAGATGTTCTTGGCTGCAGAAATTCTGAAGAGACTGAGAATAATTGTGAGTAGGCTTGCCCAGAAATAATATGCTGCCTACAGATATCAATAATAATTCTTACTTATTTTACTTTCCGTATGTCCTTGATTTACTTGATATCTTTGATTTCTTTAATGTATCTCACAAAATCAGGTTGCCGGGGGAGTGGCACAGCTGGCTGGCTTCTTGGAGTTTGTTCTGATCTAAACTACCTCATCCACCTCAATTGCTACAGTGCCTTGGGAACTGGAAACAACCTCCCTTTGCATTTGGTTGGGTAGGTTATATGTTTCCTGTCTCTTGTAGCTGAACTTAGAGAATGCCAATCTTATAATGGATTTCTGTCTTGTATTAATATCTTTATCAGTTTAGCACAATTCTATACCATGTATTTGGATAATTCTCAGGGAAAGAAAAATCCAAGCACAGACCGTGATATAATATCTTTATCAGTTTAGCACAATTCTTAACCATGTATTGGATAATTCTCAGGGAAAGAAAATCCAAGCATAGACGTCAGTCTGTGCTGTCATTCATGGAACAAGTAAAGAATGCAAAGCATGAAAATCGACAGGTAATGCATCCATGATGGCTTATATACTATATACCAGTAAAGTTACTTATTCTGGCATCACTACAAGCAATCTAGTGGCACTAGACATTTCCTTGTATTCATATATAGTTATATTTTCCCTCTTTGTTAAATTGGGAACTCTATATTTTTCTGTCAGAATTTTACTTTATTTTCTGTTTACCATCATATATTTTCTTATAATTTCAGCTGGCATATTCTAATGAGAATGAGGATTCCTAAACAAGGACCTTGTGATCCTATTGCGCCTCTTGAATTACCCATTCTTTGCATGCATTTCATCGCGCTCTGAAAAAGATACACTGAATGTGGTAAGTCTTTTCTTTTCTTTTCTTTTATTATTATTTTGTGTTTTTTACATGGTTTATGCAATCTGACATTGCTGGCTTACTGTCAAATGTTTTGTTGAATGTTTCTCAGGAGGGTTCACACATTTCGTGGGGGATTTTGAACACTTCAGCATTGGTAAGAAATACGAAATTTAGTTTCTATAATCATAGAAGTTGATCCATTATGATGTTTGAAAGGAAAGTTTAATTTGTTTGGTGGCAACCAGTTCTTATTACATCAGTGTAGCTGCTCAGTTTGTTGAACTATAAGTTTTCTTATACAGGAATGGATGCTCAAGTGTTCATATGCATTTCATTCTGAGAGGAGTTACACCCAGAAAAATTCCAAAATCAGTTAGTTAATCAGGTATCAATATCTTTACTATTTAGACTTCAGACAGAATAGTAAAAATTGCTTGATCATAAATTACACTACTATGTTAGTCCAAAGACAAAAATCAACTTACCACATCTTTCTATTAATTTAAGATGTCATACAAAAATTTCTTTCATAGGTCCATCTGATAAGTTAAGCTGTGCAAATACATGGTATCACATCTTTCTATTACAAGGATCTCTTCTTGTTCATTTTATTATATTTCTCTTACTTGTGCAAAATCAAATTATCTTTCGGCTCCTTGCTCCCTTTTAATTAAATTGAATAGTATCTTTACTTGCTTTCGAATTAATATGTATCACTGCATAATTTGAATTTAACCCTATACTTGTGTTCTGAACATTTTGTACAAGGTCAGAATTTCATATTTTTATGAGCTGTGCTTCACTTGTCTTCTCTATAATTAAATCCTTGCGATAATTTTTCCAACAGCTGACTTTCTTTCTGTGGAGCAGAGTACTTATTTGAAGCTTGCTGTACTCAAGGATGGTTTTTTGCTTCTCTTTCGCAGCCTTCTTCACAATCACGGTGAGTAATCAATTAATGAGTACCATTACTTCTTATAAGATATATTAATTGTTTTCGAGTCGAGTCTACTGAGAAGAACATGCCTGATGGCTTGATGTTGATCTTGCCTCTCAGCTTAAGTATGTGATCATGATATTGGAGTAGGTTAAATTGGTGATACTATATAACATTATAACACTGAGCAGCTTTTAACTTTGAGCGCATTGAAATTTGTTGGCTGGTTTCTGGCAAAGTGCTTCTGGTGGCATTCTGTTTTCTGTATATATTTGTCACACTACATTATCAGTTGAAGATAAAATAAATAACTTGTTTTTCTGGTTTCTTTTCATATGTTTTACATTTGCCTAAACTTCTTGAGGCTAATGGTTTTATTTATTCTTCAAGTTACTGGACTTCAGTTTGGTTTCTATGTTTCTGGATGGCTTGATTTCAATACAGGACCATAGCACAGCTAGCAAAAGTTAAAATCATGAAAAAGCAGGCGATGGGAGGACCTGACATACCTCACAGTGAGATTATATGTTCCAATATTTCAGTTTTTACTGATCCAACTGAGTCAGATTGGTTTCCAAGTTAAGTGACAAAGAACAGGAAAGCATAAAGTGTTGAATGTCTTAGTTGTTTCTTGTCACTAAAACTGCATTTACATTCAATCTAGCTTACATTTAGTTTCTCATTTCTGTCATTTTCATCACTCCGCAGTTCACCAACACTTTTGTCTTTTGACATACAGCATTAGGTCGAGTTTAATTTTGATTAATCGAATTGCATTTCAACAACCATTTTTAATTAAGTTTTCGAAGAAAAGGTTGATTGCTGATTCTTCTCACTCCAATACAAAGTCATACTCCAGTACCAAATACCAATAATATAAATAGAAGTTCCTAGAGCATCGATAAAATTAAGTTGATGAGAATGACTTAATACTATAAATTTCAATAACCCCATTTAATAATATATAGCACTTAACAGATAGATTAAATTAAATTAATTACCGGAAGGATATGCTAATATTATAGTTTGGTTGCGCAAGAAGGAATGTACCATGGTTACTAATAAAGGAAATTATTATATACTTTAAATCATTGTAGCCTCACGTTATATATCTCATGATAGTATATGGTAGTTTAGATAAATCCTGGTAGACGACCCAAACATTATCATATTTATAATATCTCTGTTACGACGTGTCTTCTAATATATATTTATTTCAACAAACTTTAATAATTCAATTTTTTTTTAGGGTTTATAATTTAAGAGTTGTGTGATTCGTTCGTGCATGTGTGGACGTAAAGAATTGTTACTATTCAATTAATTAGCTTGATCTTGTCACCATCTTCAATTTTCTATTCACGTAACCATAATTGTTTATTTTGCTTGTTAATTATCATGCAAATATTATACTATTTTTGGAAATTATGATGACGTTGGATGTTGATTTAATCAAATATAGTTAATTATCATGCAAATATTATACTAATTTTGGAAATTTTGGTTAGAAGATGTTATTATATTAAGATTTGAGGGTTTTGATTGCGTGGAAGAAGTAATCCTTAATCATATAATAATTAAGCTTAATTATCATGTTATAATTTATAATTAAGGGAATGTTATGTGGACAAGGCAAGTAGGAAAGCCAGGTGGGCATCAATTTCAGGTCAAACTAAAATTACAGAGTTTGTTAACCCAAATCATTCAATCATTTCGTAATTTATAGAAGAAAAAAAACATATTTATAAAAAACATAACGTAGTTTGCAAGTGTTTTCCAGGGAGAATTAAAAAAACATCGTGAACGGCAGGATTCGAACCTGCGCGGGCAGAGCCCACATGATTTCTAGTCATGCCCGATAACCACTCCGGCACGTCCACCGTTTGGTTCAATTATTTGTAATAAGAATTTATTTGCTTTATTATATCCAACACCAACAAATAATGAGACACCAAAAAACTTTGAAACAAGAATACTATTGTTCTTCCCAAGATTTATGCCAAGGGATGTGTCATTATATGATAATGCATTTAATGATATGACAATGGTTATTTGATGACACATAATAAGGTAACTGAATATATTTTACATTTTACTATCTCTTAGGGTGGATAATGCTATTGCCTAGCATCCACCTCTCTACAACTCCTAAGTTATAAATAAATGATCCATTCATCTCTCTCAGTTGGGCCTTCATGGATCTACTTTACTAGACCCAACCAACCAACAACAAAGAATTGAGGCCCAGAATGAACCTTACCCAACCCAACTAATGGAGGCCCGAGCTCCTCTTTGAAGGCGGATCTGTAGCAACTATGGCATCTTGGAGTGGTCCGTTAAATGAGCCCAACTGCTTCTTGTCCCCAAGTATATATGATTTAAAGTTNTTAAGGGAATGTTATGTGGACAAGGCAAGTAGGAAAGCCAGGTGGGCATCAATTTCAGGTCAAACTAAAATTACAGAGTTTGTTAAACCAAATCATTCAATCATATCGTAATTTATAGAAGAAAAAAAACATATTTATAAAAAACATAACGTATTGTGCAAGTGTTTTCCAGGGAGAATTAAAAACATCGTGAACGGCAGGATTCGAACCTGCGCGGGCAGAGCCCACATGATTTCTAGTCATGCCCGATAACCACTCCGGCACGTCCACCCTTTGGTTCAATATATTGATTTATTATATCCAACACCAACAAAACTTTGAAACACGAATACTATTATTCGTCCCAAGATTTATGCCAAGGGATGTGTCATTATATGATAATGCATTGAATGATATGACAATGGTTATTTGATGACACATAATAAGGTAGCTGTGAATATATTTTACATTTTACTATCTCTTAGGGTGGATAATGCTATTGCCTAGCATCCACCACTCTACAACTCCTAAGTTATAAATAAATGATCCATTCATCTCTCTCAGTTGGGCCTTCATGGATCTACTTTACTAGACCCAACCAACCAACAACAAAGAATTGAGGCCCAGAATGAACCTTACCCAACCCAACTAATGGAGGCCCGAGCTCCTCTTTGAAGGCGGATCTGTAGCAACTATGGCATCTTGGAGTGGTCCGTTAAATGAGCCCAACTGCTTCTTGTCCCCAAGTATATATGATTTAAACATTATTTTAAAAAAAAATAGTAATTACAGTTATTCATTAACATTAATTTTTTTATCATAAAAATCCCATTATAACAGTATATGTTAAAAATAATTTTTTTTTTTTTCTCTCTGATACTCAATTTATATTTGAATTTATTATAGATAAGTATTGACAATCATGTTTTTCTCAAGACTCCGTAATGTACAAAGTCCAAATTGTACAAAACTTCTTAAAATATTCTATTCCCGTAATCACCAACAATTATAGTCTAAGTCAGATAATTAAAAAAAAAATAACAAAATCGTCAAACAAAAACAAATTCCATACAAAACAACCCAAAACAAAAACAAAAGCAGTTGATTAACTTGCTTGTGAATCTTGAGTTTGAAATGGTAAACAACCAAAATAAAAAAAGCGAAAACAGAAGCTTCTCATTTCATGCTTTCCCATTTCACGTTTCTTCGTGGGTCTCTTTGGTTTTTTTGCATATTCAACCAAAACCGCGTTGTTCCTTAACGATTATTCCAAGAAAGGGAGCTTCCGAGAATTGCTTCTAATTTGCTGTCTTTCTATACTTTGTTGATTCAATGATATTCTTTTTCGGATCATTTGTCTCTTTCTTGAGAAGCATACACCCAATTCAACTCGGCTAAGTTATTGCATGGATATATATATATATATATATACACATTTGGTTAGGCTCCTTCATTAAGGTTTAACAATGGAGAACAAACAGAGATCACGAAAGAAAATGGAGCTTCTTCACAATTTTTCTTCTGGATCTGGAAAATTCTTGCGACCTATTCATGATCTTCTATCAAAAAGGTGAGATTAGATGAATATGAGGATCTCGAATTAGTGCTTTTTTCTTTTTTCTTTTTCTTTTGGTGAGTCATTAGGATTATTCTAGGTTTGTGTTTGGAGAATGTGACAAATAGATATGATCTAAATAAATGGGAATCTGGAATCTTATAAAAGTTTACTGTTTTGGAGAATTGAATTGACATATATTATTTCTGGGTTTGTGAATTTTTTATTTTTATATTATTTTTTCTTCTGTTACAGGCCTAGTTGGTATAAGGAATAAAATAGCTTAAAATATAGTGGCTTGTAAGCTTCCAGATGTACTTCCTTGATGAATTTGAGTTAATTCGAAACATTAACGAGACAACAGAGGAAGAATTTTCATGAGCTTTTATATCTTTGGCTTTTTACCCTTTTTGATTTTTGATTTTTGATTTTTTTCAGAAACGTTTGTGCGTTGTGATAACCCTTAGCTTGTCAAAAATGTTTAAGGCTTTGCTCAGAGTTCTAAACTGCTTTGAGAAAATGTGTGTATGATCACCAAACAAAACGGGGATTCAGTATTTGTGTGACAGTGAACTTACAAATTTGTTTCTATTTACTAGGTTTTGAATTTGATGTCTTATTTTTGATATAATATGTAGTTCGGACGAAGCAACAACTGATTCCATATCTGAGAGTGTTTTAGAGGATTATTATATTCCAAATTACATTCTTGTAGCTGGATTCGAGGCCACAGATGCTTCCCATATACCTGCTTGTCCAGTGATAGTGTTCATTAACTCCAGAAGTGGCGGTCAATTGGGTGGGAAACTTCTTGTCAGTTATCGTTCTCTTCTTAATGAAAACCAGGTAATTGAAGGATTTGTACATTTGTGATTATGATTACGTTTGTTTTCAGTGGAATTGACGGTAGAGTGATCAAATTTCAGGTTTTTGATTTGGGGGAAAAGGCCCCTGATAAAGTGCTACATGAACTTTATGCCAATTTAGAAAAGCTAAGGTATGCTGGAGATGTCTTGGCTGCAGAAATTCTGAAGAGACTGAGAATAATTGTGAGTAGGCTTGCCCAGAAATAATATGCTGCCTACAGATATCAATAATAATTCTTACTTATTTTTACTTTCCGTATGTCCTTGATTTGATCTTGATATCTTTGATTTCTTTAATGTATGCTCACAAAATCAGGTTGCCGGGGGAGATGGCACAGCTGGCTGGCTTCTTGGAGTTGTTTCTGATCTTAAACTACCTCATCCACCTCCAATTGCTACAGTGCCATTGGGAACTGGAAACAACCTCCCGTTTGCATTTGGTTGGGTAGGTTATATGTTTGCCTGTCTCTTGTAGCTGAACTTAGAGAATGCCAATCTTATAATGGATTTCTGTCTTGATATTAATATCTTATTATCAGTTTAGCACAATTCTTATACCATGTATTTGGATAATTCTCAGGGAAAGAAAAATCCAAGCACAGACCGTGATATTAATATCTTATTATCAGTTTAGCACAATTCTTATACCATGTATTTGGATAATTCTCAGGGAAAGAAAAATCCAAGCATAGACCGTCAGTCTGTGCTGTCATTCATGGAACAAGTAAAGAATGCGAAAGCAATGAAAATCGACAGGTAATGCATCCATGATGGCTTATATACTATATACCAGTAAAGTTACTTATTCATGGCATCACTACTAAGCAATCTAGTGGCACTAGACATTTCCTTGTATTCATATATAGTTATATTTTCCCTCTTTGTGGTTAAATTGGGAAATCTATATTTTTCTCTGTCAGAATTTTACTTTATTTTCTGTTTACCAATCATATATTTTCTTATTAAATTTCAGCTGGCATATTCTAATGAGAATGAGGATTCCTAAACAAGGACCTTGTGATCCTATTGCGCCTCTTGAATTACCCCATTCTTTGCATGCATTTCATCGCGTCTCTGAAAAAGATACACTGAATGTGGTAAGTCTTTTCTTTTCTTTTCTTTTTATTATTATTTTGTGTTTTTTACATGGTTTATGCAAATCTGACATTGCTGGCTTACTGTCAAATGTTTTGTTGAATGTTCTCAGGAGGGTTGCCACACATTTCGTGGGGGATTTTGGAACTACTTCAGCATTGGTAAGAAATACGAAATTTAATTTCTATAATCATATGAAGTTGATCCATTAATGATGTTTGAAAGGAAAGTTTAATTGTGTTTGGTGGCAACCAGTTCTTATTACATCAGTGTAGCTGCTCAGTTTGTTGAACTATAAGTTTTTCTTATACAGGAATGGATGCTCAAGTGTCATATGCATTTCATTCTGAGAGGAAGTTACACCCAGAAAAATTCCAAAATCAGTTAGTTAATCAGGTATCAATATCTTTACTATTTAGACTTCAGACAGAATAGTAAAAAATTGCTTGATCATAAATTACACTACTATGTTAGTCCAAAGATCAAAAATCAAACTTACCACATCTTTCTATTAATTTAAGATGTCATATCAAAATATTTCTTTCATAGGTCCATCTGATAAGTTAAGCTGTGCAAATACATGGTATCACATCTTTCTATTACAAGGATCTCTTCTTTGTTCATTTTTATTATATTTTCTCTTTACTTGTGCAAATATCAAAATATATCTCTTCGGCTCCTTGCTCCCTTTTAATTAAAATTGAATAGTATAGCTTTACTTGCTTTCGAATTAATTATGTATCACTGCACTAATTTGAATTTTAACCCTATACTTGTGTTCTGAATCATTTTGTACAAGGTCAGAATTTCATATTTTTATGAGCTGTGCTTCACTTGTCTTCTCTGTAATTAAATCCTTGCGATAATTTTTCCAACAGCTGACTTTCTTTTCTGTGGAGCAGAGTACTTATTTGAAGCTTGCTGGTACTCAAGGATGGTTTTTTGCTTCTCTTTCGCAGCCTTCTTCACAATCACGGTGAGTTAATCAATTAATGAGTACCATTACTTCTTATAAGATATTTAATTGTTTTCGAGTCGAGTCTACTGAGAAGAACATGCCTGATGGCTTGATGTATGATCTATGCCCTCTCAGCTTAAGTATGTGATCATGATTATTGGAGTAGGTTAAATTGGTGATACTATATAACATTATAACACTGAGCAGCTTTTAACTTTGAGCGCATTGAAATTTGTTGGCTTGGTTTCTGGCAAAGTGCTTCTGGTGGCATTCTGTTTTCTGTATATATTTGTCACACTACATTATCAGTTGAAGATAAAATAAATAACTTGTTTTTCTGGTTTCTTTTCATATGTTTACATTTGCCTAAACTTCTTGAGGCTAATGGTTTTATTTATTCTTCAAGTTACTGGACTTCAGTTTGGTTTCAATGTTTCTGAGAGTGGCTTGATTTCAATACAGGACATAGCACAGCTAGCAAAAGTTAAAATCATGAAAAAGCAAGGCGTATGGGAGGACCTCGACATACCTCACAGGTGAGATTATATGTTCCAATATTTCAGTTTTTACTGATCCAACTGAGTCAGATTGGATTTCCAAGTTAAGTGACAAAGAACAGGAAAGCATAAAGTGTTGAATGTCTTAGTTGTTTCTTGTCACTAAAACTGCATTTACATTCATCTAGCTTACATTTAGTTTCTCATTTCTGTCATTTTCATCACTCCGCAGTTCACCAACACTTTTGTCTTTTGACATACAGCATTAGGTCATGTATGTCTCAACTTGCCCAGTTTTTCTGGTGGACTTGATCCTTGGGGAAAACCATTAAGGAGAAAGTACGTGAGGTTAGTTCTGACTTTTAATACAACTTCTGGGTTATGAGTGAAAACACATCTTCACCAATTAGTTTCTAATTTCTACAATTTTGATTTCCAGAGGGCCTTGACTCCTCCTATGTAGATGATGGCTTTATTGATCGTCGGTTTTAGAGATGCTTGGCATGGCTTGTTTTGCTTGCTCCAATGGACATGGGACTCGTCTTGCTCGGTAGGAATAAAGCTATTTTATTTTCAAATTCATAATGCTTAATTTCCTTGTACTGTTAACTTCTAGTTCTATGCTACACAATATGTGATGTGCAGAAATTTTAATTAGCTTGTTTCTATCTTGGCTTTATTTTATTTTTCATTGTTGTATGCAGGCAAAACGAATACGTTTCGAATTTCAAAAGGGTGCTGCTGACCATACATTCATGAGAATCGATGGTGAGCCATGGAAACAACCTCTCCCAGTTGATGTGACACCGTAGTTGTGGAAATATCTCACCTACGCCAAGTGAGCATGCTTGCCATCCCAGGTTGCCGGTCCAGAAGCATAAATGACCTCTCACCTGCCAGTTCCCTAGATGAAGAAACTGATAGTGTTGAAGATGAATGTACCAAGATTGGAAAACGAAGGAAGTTTGGTGCTGCTGAACATTTAAAATTCCAGATGGGGTCGATATAGCTTGTCTCGTTGAATTACTAACAGCTAACTTATTCTCCCACTTTTCCCAGCCTCTAACATCTCGCCACTGCTCTTTTTCACATTAACTGATTGATATTCGTTTGGTTTTCATGATATGTGCACTCGAATGAATACAAATATATTGTACAGATTGCAAAAGGGTTTCTTCCCTTTTGAATGTATAGAACTCTGATCAGATTGTTTGTGTATGAATCTGTGAATGGTCCACAGAATTTTGAGTGTTTGAAATTTTTAATTATTCTCCAGTTTATTATCACCAAGATTAAAGGTAAAATTTTTGAGTGTTCAGTAACAAAATATGCAGAAAGGGAGTATTTATTTTCTGTCATTCTGATCAGAGTTGAATGTTTGTGTTGCATTAATGATACCGACACTCAGGATTCAAGAAGTGAAGTATGATTCCTTAAAAGCAGAATAACTTTTCAAGTTAATTTTGCTGAAGATTCTTCAATTAAAGAAATTCCAAACTTTCTCACTGTGATGATGGCATAATAGTTCTGGTTTCTGAATGCATACTGTCATAATCAGCTAATGTACCATTGATATGCACTGTTAAAAATTTTAACTGAATAATACAACGTTATCAAATCAAAAAAATACTATACCCTTCAAATAAATTGCATAAAATCAAAATAACCAATATAATATAATATGAAAAAAAAAAAAAGCAAAAAATTACAGAAATCCTAAGGATAATTTTACAACACTCTTATTAAGACACAAGTTTGATTATATGATACTTGGGCAAGTCCTATATTTAAAAATCATTGCCTCCATTTTTATTAAAAAAAAAAAAAAAAAAAATACAAACTACCTTGTAATAATTTAGGGGTGTGCAAAACTGATATCCAATCCGGTTTTGCATTTTTCTAATCTAATCAGGAAATTCGGATTAGGATAAAGTCAAGATTTGGTCTGATTCGGTTTTGGTCCTAATTTGCATGAAAAGTATCTTTGCCCCTAAAATTTTGCTTTACTCTTTATACCCTTGCCACATCAGCATTTCATTTTTTGTCCCCCAAGTTGTCATTTATTTACAGTCCAGTACTTTACCAATTTTCACCTCGGACTCTAAAATAACTTCTTAAAACTTATAGTTATGAACAAAACCAATCAGTCGGATATCCATTTCTTGGTAGAGGTATCCGGTATCCTATCCGAACATCCACATCCTCCAAAATTGATATTCGAATCTGATTTTTTTCAAATTTTCGAATTTCCCAAATCAAATCGGATATGAATATTGGATTTTTTTTCACACCCCTACCTTGTATCATACAATAAATTTTTTTTTTTTTTTGGTCAAATAATTGAATGAAGGGTGGCGTTTTCATCTCACACGTCACAGTCCATGTCTTGATATCCCGGTTATTATTAGTGGGGAGTAATACTTGGGTCCCGACCTATCAAATCTCGGCCCGGGCCCGGGATGGCAGGTATAAATTATGTCCGGGCTGGGCCAGATTTTTCACTTCCTTATTTACTCGAAGCAAAATGGACAATTTTTTTTCCCAATCCCCAAACTGAAAACACTTTTTAACAGCAAAAAGCACTCAATACAGTCAAAGTCTCCCAATTTATACGCGTCAAAATTAAATTAAAATATGTATAACAACAAACCAAAACCATCATCGTCATCGCCTGTTTTTGTCATTTTTTTTTATTACTCTTACTTCAGCCTCCGCACCTGAATCACAATTACAAACACGTATACAAGTAAACTACGCACGTGTTAAACCAAACGGCCAAACCCAAACAGCAGCAACACAATGGTTTTGCTTTTACTTACAAAACCATGGGCATTTTCTCCTGAAATATTGCTGTTTCCAGTGAACTCTGCCTCTGGTTTTGAACTGACACCACTATATATCAACAAACTCACCAACCTAACTAAATCACAAATCAACGCTGTCTTCTCAGTTCTAACACTTACAGCCAAATTAAGAAAATCCCTTCAGAAAATATCCGAATGAGTGCTGTCACGAAAGGCTTGGTTTGTGGCGGCCAGTATCGGTGCGGTGGAGGCACTGAAGGATCAAGTTGGGATTTGCAGGTGGAATTATGCTATAAGGTCGCTTCAACAACATGCCAAGAACAATTTGAGGTCGTTTAGTCAGGCTAAAACGATCTCTTCTACTTCTTCTTCTTCTTCTTCTTCTTCGAAGGTTTATGAAAAGATGGCATGTGGCAAGGTGAAGAAATCTGAAGCTTGCATGGATAAAGTTATGGATTTGAACTCTTGGGGTCCTAGTACTGTTAGATTTTAATGTAATTAGTGATCTTATTATTAAATGTAGTCAGAAAATATATGCTTCATTCTGTTACAGAATTATTATTTTTTCTGGGTTCTTTTTATGTTCTTAAATTAATGGAACATGAAGTAGAGGAACACGAGCTTGTAAGAAAGTTCTTAAATTTTTGTGAGAAATGAAAAAAATTGTTGAGCAATTGCCTTATAAGTGAATAAAAAATGTAGCTGCTTCGTCAGTGGTGATATTGATGAAACGCTTTGTTTAAAATCTGTCGTTTATTTGCAGCAAGAAAGAAAGCAGCAATATGCCTTGAGAAAAAAATAAATAGAATCAGCAAATGGCCGAAGAAATGAACAAGAACATGCTCTTTTTCTTATGTAAAAGTATTTTGATACTGCTGAAATATTACCCAACACGATTTAAAAAATCGCAATACCACCAGCTTGAATTGATTCCACAAAACTTCTTGGATCTTGATCCCTACTCTCCATAATCTATAAAATTTTTCATTTTCAGTTTAAATTTTCTTGAACCAGTGAAGAAACTGAAGATTTGAAGCAATGTTTTAAAACCAATGCGGGTGGAACCCGGCAAAGTTGCCGGTTTGACCGGCCGGATGACAAAACTTCTAAAATTCACAAATACACTCTTAAAAACTCGTTAAGTCCTTATAAGTTTGAAATTTAGCAAACACACCCTAAATATAAATTGATTGGTGATTGGTACCCCAAATGCAATCCCCAATCATTCTTTAAGCCCATTCCCTAAAAAATCTACCCAAGATGTGGTTTGATTTTGATAGATCTCACCGACGCAGGCATCAACATTCTAGACCAAATCTCATCGACACAGTGTTGACAACCCTCCCCATCACTCTGAAAATACTCTCCTTTTTCTCCAGACCAAAACCCACCTCACCCCACCCCCGTTAGCCTCGACAATCACCAGCAAAAGTCGGTTGTTTCAACTGCCTTTTTTTTCTTTTAATTTTCAGTCGATTCACTCACCGAAAATCAACTATGTTGCCACCATTGCACTCATCGACACTTTCTCATTAAAAGCCCCAACATCCCGACCTTCAATTATTCGTCGATTATCATCCCAAATTCTATAGTTTTGGGTGAATAGGGAATTGTTAACCTAACCCAGTGAAGCTCATGGGTCCCGATTAAACTGGTTAAACCGGCCAAGCCGGGCTGGATTTTAAAACAATGATTTGAAGTTGAAGAAGTATTCTAGTAAAATGTGCGGAGAGTTTGATGAATTGAACATGTGAAACAATGCAGGTATGACCAAATACAAAACAACACAACCATTAGCCTCTTGGCTTTGGAAAAACAGTAACCCAAATTTGTTTTGTTTTCTTTTATTATTGCATATATTCTGATTTTAGTCCTCAACCACAAAAATATTAATATATTTAACTGTAGTTTATCAGCTAGTTAAATTTCCTTGAAGTTTCCATCAGGGATTCAAAAGACAAAGCACACAAAGAAAGAAGTATCCAAATACTAGGGATTCTTTCCAAAAACCAAAACTGTTGGTT
The DNA here is from genome assembly GCF_008641045.1 of Pistacia vera. Lineage (NCBI taxonomy): Eukaryota > Viridiplantae > Streptophyta > Magnoliopsida > Sapindales > Anacardiaceae > Pistacia > Pistacia vera. The sequence continues at coordinate 561,842 of NW_022195685.1, forward strand.
TCCACTGCCTGTGGTTTCTTACCAAATGAACCAAACTTTATAAATGATTAAGCTGCTGCTTCTTCTTCTTTAAAGTCTAAAGAAGAACTCAAAACAGCATGAGTTTGGCAAGAAAAGCTTGGATTGTGGCGGCCAGTATTGGTGCAGTGGAGGCATTGAAAGATCAAGCAGGAATCTGCAGATGGAATTATATTTTAAGGTCATTTCATAATGATGCCAAGAATAATTTAAGAATTATACTTTCTGCTTCTCCATCCAGGGAGATGTTCATGAGAATCAATAACATGAACAAATCAAAGGATTCCATGGAAAAAGCTTTGCAATTGGGCTGTTGGGGTCCCAATACTATCAGATTTTAGCATGATTGTAACATAATTTTCTGTTGCAAATTTCATTGCCATCTTCTCATCTGGGTATATTTTACTATTCTTTTTTGGTATAATTTTTTTTCAGTTTACAAATCTGATTGTGAATGAGACTGGATTTCAAGACTGTTGCACCAATCAATTATTGGATTGTAATTAGATATAATCAATTTTAGAAATATCCGGATCAAAGATTTTGCATATGGGCATAGTAGCTTTTTCCCCATCAAATAAAACCTGAAAAACAACGACCATTAGTGGCTCAACAGTCAGCTGAGACTCTTAGATGAATTACTCAAAAAAATTTGAGTTCGACCTATCTGAGTTGCTAATAAGGGTAATCACTAGGAGGATTTATCCGACTGTTAATTTCAAAGTACTGAAGAATTAGTTAAGGTGCCTGTAGACTGGCTTGGACACCTCAGTCACCAAAAAAAAACAAAAACTAAAACCTGAAAAAAGTTAATGGCAGTTCTATATTCTAATGCCCACAACCACAAGTCATCAAACCGTGTGCTTGCGTTTAAAGTTGAAAGTGCTTAAACAAAAAGCACTTTCCACCACATGCTTGATGCTTCTACTACAAACAAACCACTAACACATTAAAATTCCACTCGTCAGCACCCCTTGAATTTTAATAACCCTCTACACTGTCCACAAATCTGGGAGCCAAGTCCCACCATTTTCAACCTCAGTTTTCCCAAAACCACTGACATTTTCTAAAGAAACAAACAGTACCCCATTTTTAATTCCCCAAGAATCCAAGTCTCTTTATTTATTCCTCTCTATATAAATCCATGCACCAGACCTCACAAATTACACTCAAACAACACAACAGCGAATTCCGCGGGCTCGTCAATTTTAATTCAACAACTCAAAAATTTTCTCTTTACTTTTCTGGTGGTTTATTATACAGAGAGTAGAGATGAGTAGTAATGGAGGGAGAATTTCCAGGTTTGATGTGGCATTAATGAAGTCTGTGCAACAAAAGGGAAATGCCTCTGTGGCAGAATCTGCTTCTGCTTCTGGCAATAAGTGCAACAACAGGAGTGTTTGGTCTACTGTTGGAGATGTTAATAATCAGACAGTGAAGAGAATTAATGGTGATGATCAGAAGAGGAGAAAAGAAGAGAAAGATGAAATTCTTTTTAACTTAATTTGCTGGGCACCCAATTAATATGTTCATCTGTTTAAATTAAATGTTATATGGTAGCATAATATTTCATTTATTTTTTCTTTCTTGGTTGAAAATTCAGTACTAAGTCTGTTTGGTTCGGTTGAAAATGGATTATGGGTTTCAGCTTGTTTAAAGTGTTAAAATTCTAAAATTTTAATATTCTATATTATATTTGATTTGATTTATTTTTATTTATTAAAATCTTTTTTATTTATTTTATAAATTAGTAATAAAAGGTTCTCTTATATTTTTCTTACCTAATAATTAACTAATTATTCATAAAAATTATAAATTATATTTTTCTTACCATTCTTTGGCCGTAAATCTAACTATTTCCCACTAGATCGACGCACGATTGACCAAATCAATAGCTAATTTATAAAGGAAATATTACAAATTTAGAGCACTTCTAACAAACCGCTTTTAACCCAAGCAATCTTATAAAAGTACATGACAACTTTTGATGAGAATAAAATTCCAAATGTTTCATATGCTTTTTAAAAAAAATAATATTAAATCAACAATCATCTCTCATAAAATTTGTTCAGAACCTTGACGGGATAATTCATAGTTGGTCAATTCACAACATGTCTTATATAAGTCCCACTAATTAATTGTGAGTTGACTAATTGCGAGCTGTTATATCAGGATTGTGAGACAAAATTTGTGAAAAAAGTGTTGTTGGTATGATATTACTCTTTTAAAAAATAATTAATTATTTATTAATGGAAATATTAGATTAATGTGAAAGAATAATTAAGTCCAAATATTTAACCTAATTTATTATGGGTAGGTCTCCACCTCATCCAAATTTGTTTTAAACAATGATTTACACATAATCTTAACTTACAAAGTTAAAATTAAACAATAATTTACATATAAGAATAAACTTACTAAATTCAAATCAATGATTTGAGTGTTAAAATAACAATTTTGACAAATATCTCTTGGTCCCAGTCCATCAATAGTTATTATTCTCAACCATGAATAAATATTATACAAAAAAACAAAAAATCTTATTTAAAATTATTTCAAATCAAAGTATAAATACCCTACCCCTCCTCTCTTTCTCGATGAGACACTTCAACAACCATTTTTGCAACATTAAATATTAAATACCATATCTACATCTACATCAATATCCATATCTATTTTAATCTAAATGAATATTTTATATTTCTAATAATGTTGTCATTATAACCCATGTTCATAGTAGGTTTTGTTGCATTTTTTGTTTTTGTTTGTTTTTTTTTTTAATCATCGGGATGTTTGGGCTAGCTAACACACACCTTAATTAATCCCTCAGAGTCCTAAAATTGTCAGTTGGGTTATTGGGTAGTCTTGGGGCCCTGAAACTGCCAACCAAATAAGAGCTTCAATGTGGTAATCTCTATTAGTGTCTGGTGTCACGGACCAGGAGTTTTACACCCAAAAGGCTAACCTATTAGGTAGAGAGACTTCTCCCCTTATAAGCCCAAGACTACCCTAATACGTTTCCGATATGGGATCCATGACATTCTCCCCCACCTAATCCTGTGATGTCATCATCACAGGTGGGGCCCCCTACCTACTCGTTCACCTTACTCTCAACTGGACCCATAATCATACGTGAGCCCGATTCTACGTGGGCGTTTGGCGAGAAATTGAAAAACGAATTGGGGTTGCTCTGATACCACTTGTCACCGGCTGAGAGTTTCGCACTCAAAAAGCTAACCTATTAGATAGAGAGACTCCTCCCCTTATAAGCCCAAAATTTTCCTAATACGCTTTCGATATGGGATGTATGACATCGAGAAGACTCAAACTCAAGAATTCATAGAACCTCTTTTTGCTCTTTTACCATCAGACCACCCACGGTGGTTAAGGATTTTGTTACAATTCAATACTATAATAGTAACTTGTAATTTATAAATTTGTAATTTTAAAAATATAAAATTTGTAAAATAAACTTACATAATAATAAGCATAAAAATCCAATTATTTTTTTATATTTTGATTTCATATTCATTATTCACCTAATTAATTCCTAACTTCCCAACTAACCCATACCAACAAAACCAGCCGACAAAGGTAAATACCGTACATTGCCTTGCATAATCTGTTCATTCATAATTAAAACCATTCCCCTCAAGTGAAGAATGCCGTTACTCTCTCCCCCACCCTCACGCGCCCCACCCCTTTATCTGCCTCAACAACACAACACATGTCCTTCTCTGCTCCTCTACTCTACTGTACTGTTCCCCACAGTTCACGCTTTCAACAGTTGTACTATGATTAACCTCGGTAATATAATTAATTTAGTGAATGCTTCAAGCCTCTGCCAGTTATAACAATAGGATTCAAGTTTTATACCTTCGGCTTTACATTATCCTTTATCCAAAGTACAACCACCTCAATGCACGGATGGAAAAATCAAATTTAATTCTAGTTAAAGAAACATTTGGAATCCGCTAAGTTTAAAACTCGTGAGGCCACTCCTCTTTTCTCTCTCTCTCTCTCTCTCTTCTGTCACTCCCATTTTATATAAATCCAAACTCATTTCAGACGACATATCCCTCCCCAGTTCCCCCGCCCCCAAAAAAACAACTCCAACCTCGCGGAGGAACCTTGCTATTCCCGGTCACCATGGCTATCGCCGGCCGGAAAAAGTCAAACTCTGAAACGAAACTCTTTCGGCTCTGTCCGTTTTGGCAAACCGGAACGAACTCCTCCTCTTCGCCGTCCACAAACCACCTTAATAACGGTAACCGACACGTGGACTCTCCCGCTCTCAATTCTAGGTCCACCAAAACGGTGTCATCGGTGGCCAGATCCCTCCTTCCTCCTCGGCGTCGGCTACGCCTTGATCCTTCGAAAAATCTCTACTTCCCCTGTACGTGTTGATGTTCTCGGTCAGGGTTGACTTTTGGACGTCTTTAAAATAATAGTTTTGTGAGAGAATTGTTAATTAATCTTTAGTTTTTTGTGTTCTCGAGATCGATTAGCATTTTGGAAGTACTTTTGTTGCTTTTTGAAAACAGAATTTTGTTTTCATTGCTGTGCAGATGAACCTGGTAAGCAGGTTAGAAGTGCGATAAGGTTAAAGAATACCAGCAGGTCTCATGTGGCTTTCAAGGTCTTTTTTTTTTTTCAATTCTTTTATCTACTTAAATATAATATATTGGTAATTTGGTACTATCCCATGTTACAGTCCCAGTAAAGTTACCGGGCCGGCTTCTTCGCATTAATACTACTTACTGCAACTTTGTTTTCAGTAATGTTATTCGATGTCCCCGAAATCCCGGTGTTAGATTTTTTTTATTAGTTATAGGGAACTGTGAACTTTTTTAAAATTAAATAGAAATTTCGGGTTACATCTTATGTTGCTGGCACGTTAATGTAACCGGCTGGCATGTTTTTGGTAATGTTACTTGATGTCCTGGCAAACCCGGTGTTGTAGCAGTTCCCATCATAAAGTATTAGAGATTTTATTTATTTATTTTTTTTTTTTTTAAGCTGTAATTGTAAAATTTTCAAATTTATTTTATTCTTCTGATTGTGTTTGTTTGTTGATGGTTTAGTTTCAAACAACTGCGCCAAAGAGTTGTTACATGAGGCCACCTGGCGGCATACTTGCACCTGGAGAAAGCATTATTGCAACTGGTATGTTTAGAGTTTGATGTGGATTGAGGTTGTAAACGTTGTTCAATTTTGTTGTGTTTATTGTAGGTTTGGTTTTTGTTCTTGGGATTTAAGTTTGTTTTGTAAATGTGATGGCGTGTAGTTTTCAAGTTTGTGGAGCACCCAGAGAACAATGAAAAACAGCCACTGGATCAGAAGAGCAGGGATAAGTTTAAGATCATGAGTCTGAAAGTGAAAGCAGGAATAGACTATGTGCCTGAGCTGGTGAGTCATCTGAGTATTTTTTTTGCTACAATGTTGCTTTGCCTCTATGTTTTGTTATGATTGGATTGAGAAAAATGCTTCTGGATTGAAAGATAAGCTATTTTATGGTTTCAGATAATTGGTTTTAACTTTTTCATTGTTTATTAATCTCAAATTTCAATGCAGAAATTGTAAAGTCTATCCGAGGTTTCATGATGGCAATTATATGTGTTTTGCCAAGGGAATAATTAAGATTTTTGTCAATGTTTGTTTGAGTGGGAGTACATTCTTGGAATATTAAAAGGTGGAATTGCAAAGAAGACTTTTTAATATTCTTTCTTTTATGCGGATTTTGCATTTGTGGCTTATGTATATGGGAATGAGAGAGCAGTTTGAATTTCCTTAGTACATGAGATTTAAATTGGTTACATGCTTATATTTTTCATTTTGTTGGGTGTACTTGTTATCTTAGTAGTATCCACATAATGTTGTATGAGAAATGTTGTATGAAAATGATGTATGTGTAGTATTACTCTTATATAATAATGTTCTGGTTTATGAGAATAACCCAAATTTTGTTACTTGTGTATTGCAGTTCGATGAACAAAAGGATCAAGTGACTGTTGAGCGAATTTTGCGGGTTGTATTCCTAGATGCAGTGCGTCCTAGTCCTGTAAGTGTGATTTGTATAGTTTGGATATTTCTTATAATTGAATTATTTGGAAATTCTGTGTAATTGAGTCAATAATTGACTTCATTGATGGTGATAGCTAGTAATGACAATGCTATTAATTGTTTCGCTGAAGGCATTGGAGAAACTCAAGCGTCAGTTAGCCGAAGCTGAGGCTGCTCTTGAAGCACGTAAGAGACCTCCACCAGACACAGGTCCCCGGGTGGTTGGGGAAGGTCTTGTAATAGATGAATGGGTATGAATATTGAATCGGTCTTAATAAATGCTTAACTCTCTGAATCTTTTCTTCCCACCTAACAGAGTATTTCCTTTTTTTATTTTTTCTTTTTCTTTTTATTTTTTTAAACTTTTTCAGAAGGAGCGAAGAGAGAAATATCTGGCTCGGCAACAGGTTGAAGCAGTTGACTCGGTGTGAGGTGTCATTCCACTCATTCTGCAAGCAATTTATCTACCCAGATGGGTACGCTGTATGATTTAACCCCTCAATCTTCAGTTTTTCTTGAGAGAGGCGGTCCAGCGCTTCGTGTAGAAAAGAAAAATATTGAATATCATGCCTCAAATGGCTACACGGAGCCACAGTACTAGATTTTTGGATGAGCCCTTTTCTTGTAGATAATGCTTTTGCTGTGTTATGATAATAATCTAGATGCGAAATGTATGATCACCTCATTTTGTATACCTTCAGGCTTCAGTTTTAGGGTGCTTATGTTTGTGTCCAAGTTTTTGCCCTTTTTTTTCTCGGGTGTAATATATTATTAAATAATATTAATGATTTTACCGGATTTGTAGTGTATCTTCTGCATTTTTGGTTCTGAACATCATCTTTTTCCATTATGCTGTGAGTTGTGAATGTGAAGGTTAGTCTTGATCAGATTCAGAAAATTGGTTTTTGTTTGCAAAATGGAAATGGCAACAGGGCATTTGTGGATCATTTTAGGATGAGCTTAATAGACAACAATTACTATCCAGGGAGAGAAGTAACATCAAAATTGACTTGCCCATGAAATGGTTGTTGAGAAAAGTGAAGTGGCTGTTACCATCAATGTTCCACAAAGAATAATTTTGAGACTTGAAAAACAGCTGGAGGCTAATATCTGATTTTCTGATTGATTTATTCTTTGCTAAATAAACCCACTTTACCCACCTATCATACACTCATTTAAATTCATTTTTAAGGGTTTTTTTTTTTTTTTTTTCCTTCTTATCAGGAGGTGTTTGGATCAGTTTATGCATACTTTAACTGATCTCTTGGGGTCTTAAAGTTCATAATTAGGTAAACTTTAATCACTTCTATTAGAGTATATGGATATTCGAACTTAAGAGTTTATGAAATCTTAGATTGCTAGTTTACTATCATGCTACCGGTGGTGTTATTTCTCTTTTAACCCACGAAAACTTGGATTCTACCATTGACCCTTGCACACACAATAAAATAAGAAAAATTGTTTTGACTTTTCCCATGAGGTCCTTTTTCCAAAATCACTTTTAGGTAAAAAGTAATTCTCAATGTGACAAGACTAAGCTCTTAAGGAGTTAAGAATTCGACTTTTATTACGAGTCCACTATGATATTATAATTATACCTCGTGTTTTACCATTTCTACTGTTTAAGAGGTTCAATTTTAGTCAAGTAACAAATACAGATAACTAGCTGGCTGGTGCACCCAAATGGCTGTTTTAGATTCCCTATAAAGACTGCAATAATAGCCCCAACCACCTCCAATATAATATGAGATCTTATCCTCCTGTTTTGGTTCATTTATGATGTATTCCTAACTGAAATGATTTGATTTGATGCATCATAATTTCTGTCAACTGCCTTCTTGGTGTCAATATCACTGTTGATTTGAGCTAAGAATGGCTTCAGTATTTTCAAAAAGCTTATTCAGATATTGTACTAGAGTCTTATTACTTATTGAGCTTTTAGATGGCAAATCAACCAAGAATCAAGATTGAGAAAACTGATTTGTGTTACCTTCTTATTCCAATGACTAAATATGTAACCTTGAAGAGAAATCTGAGGCCCCTAAAAGATATATACAAAGCACCTGTCTTCACAATTGGTCTGTCAGAAATTTTTGTAAGTTGCTGTTACTTTTAGTGAAACCACTCTAAATTAAGTTTAATCAGCCATCATAAATGCATTCAACTGAGTCATTAACCATTCTGAAAGAAACTAAGTAGTAAATGCATTGATGAACTGATCCTTCCACTACTATTAGCAAAAGCAGTTCTAGGGCCTAGCACCAGAAGTTCTGATTCTACTTCTCAAGTCAAATATGCCATAAATAGTTCCGGCTACAATGTCCCCAACTATTCCATCAACCTTCTGCTCAATTACTTAACTCTTGCCAAATTGCTGAGGTCAGGTTTGGTCAATGTTATGTAAGTTGATTTCAGTCTGCTTTAGTACCTGAGTCATTTTTCTTTTCCCTTTTTATTACACACTTCACTCTATTAAAAGATATAGAAAGTGATTCTCAAAAATCGCAAAACAAAAAATCATACGATGAGATAAAATGTACAAGCAATGAGTTAATTACTTTAAAAGATCAAAACGAACCCTTTTATTATGAATTCTTTAATTCATAAGGAATCAAATCTCTCCAAATAGGATTTGAAACTGCAACCAATTAGTTAACACTCTCGCAACCACTTTACCATAAAAGAATAAGGATTTAACTAACTAGACTAGATTCTATGATTTAATTTTAAATTGAAAAAAGAAGATAATAAACTTGGTGATTCATAAGACAATATATATGAGTATCAAACTCATACATGGTAATTTGAATCCTCAAATATATCTGACTTAAATTTTTATTTGGTAAATTGAAAGAATAGACCATGCATGTACTTTTGATAAGCATCTATGGTCTCTATGTAAGTGAGTCTTTTCATTGAAAAACAGTCTGAAATTTGTTAGCTGATCATGCTCTAGTAAGATTCTGGTGACACTGACCATTGGATTATATTCAGTCTAACATATAATTTGAGTCCCATTCAGGATTTTAGCATGTCTCACCCTCTTTCAAATTCAATATATTCTGCACAAACCATTCATTTCTAGTGCAATGGATAAACATTTCAAGGTACATTCTGAGTACGAACAGTTTCTGAGTGTTCACCAGACACAATGACAATGACCCATGACTGAAAGAGTGCTTTAGAAAAAGTCATGAAAGAAATAAAGACAAAATGGGATAGAACATTATTGATGTCCATGTACACTGCATTGCATATATTCCCTATCAAGTGAATTTGAAATCTTAACTTGAGGAGAAACTGTCAACACTCAAATATGGGCACTGTCTTTCCCCATAAAGGGTCTCCTGGTTTTTGCTAGTGGATTTTATTTGGAATTGTATTAAGACTTGCTTTACTTGTCTATATATTCATACATCATTTATCTTCTTTGACAGCACTAAAATTCACTTGAAACCTTCTCCTGCTTGAAGCTAAGATGAGGTTTACAAACAAGGCTTGTGTAATTGTCACACTGGGAGCTGCTTTTGGACTTAGAGATCAATTGGTCAAGTCAAAATCGCATAGTCTTAAGCCGGAATGGACTGGAATTGTTTCTTCTATGTTGCAAGCAAAACATGTTTCAGGTTCTTTTAGTGGATCAAAGAAGGCTCACCAGACTGCAAATCAGAATCGTCAGGCCGCAGAGGAGTCCTTGAGGGTGGTGGTCTATTTGAGTTGCTGGGGACCCAACTGAGTGGCCTCACAGATTCAGAGAGCTGTTTATCCAAACCTATCCATCTCTTAGGTCAACCAAATCCCCTAAAAGATTCATGGTAATTAGCCCAGGATGATAAAATCTGTGTTCATCAACAAGCAGTGGCACTAGCTATCTCTGTTTAGAAACTAATTGTAAAGATCACCTTTACATTAAGGTGTTAATTGACTGGAAATGAAAATATTTATGACATTAATGCAAACTTCTCTCTTCATATACATATATATGATATGATTCTACATATAGTGACAATACAATAAGAAAGAAAAGTGAAAATTATAGAGAAGAGGAGTCCAAAAATAAACAAAAAGAAGAGAAATCAATACCTAAACAGAACACATCCTGTACATAATGGCCTGAAGAAACAATACAATAAAAACTCAAATCCAGTTTCATATGTTGTCCGGCAACTGAAAGTTCTGTGAACACAAAATTTGATGAGAGTTGCTTTGAACAAAGACAGTAACACCACATTTGCTACTGTTGAAGCCTTGCCATAGAGGGAAATTAACAGTTCCTGAAACATTCTTCTTGGCCGAGATGTCTTTCACAGTGCATAGTTTCTCTAGCTTCCGAACAACATAGTCATTTGACAGGACACGCCCTTTGTTCTCTCCCTTTGGAACGTCAGTCACCAACCCACTTTCATATAGAGCCACCATCACATTTGCGCCTTGATTATCCACCTTGTTCCTCAAAGCTCCTGTTAGAGAAACTTGCAAAGATTCTGGTGTAGGCCTTTGGAAAGTTGCCTGTATTATAAAATTAACCACTTCTTTCAACATCAAAATTGCATAATTTTTGCTTCGTGCTATAAATACTCAGTTTGATCAAACACAAGTAGCAAATTATCAAAAATTATGCAGTTCTTTACCCTAGTAAGGGCAAATTATCCATGAGGTGACTTCTGGAAAGGTGAGGTAGAATTTTTGGCATTCAAAAGCTGTTCAAATGTCACTTCTAACAAGTCTTAACATCATATTTTATTCAATTTTTATATTGATTTTCGGGATTAAAATTATATAATTTGAATCATGATATATTAAGTTGGCTACTGGATTGAAAAATTATACAATATATTTTTCTTTTCCAATAGTATCTGTAATGTCAGTCGTACGAAATGCTAAGAAAAGGTCTATCTTAAGTGAAGGGGTGGGCGGGTACCCACTAGTTCTAGGGATTTGGAACCGACTAAAATCTTGGAACCGAAACCTGTGTTCAGAACCTGTAACACAGGATCCGATTCCAGGTACCGAGAAAAATTCATAACCCCCCATTATTCACAAAAATGACAAAAATGACAATACACCCCCAAAAAGTACACCCTCAAAAGTTTACAAAAATTACAGTTTAATCCCATTCCACCCAAGTCTTAGTTCTGATTCCGATTTTAGTTCATGTTCCTATAGTGGTAAAATTGGAACCGCACAATATCGATTCCAATTTTTTAAAACTGAAACCCTAACTATTCGTCGATTTTGGTTTTGACTGGTTCTTTTGCACACCCCTAATCTTAAGACAACAATTTTATTTCCCCATCACCAAATCCTTTTAGATCAAATAATACCTAACATCTCACCAAATTCAAACACAAGGGCCCATATGAGCAATTAACATATTTCTAATTATCAAATTTGTGAAGTTCAAGATCTATGAATTATGATTCACGAACACCCAAAAATATAAATGTAAAAGAGCAATAATCACCTGTAAGGTAGGAGCAGGGAACCTGGGTGCACCAGTAATCGCAGACAATAATCCATCCTGATCATTCCCCTGACACTGGGCTCTCCCCTGGATCACCACCTGTGGCGTAAACATTGTATCAAGATTCAACGCCTCCACGTAAGCCTTTTGTCGAACAGTCCACTGGCTGGATCCGTACGGGTCTTTCCAGCCCATGTAGTCCCAGTAGTCCACGTGGTATGCTAACACAATCACCGGAACCTCCAGCTCGAAGTCCCCTCTTCCTAGCCGTGACACCAGCACCTCCGCCTCCGGCGACGTTTTGCAACCCTGTGAAGAAAACAGCTCCACCAGCACTGCACCACCCCGCCGTTGCTCCTCCGCCGACACATCCGCCGTTACATTCTTTTCTTGCGCATGGTTTAACGATACCTTCGTCACTGCATCATTGCTTTTTCCCCAGCCAAAACAGGAAAAGAGACGACGCCCCATTTCGTTCTTATCTCCTTCCCGCGGCGAGGCGTCTCTTCAGCTGAAAAATGAGTTCCGGGTGATGGCGGTGGCGGTGATAATGAATTAGCTAGATTACAAAGAGGGAGAGAAGATTAAAAATAAAAATAAAGGAAATTCGTATGTACCTTTTTTTTTCTTCTTTAGAACAGAGAGAAAAATGAAGAAACCAAAAGGTTTTTAACGTAAGGAATAAACGTGAGTGGTGAAGAGAGAAAGGTGGCAAGGAAGAAGGAAGGTTTGAATCGTTCTCTTTAATGTTTTCTATTTTTGTTTCTGTTTCAATCGCATTGATTGGTCGACAAATGTTGAGTTGTGATTGGGCGGTGTGCTGCGTCGGTGAGTTAAGAAGAAGATGCAGTGCAGTTGGGTGGAGTGGTAGGAACTGGGCAACAACAAAATTGAGCTGGAATGGTTGAAAAGCCATCTTTAACTGTAAAGAAATAAAATTGAATAACTTAGTGGGCACGTTGCCCACATCTTTTTTTCGGTTGGTGACAAAATTGGTAGTTAGTTTGAATGGTATTCTTTGTCAATAAGAAAGGAAGATTTTATGTCTTGGTGTCGTATTTGATGGATCTTCTCAAATCTATGTAGATGTGGTTTTCCATGTGTATTTATTTACTAATTTGAGAATCTGAGATCTATTTCTCAACAACGTACATAATATATGGAATTATGGCTTTATTCCAGCAACTTTAGTTAGGGATCGGCACGGGCCGGGGACCCCTCTCTCCAGCCCCGACCTGAAAGCCCAAGAGAATTCTCCGGTCCCGGCCCGCAGCCCCGAATTAGGCCCGATCCCCAACTTGGAAATTCGGGAAATCCCTATTTGGGGTTTTGCATTATAATTTTTTTTAATTTTTAATAATTAAAAATTATTATTATGATTTATTTTAATGAATTAAAATATCAAAATTATAATTATTATACATTATACATATATACAAATATATTATATATTAATGGTATAATATTATGTATTATGTATTAAGTAACAAGTATTAACATATGATATTATGATATTATGATTATGGATAATAACATATTATATATAATGTATAATTTTTGTTTTATAGCATATTATGTATGATATATAATATATAATATATTATAATAAATTCTAAATAAATTATACCATATATATTATAATGTCTCATTAATATTCTAAATAATACATAATATATTCCATATGATACATTATACATATATATTATAATAAGTTCTAAATAAATAACTACCATAATATAATAAGGGCAATTAGGTAATGGAATTGAAATAATGATTCAACGACGGACAAAAAAAAATTTATAATGATTTATTGATTTATTATAATTAATCAAAATATCAAATGATACATTATACATAAATAATATATATATTATGTATATCAAATGATATATTATACATATATAACATATTTATTATGTATTACAAATATTTATAATGATTTATTATATTTAATATAGTTTTATTTATTACCTTGTATATGGTTTCATAAAATACTCACATAATTATAATTTGTTTTTGTATAATTTATGACTTCATTGATTGATTTTCAATTTTCAAAATTAATATAGGATTAAATAGTTAAAATTATATATATATGGGGCGCGGACGGGCCGGGGCAAGACCAATCCCATCCCTGAATTCGGAGACCAATTTTTAGCCCGAGCCGAACTCAAATCCCGAATAATTTGGAGAAACTCCGCGTCGTTTGGGCCTGGTCGGGACGGGTATTATGCCCATCCCTTACTTTAGTAATAAACTTTAAAAATTGTAGAAAAATAAAGAAAGACTCTTTCTTTTAATTACTTTTCGATAGAGACTCTTGAGTGTATCACTCAATAGATTCTGAGTTCGAGTCATTTTTTAGATGCTAATAGAGATAGTCATTGAAGTTTTTATTTAACCGATAACTCTAAAGTTCTAAAAGATTAGTTAAGTATGTATAAACTGTTCAGACACCCGTTAGAAAAATAAAAAAGGACATAAAAATTGTAAAAATTACTGGACCGTCGGCATAAAAGATACGATATGTGTTAATACAGACTTTTCAAAGGAGTGGTTACGAGGTTTGAGTTGTAAAAAGTCGGCGAGATTTGAACCGGTCGATATTTGACTTGTTCTTCTTACAGGCAGGCTTAGCTTGGGCGGTGAGATTTGGTGAAAAAAGAAAAAGGTACACGTAAGGCTTTGGGAAATTGGGCTTTGATTTTCTTCAAAATCTTAAGCTGTTTGATGAAGTCATGGTGACCACTAAACCACCAAAGCTAATATCAATGTAAGACAAAAACCCAATTTGTAACATGTGGCAGTTAACCTACAATAATTCTGGGCCAGTCCAAAACTGCCCAAATCCAGTCCAGTGCAGCCCAGCCTCATGACACATAAGAGAAATTGAGTCACATCAGGACTTCCGGTTTGGGATAAAAAAAATCTTCAAATTTACTACTAGAGATGCAATTCATTTGATTTGATAGGTAAATGCTCTTATCTTCTTTTCTTCTAATCATAATCATGTATATATAAAATGAACTGGTGGGCACATATGGTCAAATTAATATGAAAATTTTCTAATTAATTATATATTGTCTCATTTTTTTTTTCTTAAATTGGCTTAGAGTTAGAAAGAAATTATACATTATCACATAAGAAACTCGTTTTTTTTTTTTTTTTTTTTTTTTAATGACGAAAGTATCCAGACCAGTTTACGCACATTGCAACTAAACCCTCGAGAGCTTAACTACCGACTGGGTAAGAACTCTAGTGACCACCCCTATGGCTATCAACAATCGAAGAAGAACTCGAACTCAAACCTCTTAAGTAATATACTCAAGAGTCCCTATCAAACCACTCAGCTACCAGAGATCGATTAAAGAACCTCCTTATAGTGGATGTAAAATTTCCATCTTCATAGACTTATACCACTTAGTCAAATTACATCTATAACTCAAAATTTTTCTTTCTTTCTTACCTGCTCCTGCTTAAAGAATTCCTTTGCGTGTGGTTCAACCAAATTACTTTTGTTAGTTAAGTCATGCTTCATAATTGACAAATCGACATAATAAAACTTCATATTGTTAAGAAAAAGCAGCGAAATTTCTAGCCCCCAGCCTCCCAATCTCCTCCTCACACATTAGATGGACCACTACAAAACTCGACAAAACATGCCATTCGGTCATATTTCGCCCGCCAACACCTGTCAAAATCTTACTGTAGTTCACAGACAACGAACCACGTGTCCATGATCATACAAAGTGGGTCCATATAATCCTTGTAATTTCCCAGATTTAAGCAGCATTCATGCAGTGTGCTTCCTCATCCTCTCTCTCCAATGGTGTCAGATGCAACTCTTTCATCAAAAGAAAACATATATAAGTATAGATATATATATGGCCACTCTTTAATTAGTCGAATGTGTAAATATCAGTTGCATATTTATATAAGTAATATATGCACTCTTTAATTAGTCGAATGTGTAAATATCGTTGCATTTTACAGTGAATTTTTTTTCTGCATAAATGCAGACACCAAAGGGTCCACAGGCCAATCAATATCAAATAGGTCGTTGGCTCGAGGCCATGGTATCTTTTGGTGACCACAAAGCCAAATCAATACGTGGTTGGCCCACTGGCCCTGAGGCATTTATGCTCAACTCAATATATATCTCCACCACCAGCTGCATTGCTTTCATCCATAACGTAGTTAGTTTATACTAGCTCACTCATCTGTCTCATTGAAGAAATCATTTATCTTTGTATAACGCTTTTGTATTAGCGGCCATGTTAGAGGCAAAGCAGTCATCGGCGAGACTGATATGCTCGAAACCATGCGCAAGATGCCCTTGATTGGCTGCCAAAGCCCTTGATTTCTTTGATGTCACTGAGGCCACCGAGATTGCCCGCTTCATTAAAAAGTGTAATATAAACAAGAAAGGAATTTCTTGCATGTTTGAATTGTGGTGGCTTAATTCATTACTGAGTTTGTTTTGTGTTTGATGACATGCAGGAATTTGATAGGACTTACGGAGCTGGATGGCAATGCTTGTGGGAACTGATTTTGGTTCATTTGTGACACACTGTTTTGATGTTTCATATATTTTCAAGTCGGTAGCCTTGCGATTTTGCTCTTCAGGTTCTGCAGCTGGTCAAGAGACTGATGAACCTGCAGCAAACCAGTTTGCCACATTAAGACTGTCAAAACATATGTTTTTTAGTTATACTTTCGTTTTCTGCAATATCTTTTGTATCCTCTCTTGATTAGTTGTGTGTAGACTAGCTAAAGAACAAGAAAAATATTGAAGTTTCAAATTCAATCTTGTATCCCTGTTTTCATTTTTGTATCCAGTTTCAATATTGGCCTGTGTGGTATATTGTATAGTTTAGCACACAGATGATACCAGTAGCAAGTGGACAATTTTTAAATTTCAGGAGTCGATTTAAGAGAAATTGGAGTTTAGATTTGGTGATTTGTTGAATGCATATTTAAGAATTATAAGAAGAGGTAAAGAATCCTAGAGTTATTATGTTCATGGTTGAAATTAACTAGTTTGATTCTCGACTGTAACAAGAAAAGACCAAATTGGGTCCAAATTAGCTAAGCCAGAATTTTAATTTCAATTATCAGTACAGTTAACCATTTTTAATTGCGTGCAGCACTGCAGTAATGTCTTTGTCTAGCTTGAGAAATGAAGAGTATGCTTGAAACTAAGCATAGAATTTCAGTCTTTATGAATCGTATTCACAGGATTTATTCGAAGCCAAGTGCTGGGGAACACTGTTCACTTTATCTCTGGCATCAAATTCACCCTTTTTCTTATCCATTTATTCTTCCTTTGTAGGGTCATTCTTCAATCGTGGAATAATGCTAAAGAGAACTTCTATTAATATTCCCCTTGCAAGCCAAATGTGCTAAAAAAAACAAAGATTGCTATGCCAACCACCGCTGAGTTAACTGATGGTAAAAAAGCAAAGGAATCTAAGTTTACATGGTCTTCTGGGTACAAACGTTAATGACCACTCTGGTTCAAGTCCCCGTAGCCCTTAATAGTGACGGCCACTAAAGTTTGTACTCGATTGATAGTTTTAGCAGATTAGTTGAAGTACGTATAAGTTGGTCCAAACAACCTTGATTATAAGGAAAAAAAAAAAAAGATTACTATGCATACATAAAGACATATCTACCATTACACCAAAAATGTTTCTTTCAGAGGGGCTAATTCATCTAGGTAAAAGAAGTATCCCTCGAAAATACGGCTCTGTTTGGTTCCCTTTTTGGAATACTACGATTAGTATTTCCAATAAAGTTAAACAGTAAAATTACAAAAACTCACAATATTATTCAATATTATTTAACTTTTTTTAAACCCTTTAAATTTATTAATTTAATTAAATACCCCTAAATATTTTTTAAAAAATTAAAAAAAAACCCCAGCAACCCATATTTACCAGATTCCGGCCACCACCACTGGAAAATGGCCAGAATCTGATATAATGGCACACTACCGGCTGAATCTGGCCGGTAGTGCGTCGATCTAGCATTTTTCAGCCAGATCCACGATGGATCTAGCCGGAAAAGGCCAGATCTTTGGCCGTAGCCAGTCGTCAACGACGGCCAACAGATGGTCTTCGTTGACCATCAACGACGGTCGTATCTTTAACCGTCGTTGACGAGCAAATACGGCCAGATCCACCATGGATCTGGCTGGAAAAGGCCATATCGGCACACGGCCGGCAAGATCCAGCCGGTCATGCATCGATACGATGACTCCGGCCACCCTCCGGCGGTGGTGGTCGGCTGTCCATATTTAATGGGTAGGTTGAGAGTGTTTTTGTTAACTTTTAATGTTTTATTATAGGGATGTTTAGTAAAAAAACAAACATAGGAAGTATTTTTATTAATTTTCAAATCCTACATCGTAATGTCCGCCCAATTCAACTTTTTTCAATAAAACTTTTCTAAAAAATATAAAAAAGTGAACCAAACGGAGCCTACGTTTTTTCAAGAACTATAAGTACTCGAATACTGTTGTGAATGCAGACACCAAAGGGTCCACAGGGCCAATCAATATCAAATAGGTCGTTGGCTCGAGGCCATGGTATCTTTTGGTGACCACAAAGACAAAATCAATACGTGGTTGGCCCACTGGCCCCGAGGCATTTAAGCTCAACTCAATATGTAATCTCCACCACCAGCTGCATATGCATTTCATCCATAACGTAGTTAATTTATACTTAGCTCACTCATTCTGTCTTCATTGAAGAAATCATTTATCTTTGTATAAACGCTTTTGTATTAGCAGCCATGTTAGAAGGCAAAGCAGTCATCGGCGAGACTGATATGCTCGAATCCATGCAGCAAGATGCCCTTGATTTGGCTGCCAAAGCCCTTGATTTCTTTGATGTCACTGAGGCCACCGAGATTGCCCGCTTCATTAAAAAGGTAAATATAAACAAGAAAGGAATTTCTTGCATGTTTGAATTGTGGTGGCTTAATTCATTACTGAGTTTGTTTTGTGTTTGATGACATGCAGGAATTTGATAGGACTTACGGAGCTGGATGGCAATGCATTGTGGGAACTGATTTTGGTTCATTTGTGACACACTGTTTTGGATGTTTCATATATTTTCAAGTCGGTAGCCTTGCGATTTTGCTCTTCAGGGGTTCTGCAGCTGGTCAAGAGACTGATGAACCTGCAGCAAACCAGTTTGCCACATTAGAGACTGTCAAAACATAATGTTTTTAGTTATACTTTCGTTTTCTGCAATATCTTTTGTATCCTCTCTTGATTAGTTGTGTGTAGACTAGCTAGAAGAACAAGAAAAATATTGAAGAGTTTCAAATTCAATCTTGTATCCCTGTTTTCATTTTTGTATCCAGTTTCAATATTGGCCTGTGTGGTATATTGTATAGTTTAGCACACAGATGATACCAGTAGAAAGTGGACAATTTTTAGAATTTCAGGAGTCGATTTAAGAGAAATTGGAGTTTAGATTTGGTGATTTGTTGAATGCATATGTAAGAATTATAAGAAGAAGGTAAAGAATCCTAGAGTTATTATGTTCATGGTTGAAATTAACTAGTTTGATTCTCGACTGTAACAAGAAAAGACCAAATTGGGTCCAAATTAGCTAAGCCAGAATTTTAATTTCAATTATCAGTACAGTTAACCATTTTTAATTGCGTGCAGCACTGCAGTAATGTCTTTGTCTAGCATGAGAAATGAAGAGTATGCTTGAAACTAAGCATAGAATTTCAGTCTTTATGAATCGTATTCACAGGATTTATTCGAAGCCAAGTGCTGGGGAACACTGTTCACTTTATATCTGGCATCAAATTCACCCTTTTTCTTATCCATTTATTCTTCCTTTGTAGGGTCATTCTTCAATTGTGGATAAGATATGAAATAATGCTAAAGAGAACTTCTATTAATATTCCCCTTGCAAGCCAAATGTGCTAAAAAAAAAAACTAAGATTACTATGCAAACTACGACTGAGTGATAAGTGATCAGATGTTAAAAAAGCAAAAGAATCTAAATTTATATAGTCTTCTGGGTATAAACTTTAGTGACCATTCGAGTTCGAGTTTCTACAACCCCTAATAGTTGTGGCCACTAGAGATTATACCTAACTAGTAGTTTTAAGATTTTAGCAAATTAGTTAAAGTACGCGTAAGCTAGTCCGAACATTTGATCATTAGAGAAAAAAAAAATTTAATATACATACATAAAGACTTATCTACCATTACACCGAAAAATGTTTCTTTCAGAAGGGCTAATTCATCTAGGTAAAAGAAGTATCCCCCAAAATTATGTTTTTTCAAGAACTATAAGTACTCGAATACTATTGTTATTTCTCTTGTTGGAAAATGTATTTTGTTAAAAGCAGTCGTTAATGTACCATTTTTTTACATGCATTACCTCTAAAAAGCATGATCACATATATATTTCAAACTATGAATAATATTTAATTCTAAGGAAAGACATCCGTCATAAAATTACTATCTTACTACCTAATTAAACTATTCTTTTAAGTTAGAAATTGCTCTTTCCAACTTCTACATTAAGAAAAGGAAGCATTCTATATACAAACTTAGTGCCTTATGGAGAAAGAGAACTAAATTACTCCGTCAAATTAAACAGAATGAATTCCACAATCCATACATGGTTTCATCATAAGTTCTCAGAAATCAAAATCATCTTGATTCGGCTTTGGTGAAGTCAACAAAGCGGTATAAAGCCTGAGCCTATCCTCCCCCAACGATGAGCACCTCGACAAAGGTCTCCGAGGCCGTATAAACGACAACGAAGTAAGCGTTAAACGGTGCTTGTACCGCCTCCAAGCCAGCTGAATTGCCACAGCCGCCCAGGTCCTCCATCCTGGAGAATAATATCTTGCACTTCTCTTCACTCTTTCATTCACAAATGTGTACCTGAAATGTTGTGTCACATATTTTACATCCTCAGCTTCCAGGCNTTGTTATTTCTCTTGTTGGAAAATGTATTTTGTTAAAAGCAGTCGTTAATGTACCATTTTTTTACATGCATTACCTCTAAAAAGCATGATCACATATATATTTAAAACTGTGAATAATATTTAATTCTAAGAAAAGACATCCGTCATAAAATTACCATCTTACTACCTAATTAAACTATTCTTTTAAGTTTTAAGTTAGAAATTCCTCTTTCCAACTTCTACATTAGGAAAAGGAAGCATTCTATATACAAACTTAGTGCCTTATGGAGAAAGAGAACTAAATTACTCCGTCAAATTAAACAGAATGAATTCCACAATCCATACATGGTTTCATCATAAGTTCTCAGAAATCAAAATCATCTTGATTCGGCTTTGGTGAAGTCAACAAAGCGGTATAAAGCCTGAGCCTATCCTCCCCCAACGATGAGCACCTCGACAAAGGTCTCCGAGGCCGTATAAACGACAACGAAGTAAGCGTTAAACGGTGCTTGTACCGCCTCCAAGCCAGCTGAATTGCCACAGCCGCCCAGGTCCTCCATCCTGGAGAATAATATCTTGCACTTCTCTTCACTCTTTCATTCACAAATGTGTACCTGAAATGTTGTGTCACATATTTTACATCCTCAGCTTCCAGGCCAAACGCCTCCGTAGTTTCCAGGGTCACCAGAGTCGATGAAGACGGCGGAAGCCTTTCGATGAAGGGTCTTCTCAGGCACCAGGACAAGAGCTCATCGCCACTGAAGTTTCCGGGGCCTAACATGCAGCAACTCTTTATATTATTATGCAGAATTTGACTACTCTGAAGATGTCCCCTCACCACAAATAACATTCTTTGAACTGGGTCACCCTCTCTTGTTATCTACATAAAAACAATTATATAATCACACTAAACTTTTCAGAATAAACATCCAATATATTGAAATTAATCAAGAAACAATGGAAATTATATTGGAGCTTACAGTTTCTCCCTTCGTAAATATGAGGGACTTCACTCGGTCACAAATATTCTCCAGGACTAGATCATCCATATGCTGGAATAATGGTACCTGAAACATATAATTGAATTGCAGTAAATCCCAGTAAGAAATGATGCACTGACAACGTATATATTATTTATTTTGTTGGGCCCAAATCACTCTTTTGAAATTGTATAAAGTTTTCTTTTTGGTCTTTATTCGAAGTAATTAGTAAAGCAGGAAAAAAAAAAAAAACAACTTTTGACAAATTTCAAGGCTTAGATTGAGCTAATAATTGGTGGTACCTGTCTCACTAAGTCCAAACAGAGGTGATACTTGATGTCTCTCCTTAGGCCCTCAGGCAGATTACTGATCATCTCACACTCATCGACCCCGCGCATGGCGGCCCATCGTTGCCTTTCATAGTTGCGGACTCGGTGCCTGAAACCCTGCGGCAAGTGCCTCTTCCTCATCCACCATTCTATGTTCCTCATCTTCAACTGCATCGCTTGTTTTTTTGATGTTGTTGCATGCAAGAACACCTTCATCCCCATCAAATTATAAGACTTTTAAAAATTCGAATTTAAACCCCCGTTAATGTTAACGAGAATCGATAAGAGTTCACAAAATTTTATCATTTTATGTCAAAAAAAAAAAAAAATTCATGCATACAAATTAAATATGGTCACTATGAAAATAATTAAAATGGTACGAGTATAGCTTAATATTTCCCATCATAAATAGTGCGAAAATAGACCTTGCACATTGGGCGTATTAAAAGGTTGTCGTTTGCATGCAAATTATTTAGTATACAAAACAAACCAAGCTACAAGTGTTCATATGTAAGGACAGGAATAAAGACACGAACATGTTCTGTCGGTATCAACCACCCATCATGCTCGTTTGATATGAAACAAATTACTGCCTCAGAAATTTGAGTACGACTCTGATTTCAGCCAATAATCACAATGGGAGGCTTATTGGAGCATTATATTTTACATTTATTCGCATTTTTTATATATAATATATAATACTTTACTTGTTTCACTGTATCATATATATGTTTCAGAAATTCAATTATATAATCAATTATGTGGTTAATTAGAGTATAAATAATTACCTTGATATTTCCAATCAACATGGTCACAAGAAGAAGTCCACTGGTTAGAACAATAATGTTGAAAACAACTTCTAACCATTCTGTTGTGCTCTCCAAGTTGCCGAAAGTGCTGATGATGATCATAAATCCGTAAAGGTATCAGTCAATAGAAGAAACTTTCAACAGATGGAAACAAAAGTCTAATTTGATTTCTAATTAACAAACAAATATTTTATGTTTCGATTCTGTTCAGAACAAAGAAAAGAATTTTAAACTGTTCTTTACGAATTAAATAACTGTTTCTCCTTTATTTGGTCTGTCGAGAGCCAGGCAGAACTGTAGGAAAGTCAATTATTAAAGCCAGCTATTACACGACACAAGCATTAATGAAGAACTAAACAAAGTATCAACAGCTCTAATTTTGAAAAAACCCAGAATGGAGAAGGGTGAAAAGAATAGTACCTGAGAGTCATTAGGCCCCAAAAAATGGGAAACAGTATTTTCTCCAAGCGGCTATCATTGGTGACAAGTTGAACAGTCCATTTATAAGCGCCATAGTCATAGTTATTGGAACTGTCTATGCATGTAAATCTTGCTTGCTTGTTCTCTGCCCAGGCCAGTCTCGCTCTATCTCTCACCATGTTTGAAGTTGTGCCATAGTAAATAGAATCTTTGCATGACAGTAATCGAAGGTCACAACCATTTGTTACTCTGCATTGCTCTCTCAGGCATTTTGCAGACCTCTGAATCCCGAGCAAGTACCAACAAGCTCCTGCTGCCTGCACATATTTGTTTAAAGAATGAGAGAGAACCCATGTGACATTTTCTTGATAATTTATCAGTAATATCCCAGTTCACGTCAAGATACTGCGGATTTATCTCTTTTCCATCTTGAATAGTGAAGCTCAGAAGACGTCCCAGATTGGTACTCCAAGTCTCACTATTTGAGATGGGTAAAAGATAAATCCACAATATTTTGACAGTAGGACGAGGTGGCATATTATCAAATTCAAAAAGCTAGTTAAAATCCATTTTGCTGTCATTAATTCTCTAAAAAGACATTCACACATATAAAAACTGTTCATAAGAAGATAACACATTGTACTGTTGCACATTCAGGTTCAATTGATAGTTCAATATACCTCTATTATTTCCAGATATTTCAATATGCATCTACTGTTTCAAGAAATAGTGAATGGTAACAGTTAATGAAGGCTCAATTCTTAGTTTGAGCTCCAAGGTAGTTCAAAATGTGGCTACTACTATAGACCAGAAGGTTCTCTTGTTAAAGTAATTAACACAGTTCCTCCTTCTTCACATGAGTCACGATATCGAGACTATTGTGGATTTCACCTCATGAGAAAATCTCTTTACTTTTTTCTTTCTGGCTTATCTTTTTTCTTTTTGTCTACGGAGTTGGACCACTTTGCCCACAGATTGTAGACCTTTATACAATAGTTTAATTGTTCTAAAAGAACCCTAGTGCATGATTATAAAAAGGATTTAATCTTTGTTATAAATATATTCTCCCACCTTTATTGAAAAGCAAAAGTTTTAAGATTTTGTGTTCACAAATATCACTTCAGTTTATGGTGTCAACTTTTAAACCATAACATTATTTGTAATATTATCCTCTAATAAATGACAAAACGAGCGTGATGTTCTCAGCTCCAAAAGGATTATACTTTCAATAAAAAGTGTTAAAAGCACCGGAAAAGATTAACTTACGTGTGATGCAACAAAATATGCTATCATGTTGAGTACAATCCCCCACCAAACGGTTCCAAATATGTAGCCAGAGAGATTCTGCATGCGGCGCAGGAGGCACACCGAGTGGTAGATTTTTGGAAGATATTGAAACAAAAACATTATCAGGAACACTGTCATCACTAGAGTTATTGATCCTTTCTCCAACAACGCCGGGATCGCCACCCACAGCACAACCTGTTTACGTTCAAATTTCACAGTTTTTGTTAAAGAAATTAAGCTCAACGAGTAGCTAAAATTCAACATTCTTAAGTGATTTCATTATCGTCCTTGAGACTGCTAATAAAGTGACACAGTGGGATAATCTGACTTCTGCAACCCTTTATCATGACAGAAACACGAGTGGTTAAGTTTCTTAAATTATATTGGTACGAGAGTTGATATGTAGTTTTATTCTTTTTATCTTTCCACTTCGCCGTGGACCATCCATTGTCTAAATCTTAAGTATCAATTGAATGTTCACACGCCAATACAATATAAACCTGATCGGCTTGGACCACAGAAAGGACTAGAGAT
This sequence comes from Pistacia vera, assembly GCF_008641045.1. Classification (NCBI taxonomy): domain Eukaryota; kingdom Viridiplantae; phylum Streptophyta; class Magnoliopsida; order Sapindales; family Anacardiaceae; genus Pistacia; species Pistacia vera. Next base: position 586,692 of record NW_022195685.1, read on the forward strand.
TAGAGAAAGGAAGAAGAAAAGAAGAAAAAATACTGTACAAAAATAGTTTGTGAAGAGTATTATCCATATCATGAGATAATTAAGAATTTTCTGCTAATGTTCACACGGGGTATCTGTGTCTAGAACTAGAAGTGTTTATGCAAAAAGTACTTCCAAACAAAAACTGGTATTTTCTTCAAAAAAAAAAAAAAAAAAAAACAGTAAATATACAAAAACGAAAAGTTTAAGTACTTAATTAAAATACTGTCTCAAATATAATATAAAAAAGCACTTCCAGTTTTCAACATCACCAATTCTCGAATTTTTGATAACATTGTCACTTCTAAATTCTTTCTCTCCCGAGTCTTACCTAGCAATTAGTGACCAAAGATATAGTTGGAAAATAGTGTAATTATGGGGAAACGTTAAAACAATATGCTTCCTTTAAATTTTTTGCGTGTTTAAATTAAAGATATAGTTGGAAAATAGTTTACTTTGAAGAAATGACCTTTAATCACATCACCAGCACATGCATGTTATCGCTTTTGGGAGACCGAGAACTTACTTCCATCTTCTAAATATGTCAGCTAGCTATAATTATACATCTTGATTTTAAGTTTTTTTAATTAGCTAACGCAACCCTTAATCAATATAACAAATCAAAAATGGTTATGACAGTCATGACTCTCTTGAAAAAGGAAAAATAATAATTTTATGACTCAGTGAAGAATTAATTTTCTTTCTTAGTAAAGATTTTGTATACGTGTATAGATACTATAAATGACGTAAGTTCAATAATTACCATGACGGTATTTTCTTAAAAAAATTTCATATATGGAGGAAGAGATTCCAGGTACAGAGATGAGTCAACCACCACTGAACCAGATTCTACTGCAAAAGAGAAACGTCCATGGAGTCTCTCTCTCTGTGTACAGACTCTAAATTATTTTCGTCCTTTTAGTTTAACTTGTTATTCCCCATTATGCCCTTCTGAAACTTAGAAACGACATGGTTTCATCACATGTTAGCTACCTCTACTGCATGCATATGCCCAGTTGTAAGTGTAAGACTAAGAGTAATTTCCGTTGCATGCATAAAACGACTAATTTCTTCATTTCCACTTGTCACCTTCCCCCACTTCCCTCTCTATAAATTTATATTTAAAAAAAAATGGCATGAATGGTTAGAACTCTTTGGTTTTTTTTAAACCTCAAAATGGTAAGATAGTAGAAGACGATTGAAAGTAACGACGATGATAGTGATATACTAGAAAAATGGGTGAAAAAATAAATAAAAATATATTAATTAATTAGTACCTGAGGGAGGGGGAGGATAACAAAGAGATCAAAGAAGAAACCCTTTTTAGCTTTCAAGTAACGGAGAGCCACCGAGCGTGAATTCTGCTGCTGTATTGTGTGGGTCACAGAGCTATCTGCGCTGCCAACACCGCAGGTGGTGGCTGCGGCTGTGGCGGCAGCAGCAGCAGCAGCACCAACACAGTAGGTTCGCTTGGCCATCTTGAGCTCCAACCACATGTTCCATACGTGTAACACGTCGGTCATGCACCGGAGAGCCGTGACGGTGATGGCGAACCACCCATCGATGAAGAGGCACATACACGTGTCACTTATAGAGAGAGCGTAGAAGAACAGAGGGTCCACGAAGAGCCCTGTGGCACATACAAGGAGAAAAACCCTATTCCATTCTTGAACCCATTTGGCTCTCGGGTCCAAAACTTGACCAAAAGACCAACCTCGCCGGGTTCTTGGAGCTCTACTTCTGCACATGGAGAACATACTCGGGCAATAATTCTCATTATGTGATGAGCTCTCTTCTTCTTCTTCTTCTTCTTCTTCCTCTTCTTGGTTAACCATTTCCTCTTCTTTGTCATCAGAATCGTCGTCCGTGAAGTATTGCATGAGGGTTGCAGGTGACAAGAATCCTTGTTCAGTCGCCATGGCCGGCTAGTTGGTGAGAGAAAGAGAGTGTTATTTGTAGAGAATAAGACTGAGAGGTTTGGATTGAAACAAGTCTCAGAAAAGACATAATAATTGGAGGGGTGGAAACTGGGAGAGTTGGCAAGTTTATGTGAAGTTACATTATCACCCTTGTACTATATTTTGGTTTTTAATTTTAATTTTTTTAACTTTTAATTATTCATTATTAAATGTGCTTAAGCCTAGAGATAGTGGACACATGTTTGAATTTTAATGCTTGTATGATCTGGACATGACCAAATTGTTAATACATGCAACCTGTTTACTTCTTTATCATTGATTATAGTATAATTAATTTAAATTTGCCAGAGTGAAATTGCCATAACCATAAGAGCACCCAATTGGCAGCTTATATATGAGGTGTATAATAAAGTACTTATATATGAGGTATAATAAAGTAAGAATGAAGAACCAATTAATTCTAACCTTAAACATCCTAAATTCAAAATCTCTTTTATTTTATTGATCAATTAAGTATTATTAAAGTATATCGATTTTGTTTAAACATGAACGAACGGTCGTTCATTCCATTCATAAAGAATAATTTTTTTTTTTTTTTATAAGGAATGACTATTATTTTATAGGAAACAATCATACATTTATTCTTTATGAAAGAACGGTTGGTGGTCTCTAAAAAATGATTATTTATGTCTAATCAAAGTAATTTAATATCTTGAATAAGAATGTTGTGAAATTAGATTATTGGCGTAATATTATTCTGTATATATATATACAAATGATTCAATATATATAACATACCAAATGGACATGTAATTTAGTGTTCATTATCCAAAAAAATATTATTGAGCTCTTAAAGTAAAATATTAACTTATAATATTGTTTTTCTATGCTAATCATTGTTTTTCGATGTAAATGGAATTTCGGTGAGGATTGATCGTCATCTCAGTAAAATAGTAAAAGATTTGAAGCAGCTGTAGGCCAAATCCATCAGTTGCTTTTGCCAAAACCTATGCGCGCTCCATGAGTTGGGGCTGGGCAATAATTAACAAGCGACAGAGGCACTCCCGTCTTGTCAACCCCAAATTTAAATGGAATCGAAGAAAATTTATCTTTGCCACATATATACACAGTGAAACTCTATCAGCATAGAAAGTTACCAAAAGGTTGGTGCATAAAACAAACAAATTGTTTAATCAACCCCACTTTCAACACTGACGTTTCTTCCTATCCCACTTATCATTTTTAGGTTGTAGAAAAAGCCATTGATGCTTTTTTTCCTTTAATTTATGTCCCAATAATTCCAAGCTTTTAACTATTTAAGAGTTGAATAAGCTTTCCCTACAAGCTCCCCAGTTAACGGAAATATTAATATTTAAGCAATAAGATCAAATATCAGAAGGGATTACTACTGATTCAAACACCAATTACTTTTAAAACAAATATTCGAAGCTAGGTCTATAGGATAGAATTCACAGGAGTAACAGCGAGATTCAGGAACAGTAAGTGTATTTTTATGGGAAAAAGTTGGTGGATATTGAGGAGTGATTCAATATCTTTTTAGATTAATTTCACCATAACATTTTTAAAATTTTTTTTATATGACTTAAATTTTTTATTATAAAGAGTTTATTTATAAAAATAAGAGTCTAATAAATTATTTATTTTTTAAATCTAAATTAAATAGTGAATTTGATTTTTTAATTTTAGAGAGTCAAATTTTATTTTTTATTTTAATATTAATTAATAAATTATAAATTCATTATTTATAAGAAAGATGATTTTTTATTTATATATTATAAATTAATCAACAAATAATACTTCAGTAATTACAAAGAAAGTACAAACGCACGGACGTATCTCCATCAGGGGCATAAATCACGCATTTAGAACTAGAGGGCCCATAAATAATATAAGTGCTACCAACCATGATTCATGAAGCAGCTATGCAAAGCAATTCATATAAGAAGACAAAAACTGAAAGCAGTTTCAGTTTCATTCACCCTCGTGCTTGAGAACAATTAATTGTTTCAAACAAAAGGTTATTGGGATCTAGGTACATATTCCATATATTTCCAAGAAAAATTTAATGCAATTTGGGTACAAATTATACTGTAGAAATTAAAAAGTGGTGTTATGTTTACTCTTCTTTATTGTTTTTTATAAATTTACCCGCATGCTATTTCATGTATCGGACAAAAATGACCACATACTAACAGTAAATCTGGCCTTTTTCACTTAGATTCATGATGAATCTGATTGAAAATGTTATTTCGGTACACAATCTGCTAGATCCAATTGATTGTGTATTTATATGACGACTCCGACCATTCTTTGACAGTGGTAACTGGTTGTCGGTATTTAATAGGTGAGTGAAGGTATTTTTATAATTTTTAATATTTTTATTACAGGAGTGTTTAGTAAATTAACAAATATTGAGAGTATTTTTGTTAATTTTTAAATCATACCTCGTTATTATCACCCAACTCTTACTTTTTCAAAAATACAATCTAAAATACTAAAACAAACACATTGTTAATTATCTAATTAACACTGATTTTTTTTTTTTGTAATCAAGGTGTCCGATGAGCTTGCTCGTACTTCAATTAATCTGTGGAATCCATTAAACACCTTACGAACTCAAAAGACCAAATAAACTACATTATGTTTCAAAGCTGAACAATATAATCGCAATATGTTGTACACCTACACTTAAACTGTTGAGCGTCACTGATAATAGAACTTTGTCGATGGAGATATCTATTAAAACACATGCATAGACTACATGGTAATACAACAGGCAAGCTGCATGCCTCGCCTCGCAATGCCAACATAACGTCGAAAAGAGACTAAAATGATAGTCCCAATGGAAAGGGTTCGTAGGAGACTGGGGTACCCATACCCAAAACAGAAGTGGCGTCGCAATAGTAGGTGGAAAATTCTATTAATATGCAAAAAAAATTGTATTATATATACATACTAGATGATAAAGAAGCTCTCCACATTTTTGTCGTGTACATAGTGAATTATCATCTCATGCAATTTTCAAAGGGAACTACATGATTGCATTCCCTTTTTTTTTATTTTTTTTATTTTTTTTTTATTTTTATTGTTAGTAAAGTGATAGTATAAGAAGTAATTTTTAGGAAAATTTCCAAATCAAAAGGCCTAATAATTCATATATTTAAAAGAGGGTACGTTTGGAAAAGAAAGAAAAAAAAATTATATACAATTGAGAGGACAATATGGATGGACATGATCAGGAAGAAAATTATGATGAAAAATGAGTAAGGCAAAGCAAGAAGGTAAGGAAAGAGACTGTGGTCTGGCTTATTCACACATAAGTTTAATGAACACAGGTTCCATGCAGCTTCGTTGTTTTGTTTGTTTGTTTGTTCATCAATTATCAACTATCAACACGCACCCTCTCAACATCTCGAAATGGCTAACCCAAGAGACGCCACTGTTGGACACTTGAACACAACACTACCGTTTGCAGCTACCGGCCACCTGCATTAATAGTAAATAATCTATTGAAGTATAAACAAAAACAACTTTAATGACTATTAATTTAAAAATTAATGCATGAATGTCACTCTCAAAACTGGGACACGTTACAAGTGATTATAACTTTAATTAATATAATAGAATGATAGGTGTGCATGATCGGTGTAACATATAATAATTAATTAAAGATGTGTTTTTTCTGTTGATATTTGTTGGAGATCCCATATCGACTAGACACACTCAAGCCAATGGGTTTATAAGAGTGGATAGTCCTCCCACTCAATAAGGCCTTTTGGGTGAGGAGTTAGACCCAACTCAAATTCTAACATGGTATCAGAGTCAGCCTCATCTGAGCTGAGTGATTGACCAACGGTGGGCTGTCAAACTACCTCCATTCATAGGCAAGTGGACTATATGGGCTTGACCGTGAGGGAGAGTGTTGGAGATCCCATATCGACTAGGCACACTCAAGTCAATGGGTTTATAAGAATAGACAATCCTCTCATTCAATAAGGCCTTTTGGGTGAGGAGTTAGGCCCAATTCAAATTCTAACTATATTTACCTCAGAAAACAAAATTTGCTTTGGTTCATCGGTTTCACGAACACAAACAAAAATTAAAATATGATTTATATATTATATTTTTCTTGTGAAGGAGGTAGGGCACCTTATCGTTAGAATGTTTTCTGAAGGAGATAATTCATTGTCTCCAGTCAAAGCTGCCTATAAGATAAGGATTATAATTCATTCTAGGAAATTGAAAAAATATATCAATAATTTCCTAGATTTGAGAAATAAGACATAATGGCGTAGCCCTTCAAATCTTGAAGACGACAAGAAATCTCAATTATATCTGACTACTTGTAGTTGTGGAGAACCCTTAGAAATATTTGTGCAACTTCTGAATTACGCAATAAAAAGAAAGAAAATTAGTCAAAAATGGTTATCATTTTCATTTATCAGATCTTTCAAAATATATTCTTGACTTGAAGTTGAAATGATACCGCTACAGCACTGGCAGTAAAACTACAGCGTTCAACTGATATTTCTTGCAAAATTTTTAAATTCACTTGCACATTTAAAGTAGATTTTCATTAATGATCAACCTGCAGACCTAGCTAATTCTTATTTGCCTGTACTGTACCCTTCACTTTTCCATGAGTTTCTTACTCTTTTTACTCCTTTCATGATCTCGTTCATGGCATCCGACTCAAAACGTCTAATCGTAAGTTACCTTGTAACATCATCATCACTTTAGCGTTAAAACACAATTTATTCCATTTTTATTTGGTTCAATGAAAGAAGAAAAAATCTGTGCATATTACGCCCGACTATCACTTCTAGAACTTTTATTTGGTTCTGTATTGTGCAATGTTCAATATATTCTCTCCGTGAATGTGAATCACAAAAACTAAGCTCAAATTTCATAAAAGCCTTGATAAAAGACGACAATTCTAGCGGGAAAATTCAAGTTAGCTCAGCCATCATCTATCAGATAGAATGAGGGCCTGATGGAATGATTTCAAGGACTGGACCACACACACCTAAGAATTACGTAAGAAAAGATTGGAATTTTTCGATAACGTAACGCCAATGCATTTGGCTGCATCCACAATTTTTAATTTCCAGGAAATGCACGATTTCATTTTCAAGATCTTGGAAGCATTCTCATTACTTACTTCCTTCCCAAAACCTGCCAAGGAGACTTGTCATTTTGCTCCGTACGTTAAAACATTTATGTGCGAGGCAGGAAACCTGCATTTTGCCTAAGGTTCTTATATATATCTATCTATATAAACAAATTGATGTGACATAAAATAGATGGACGAATTTGTATATAAACTCAATCTAAAAAATGTTAATTAATATAGATAAATGTATGATAATAAAAAAATTGTGTCCCGTTAGTTTATATACAAGAATTTATATTCTAATTTGTACGTGTAACATCATTTTATAAATATATCACTATTTATATATGAATATATCATTTGAAGGGAAAGGAACAATAGATTTTTTAAAGGGGATTTTTATGGATGTTTGGACAATTCACAACCATATTCAGAACATGGTGAGAGATAGGGCTATGGACCTCAACAAAATGAAATCTTTCATGGCCAACAGAAGACTTGCGTAGATTTGGGGATTACGTATGACTATTTTTAAAACCAACATGTATCGAACATAGGTTTTTCTAACCCAAGGCTTGTCCTGAAGTAGGAATGATATTGTGTATTGTTGTTCTTAGTCTTGTTCAAGTTTTTTTCAATCCTAATATAGGGCATGTCCTCTAGTAGAATGTCTTTATCTTTGTGTTTTTTTACTTGCTAGGCACAACACTTCTCTCCTCTTATCCTAAGGCCTGTCCAAAGGTAAAATTGTCAGTTTTTTTTATAGCCTCTCAGTAAATTCTTTCTTTCTTTTAATGGTACTTCTTACTTACCAAAAAAGAAATATACATATATATTAAACATCTTCAAAGTCTTTCCGGGTTAAAAGGAAATTTCTTTTATCTGATGAAAATTTGAAGGCACAGTGTTGTAACTATTATATTATTAGCGTTTGTTTACGAGGTTTGCGTCATCTTATTATCTTATTTCAATTCACTTAACTTTAAATTGAAAGATGTTTTGACATATATTTATTATTAATAATATACTATTTTCGTTATCCTTTTAATTAAAAATCTATCAATCATATATGATTTGACCTTGCATACACTAAATTTCAAACTGATATGACCTACTCCATTAACACAATTAATTAACCACATGAATCTCGTCTCATACTTTTCAAAAACCGTTGCATCCTTTCTAATATCTAATTGAGTTAATGAATTTTGTCTCTTTAAAGATATTTTTTTATCTATAGATTTTTAAAATATTATTTTATTATTCATATTTATATTATATAGACGAATAAAAAATAAACTCGATCTAGATTATTGAGACTTTTAAAAAGAGAATATCGATGAGTCTTTTGGTGATGGAAGATTAGATTTTGATGGTTAAAATTGATTAGAATTTGACTTAAGAGTGGCGGTTATAAAAACCCTATTTACTCAATTGCCAACAATTGATAGAGTCGGTGAAAATAGGGTGAAGGAGTTTTGGTGAATGATAATCGGAAAAGAAAACGGTGGTGGTGTGAGATTATAACGATATTGAAATCGAACATGAAATATAAATTTAGGTAATAAAATAGTATTTTAAAAATCTATAAGTGAGAAAATATCATCAAATTATTATTTGGATGGAAAAAATGTTGTTTACTTTATCTAATTTTATCATTTTCCTGAGAAAATTAAGTTTTCTTTATGGGCATAGGGTGCCGAGGTGTCGTGTCAGCATTCAATCATCGAACTCAGAACATGCCCACCGGCCATTTTGGGGTTTCTGTAACTGTTATGAATTAGGCGATCAGTCAATTTTCATAATGATAGATAACGTTAAATTTTGGTTAGGACTTGGCTCTTATCTAGTGGGGACATATTTTTATTTGTCACTAGTTGCCTTCCCATGTGCCTTCTGAATGTATATTTCTGTCTCGACTGTATCCTAATTTTAATACGAAAATAAAAAAATTCATTTCAAGAACGAGAGCCCATCATATGATATGTTTTCAATAAAACAATCACCTGTTCGTATTTTATATCGTCAAGAAAATATTCCATAATCAATCCAGCACATTTGCTGCATATTTCACTTCTTTTCCACATCGTTATAGTTAATCAAACCTTAACTTCTTAAGATATAAGAGCTTAAATAGATTAAGATTATATATTAAGTACTTTTCTTCATAAAGTTTTTTACATTATACATATCATCACAGGGAAAAGCTCTGCCTAAAGTAAAAAAAAATTCCCGTCACACTTCCTTAATTCCAACGTAAAAATTAGGTTGGAATTCAATTGGAGACCATGTATTTTGACACCGTCAATAGCATCGGTAAATTTTTTGACATTGATGCGGTAAGACACTGACACTAATCTACATTCAAATTCGTGTCAACGGAGTATTAGGAGCTCAACGCCGAAAGCTGGTAATCATCAATATATATATCTCAATTCCGATAATGTATTGTTAGAGATGAGATCGATATATCTTTAATCACAATATGTTTTTTTTTTATTCTCCGTGTGGGGAACTCCCAGCGCCATCCTCTACTCAAATAATTGAAGAAATAACCCAAGACGTGCTGAGATGGGAAAGGCCTACCCGTCCCCTCTATGCCATTGTTTCAAACTTTATCAAAGGAAAAAATGGATAAATATTAATAATAATATGAAGAAAAAAATGGTCCCAAACAGGAGCGAGGCTATAGCTACTCAAGAGAATCAATGATTTATGTAAAAGTGGGTTTCCTTTCCATAATATTTATTAACTCATGACCATCATGGTACGACAAATAAATGATTAATTTGTAAGTAATAGACTAGAGTCCAAAGTCAATAATTTGCTTATGTGACAACCCAACGAGATGATATCTCACCTTAAACTTTCTATAATCAATTATTAAAAAGTGCTACCCCAAGGAATCTCCCTGAAGATTAAACTATATATTATTATGATTTATATTATTATTATTATATATGATATATCATTCTATCTAAATCTACCATGTCAAACGAACGTACAACAGAATAATTTGGTAGATTTATAATGATATTAAATGTGTAAAGAAATAAAAAACCATTCTGTTCATCGGAACAGGTGTACAAAAACATAATAAAGTCAATCTTCTCGGTATCAAATAAAGTGATATTTGTTGATAAGAGTAAACGACTTTTTCCCACCCAATGTTTGCCTTAATAACACTTTCCCACCCAAAAAGTTTCAAAATACCACTTTTCCACCCAGAGTTTATATTCTGTTAATAACTAAAATACACTTCACTTTCTTAGCTGACATTCAGTGAGTTACTAGAGCCGGGATAAGAGGAATTTTGTAGGGTGGAGGTCAGTGAATTGAATGGTGGTGACCAATTGAATATTTGCCGTCGGAATCAGTCAAAAATCAGCTAAGAACAGGAAACCCTAGTTTTGCGGTGGTCGATAATCGACGAGAAATCAGGTGTTGGAGTGAGAGGGGTTTTGTATAGAGGAGACCGAAGGTTCAAATGGTGGTGATGGAGAGAATTTTTGCCACCGAAATCGGCTTTGGATAGTAACGAAACATTAACTTTGTGTCAAAAATAGTATTTTAAAACTTTTTGAGTGGGAAAGTATCATTAGGGAAAACCTTGGGTGGGAAAAAGTTGTCTACTCTTATTGATAATAAATAAAAATTCCTTTATATGTTCCCTGTTGGTTGGTCTTTTTCTCTCTTCTATTATAGTAGCGTTATTTGAGTCCCATGAAAACTCTTCTAAACCCCAATTTAAATAAATTTTATCAGATAATATTTTATTCCAAAATCACCCTCATCTTCTTCCTTTCTCATTTATTCAACCTTCAATAGACTCTAATATATTTTCTTATGCAGTTGTTGATGTTTGATTTTGACACCAACAACTCGCACGTGCAAAGTACTAAGCTATTTTTAGAAGTTATATGTGAATGATTGCTAATAATAAATGAAAGACTATTTTTAAAGTGGTTCGAATGCTTAACACAAGTCCTACTTCCATTGTTCTTTTATATATGAGATATTACAAGAGGTCGCGTATAGCGAACAACGAGCAAAGGTACAACAACTGATTATTCAGATAGAATATCAATTCAATCTCTTTCTCGTAGGTTATCTTTGCTCTGAGAATATAGATTACAATCAGAATTAGAAAATCCCGAAAATGAGAGGAGGAGTCTTCTATTTATAGTAAATGAATTCAAGGTAATGGTTACAAATCTGCAAGTGGGTAAGTGCCATGCAAGTCTTTCCTTACCTTCCATTGGCTGATAACTTAGGATATATCCTCAAATTACCTAGGGCTTGGATAGGTGTGCTGCTCCCATTCACTCATAGACAAAACCTGAATCTGCCAAGTTGGTGATAGCTGTATTCTTTCTGTCTTGGGGCGACATGGCAGCACCTGGATAGCGCAAAGCCTTCCTGAACTCTGATTGGAGCCGGCTGATATAAGCTTACATTAGCCTTGATTTTTTAGGCATAACAGAAGCTCCCTAGTTCTTAAGGTTCAAGAATTGAATCTTGAAAACTTCATGATTATGTCGCAATCAGAATTATCTCAAAGAATACTTGCTCGAACTAACAATTGAGAACAACCAAAACAACATGAGGTTGTGGCTTAACTCGACTAGCGAACTAAGTAGAGGTTGCGACATGGATCTTCGAGTGTTACACAAGCGACTCGAGGTGATCGTTCCAAAAGGTTCAACGACCTATGTCGGATCCTACTTAGTGTTATAAAGGCGTGTTTTAAACTTTATCTGTCATTTGCGACCTGAAAATACTTAGGGTATTTTGCTGTCAAAAATTGAGAATCACTTGGCACATTTGATGTGGAGGAGATAATCAAATCGTCTCTTAGCGATTTCAATGAAGGGAAACGCCAGTTCATTTCTACGAAGCGTGACAGTTACTCTTTGCATAGATTGATGACACATGGTCACAATCAATGGCTAGAAACACTTCCCACCCAAACGTCGCGTATAAAAGAAACCAAACGTCGCCTTTTTCCCTATAAAACCCTAAGCCCATTCAAAGTTTTTCACAGAACTTACACTTTCAGAGAGAAAAACAATGTTTTTACACTCAAGAAATCAGTTCATCCTCTTCCCGGTTGATACGCACTCATCGTTACGACAGAATGTCCATTCCCAACAATCCAGAGGTAAAGAAAATTTCTTCTCTTTTTCATTTCTGTTAAAAAACTCAGTTTTTACAGTAATGGTGGGTATAGACGTCTGATGGGCTTGGACGATGAACATTCTTACGTAGTGTTTGAAAAGAAACATGTTTAAGAGTAGAAACTTAGGGCACAGATCCTTAAAAAAATCATCTTTAAGAACTTTTAGGGTTTATGGAAGAGAAATAAGAGTTTCTTTTACTCTTTTAAGTCGTCGTACGAGGCAATGTGTACGAAGACTGAGTCCCCTCTACATGTCACACATTTTCAGACTTTAAGAGCAATGGACACTCTTGAGGTAAGAACAACAGGAAAGGGAAGCTCACAACCAACGGGCACCTCGACAGGTCCCAGCAAGTGGTACGAACAATAGTTACAGGGGAGGAGATACAAAAAGCGATAGATCAATTTGCAATCAACATGATAGATCAATTTGAAATCAATATAAATGTCTACCAACACAGGTTCAAGATCCTCCCGAGGGAATGACTGCGATCTCAGAAGTGATTTTCAAATGTGGAGTGATGATACCCTTCCACCCCTACAGTAGGTCAATTCTCGACCACTTCTAGGTCGCACCGTTCCAGTTGATGCCCATTGCATATATGATAGTAGTCACTATGCATATTGCATTTGGCAAAAACAACCTCGGCGTGCTGACAATAGTGGAACTTGGCTATGCCTATTATCTAAAGAGAAGTAAAGACAAGGATTCATACTACCTCTCTAAGCAATCAACAATCGAAGGAAAGATATTTGGTTACCCCAGCAATGTCAGGGCTTATGAAACCAAGTATATCTTCTTTGAGTATGACAGAGTGAGTATGACGAAGTCTATAAATTTAGGGAACTGAGTAGGTTTTCCTTTTAATTCTCAGACTACTTATCCTCTGTCTTTAACTCTTCTTTGATAACTAAGGCTAATTAATTTTTTGCTTTCTTGGAGAAAACAAAACAACCAGTTTGTCCGAGCTAGCTGATTTTCGTTGCATCAAGGCATTTGGTCGATTGCCCGACCAGAGGCTTAACGCGAGGCTGCTCGTGATGACCACCAACCTTTGAAAGTACATGTTTTTCAGCCCCAAAACATCCTTGGAAGCTCCATCTTGGAGATACTAAACAATCAAAGTCATCCAGGATACAAATTCGGTTGTAGCTACGACTTGATCAGGTGAGCTGATGTTGGGAACCTCGATGTATCAAATCGGAATATTGTCCGGAGCATCGGAATCCAGCAATGAGGCTATCTTTTCCAAAACATCTGCGATAGAGTTACTATCTCTCGGGATTTACTTGATCGTATAACGTTTGAAGGGCTTGAGCGTGGTCTTAGCTTTCTTCAAATAACTGATCATATTCTTTTCTTTGGCTTGATATTCTCCCAAAATTTGATTGACAAAGAGTTGGGAGTCGCTATTAATGTCAATCATATCTGACCCCATTTCTTTTGCTAGTTGTAGACCAGCAAATAGCGCCTCATACTTAGTTTCATTATTCGTAGCTTTGAACCCAAACCTAAGGACTCTATAAATGCAAGTCCTTTCGGGACTGATTAGTAGAAGGCCATCTTCGGATATTCTCTTATTAGAAGACCCATCAACATAAAAGCTCCAGGCTGACAAGTTTCGAACAGTTTCTTAGACAACTTCGTTGGCTGGCTGTTCGGATTCCCGATCTGGCTAATGAGAGAACTTCAAAATAAAATCAACAATAGTTGCCCTTTGATTGCTTCCTTCGGTCTATAATGCAGATCGAATTGACTCAGTTCCATAGCCTACTTAAACAACTTACCCGAAGTCTTCGGCTTCTGAAGAACTTGTCTGAGTAGGTAGCTGGTTAACACATGGATGGTGTGAGCATGGAAATAAGGTTGTAACTTCCTGGAAGCGATTAGCAGGGCAAAAGCTAATCGTTCCATCTCTAGATATCGTGTCCTGGAGTCCAATAGTCGCTTACTCGTATAATACACTGGCCACTAAATTCTGCCTTCTTTCCGGATGAGAGCTGCACTAACTGCATATTGGGAGACAGACAAGTAAAGAAATAAAATTTCCTTGGGAAGTGGCTTGGATAAAAGAGGCGGCTTTCCGAGATGCTTTTTTATACTCTGGAAGGCTCGCTCACATTATGAAGTCCATTCATACCTCTTGTTGGCCCTAAGTATAGGAAAGAATGGCAAACAACAATCTGTCGCTCTTGTTATGAAGCGATTGAGAGCCGTTATCCTCCAATTTAAGCTCTGAACATGCATTCGGTTAGCTGGACTCTTCATATCTAAGAGAGCTTGGATCTTTTTGGGGTTGACTTCAATTCCCCGATGGTTAACCATATACCCTAGGAACTTCCCTAAGGATACTTCGAATGAACACTTAAGAGGATTAAGTTTCATTTTATATCTCCAGAGTATGCCGAACATTTCTGCGAAATTGGCTATGTGATCTGAAGCAACATGCGACTTGACCAGCATGTCATCGACATAGACTTTCATTGATTTCCCGATTTGCCCAGAAAACATACGGTTAACCAAACACTGATAGATTGCCCCAACGTTCTTCAGACCAAATGACATGACTTTATAACAGTACAATCCTCGATATGTAATGAACGAGGTGTACTCCTTGTTGGGCGTGTACATTAGGATCTGATTATACCCCGAGTAGGCATCTATAAAGTTTAATAGCTCATGCCCGGAGGTGGCATCAACCAGCTGATTGATTATGGGCAAAGTGAAACTGTCCTTCGGACAAACTTTGTTGAGGTCGGTGAAATCAATGCAAGTTTGTCATTTACCATTGGGTTTCTTCACCAAAATAGGATTGGCGACCTAACTCAGGTAATGAGCCTCCCGAATGAACCTGATTGAGAGGAGCTTATCCACCTCAACCTTAAGAGCAGCATAACGCCTTGGGTCTAGGGTTCTCTTTTTCTATTGAAGTGACCTGATCTCATTGTTGATGTTGAGCGCATGACATATTACATTCGGGCTGATCCCGACCATGTCAACATGAGTCCATGCAAAAACATCAATATTCTATTTGAGGAAGCTCGTCAGATCTGCAGCGAGCTGAGGGCTGATATAACTTTTGATTCTCAATACAAGGGTCGGCTCGCTCTGGTCGACTGGTACCTCAGATAAAGTCTCAACAGGCTATAATGGTTTCTCTCTATAGGTAGTATACTTGTAAAATAAACAGGAAACACATATAAATAGGAAAATCTAGTTTTTCTCACTTAGTGACATGTAAGCACCACTAGAGAAACTAATTTTGCATAATATAAATGTCATGATGTATATGCATAAATGCATACAAGAATGCATTTTCTTTTTTGTTTGTTGTTGCTCTTCTTTCTTTCTTTTCTGTGTTCTATGCTTTCTTTTTGTATTCTATTCTTCTTTCTTTCTGTTATTTCTTTCCATTCTTTCTGTCCTTTCTTTCTATTCTTTCTGTTTTTTCTTTTCTATTCTTGCTTTGCCGATTGAACTCAGTTGAGGCATGGATTCAAAAACCTGGCCATGTGAGTGGGTACAGTCCTAATCTACATGCACTTCTAACGGACTGTACAATTCTTCTTTCTATTCTATAGCCGCTCGCTGAAAGCGGCATGCATGTAGGTATATTCTGTTGGTACAATTTTCATCCACATGCATTTCTAACGAACTGTACACTTTCTTCTTTCTGATTCTGAGGCTGCTCACTGAAGGCGGGGCGTGCATGTGGGGCTATTCTCTTCTGTCACTCACGGGTTCCCCATCGCAACAACCTGTTCTTTTCTTCTTTTAAAGCATTCTTTAATAGTTTTTCTTTCTTTCTCTTTATTCATTAAGTTCTCATACATATGTATATTTATGCATGTAAATGGCTCATGCTTGTTATTCTTTCTAAATGCAAATGTTTAAATGCAAGAATGCCATGTAGCATAAAAATAAGTCATTCTTTACCATCTACAAGCTCATATCAAGTTCACAAGTGAATAAACTCATGCATACACTTCTCTTGAATATTTCATCAAACATATTGCATGCACACTCAAACTCTAATTTGTCTACACTTCTACTTCTTTCTCAAGCCACCAATATTTGGAGTAAAACTCCCTTAAATCAATACTAAACTTGGCCAGGAAAATACACTCCATAAATCCTACTCAAACTCTTTCTAAATTCAACCAAACTTCCATCAATCACCATACAACAAATTCCTCTTCTCATGGCTGAAGTCTATTCATCAATAAACATCAATCTCATTAACAATTCTCAAAATCATAAGCACATACATACATGTAAAAATTCTCTACTCAATTGAGTTCAAATCATAATTTGGGTTGGATTTACTTACCTTGAAAGTGAGAACTCAACACTCTAGTCTTCTCTTGACACAACTTTCTTTCTCTTACACCCTATTAACAACAATCATAAGAAGTCACTACTTAACAAAAATTAAAACTTATATCTGGGTGCAAGAGTCTTACCGTGAGGCTTAGGATTGAAAATTTACCCAACTTAGACCAAAATCTATGAATTTCCTTTGAAAATTGATTGAAGAAACTTGAGAGAATTTGGGTAGAGAGTGGCGTGAAAGGCAAAGAAGAATGGCTAGGGTTTCATCTTAATCTCTTAATATAACAAAAAGTTACTCATAGCTTCCCATTTTACCCTTACACTTTCTATGAAATTTCATCTATGTCCTGTAGTCAATTACCAAAAAGTCCTCATTCCATTGCATTCTCCATGACATTCTATCTCTTTTCACTCCCCACACTTTCAACTAATTATGGGTGGAATGACCATTTTGCCCTTGAGCAAGATTTTCCCCAAAATCACTAAAATTTCTAGAGAGTTCTTCGCCCCGGGGAAGCTGCCTGTTTCTGTTACAAATTTGGGCAAAATGTACAATGTCGTGGCGACAAACTTCCTTTGCCGCGCCGAAGTCTGCAAAATTTTTCTTCAACAAATTTTCATGCATTCAGCTTGAAATAAAGGCATAAAGACATTAAGACATGAATAAAATTTCATACCTTACTGTGGGTGTTACACAGGCCCACTGTGGGAATACTTCTCTTGAACCCGAGGATCTAAACTGTCCTCCACTGGACCTGGTTGTGGTTCGATCTTGCCGATTGACTTCCCTTGCCCTTTGCACGCCATCTACACTGCTCTTACATAACAATCGTGAGATTCACTGTGAGACCCATTAACTTCCCCACACCCTGTTGGTGTGAAAAATTTCATCTTTAGATGATAGATAGAGGTGATAGCTTTGAAGTTTTGAAGTAGAGGTCGTCCCAAAATGCCATTGAAAGCGGATGGGCAATCTACTACCAAAAACTTCGTCATCTTAGTCACTTCGTGGGTCTCATCCAAAGTGTCAGGAAGTGCAATTGTTCCCTTAGGAATCAAATGATCCCTTGTAAAACCATAGAGGGGGATAGAGGTAGGCTTCAGATCTGCCTCGTCTAATTGTATTTCCTCGAATGTTCGCTGAAATAGGATATTCATGACACTACCATTATCCACCAACATCTTGTGGACTTCACACTGAACTATTTTGGGAGCGATAACAAGTGCATCCTCATAGGGGTGAAGCAATTGTATCGCATCTTTTTCTGAGAAGGTAATCTCCTCTTCTCTATGCACCTTTGTAGGTCGCGACGTTGTGCTAATCACACTCACGGGGTCATGGTAAGCTTCTCAAGCATACTAGTCTTGAGCATTTCGAGACCAACAAAGCTACGGACACCAAAAAACTTACATCGAAATTATGTACTGGCTTACGTGTACCAGGCCTCTGATTTAAAGGACGCCCTTCCCTAAGTAAAATACAATTAAACAAATTTGTTAAACATTAGGGATGGCCGTCCATCCATTATGGATGGCCGTCCATTACTTTTGGATGAGTGCCCACAAATAATGGACGCCCGTCCTTAACCCAATTATGAAAAAAAAAAAAAATATTCAGCTCATGCAAGTCGTGCTCATGCAGTTCGTTTAAGTAAAGGTCATGTAGTTCGTGCTCATGCAGTTCGTTTTAAGTAAAGCTCATGCAGTTCGTGCTCATATAGTTCGTTTTAAGTAAAGCTCATGCAGCTCGTTTTAAGTAAAAACCATTGTGGACGGGCGTCCATAAGTAATAGACGCCCGTCCATTCTTTTTGGATGACCGTCCATTCTTTTTGGATGGCCGTCCATTACTTTTGGACGGGCACCCATAAATAATGGACGCCCGTCCTTGACCCAAATATGAAAAAAAAAAATATATATTCAGCTCATCCAGGTCGTGCTCATGCAGTTCGTTTAAGTAAAGCTCATGCAGTTCGTTTTAAGTAAAGCTCATGCAGCTCGTTTTAAGTAAAGCTCATGCAGCTCGTTTTAAGTAAAAACCATTGTGGACGGGCGTCCATAAGTAATAGACGCCCGTCCATTCTTTATGGACGGTCGTCCAACTTTTATGGATGCTCGTCCATATCCTTTATTGTGGACGGGCGTCCATTGCGTCCATAATTAATGGACGCCCATCTATTAGTTATGGACGACTGTTCGTAAGGGTTGGACGACTGTCCCTTATGTAGAGGACGGTCATCCCACCCTTATGGACGCCCGTCCTTTACTATAATCAAAATAAAATAAAATAAAGTCGCGTTTTAGGTTAAAAATTTTGGGGAAGTTTCAAAAATTCAAACACGCAGCCACTCACATGGACTCCTGCCCATATTATATTGTTAAAAAAATCAGAGGCCTAATACACGTAGGCCGATGCACATTTTTGGTGCAAGTTTTTCGGTGTCCATAACTTTGTTGTTTTGAGAATTCCCTGCAAAGTACGACCCTTCAAATATAATTCTGACAAGATATATGCCCTTTCAACCACGATGTTTCTTCCTTTGGTCCTCTTGATCCTTTTCCCGAACGGCAGTTGGACCATCGACATACTCCTTGAAGTGCCTCTTTTTAATAAGGTCTTCAATGGCCTGCTTAAGAGCCCGACATTCATTGGTATAGTGCCCATTATCCTGATGATAACGACAATATTTCTTGCTATTTCTAGTTGAAGGGGGATTATTCATGGGCACCTCTTCGAGTAGATTAGCTTCTTCTGATTTATCTAGAATAGCTGATACCGATGCATTTAGCAGAGTATACTGATTCTTGTCGCGATCGCGACGAGGGACCTAGGCATAAGACTTCTTGGGCTCAAACTGCTGCTTCTTTCCCTTTCTCTAATCATCATTACCCTATTTGTGATAACGCTTTCTACTACCCTCCCCTTGGTTTTCCTCCCTCCGACTAGGAGCGCTAGTCGAAGGACCAAGGTCGTGGCAATTCAAGGCGGCCACTGAATTTTCTATCCTAAGATACTTCTTAGTGAGATTGTAGAAATGGGTGAGGGAAATATCATCCTCAGACTGCAACTTTTTCCACAAGTCGGTTTGCAGGCGAACTCCTACAATAATAAGAGTCCAAACTGACTCTTCAGGCGTATTAGCCACTTTATGCAATTCCCTGTGGAACCCATCGATATAGGACTGGAGGGACTCACTCTTTTCCTACCGTATGTTGCTCTGATAACTCAACGACATTGAGAACTTCCTATTAGCCTGGAAGTGTCTTAAAAATAACAAACTCATCTACTGCCACGAATTAATAGATCTTAGTAGAAGTGATCTAAACTAGCGCTTGGCGTGGGTAGTCAAAGTCATTGCTAAGCAGCGACATTTAGCCAAGTTGGAAACTTAGTAAAGCTCCATGAGGTCATTAAACTCATAGAGATGATCCTGCGAATTAGAATTCCCATCGAATGCTTGCATGTCAGGCATTATAAATCTTGACGGGAGTAGAGCAGTCAATACTACTGGAGAAAAGGGAGACGCCTCAGCAACCTACCCTTGTTCATTCTACTAAGCTTTAATGTGATCCAGAGCTCGTTGTAATTCCTCGATCTAAGGAAGCGGAGCTATCTGGAGATCACTTTTCGCAACGTGAGTTCGCCCCCTATGATTGCGGTTGAGGAAAGACTGCAAGTCGGACTCTTCCTCACTTTGGCCGGATCCTCCGGCATACCTTGACACACACTGGCTGGAGCCATGTTAAGGCATGGAATGGCCAGAGGAGGTATCTCGACCTCCACAGTGGTCAAAACTGACCATCGAATGGTGTGCATTTTCCTTGCGGTGATGGTCAAAACCATCACACTGGCGATAATGAGAATCTCTCTGCCTTGTACCCTTATAGGGGTGCCCATGTGATGTGGCGTGGGATGGCTCATGATGTGACATACCGCCAAGTCGCTAAGCTATAGGTATTCTACCTGCTTCACGATTGATATTCGCTGGTCCCTTAGAGCCCTTTGGCCCATTATCAGCCACCTATTTTCCCTTATCTTTGTTCGTTGTAGTGCACGCGACATGGGTTTTTGCCTGCTTATGCACTTTAGCATGACCTACAAGCGTATTCGATGACGGCACCACTTTATCATAATTGGGCGATACAACCCAATCCAAACAATCTAGCCTTCGGTTGACCGTTTGGAGAATATTGTTGAACCTCTCCAGGTAATTCATCACAATTGGGTCAAGCTGTGAGCTTGAAGGAATATCCGCCATGGTATCGTGCGAAATCGGACGTACTTCAGGAGAAGTATCATCCTATACCCGGGGGATCTCCTCATTGCTAGTGCTAGCTCACTCGGCTTCAAGACCACGAGCCATTTGTTTGCAAATAGAACTGGTTGATCAGAGATTCCTTATGAAAAGCGTCAAACTGTTGATGCTTGATTTTGACACCAACGACTTGCACATGCAAATTGCTAAGCTGTTCTTAGAAGTTACATGTGAATGATTGCTAATAATCTAATGCAAAGACTGAATAATAAATGAAAGATGATTTTTAAAGTGGTTTGGATGCTTAACGCAAGTCTTATGTCCACTGTTTTTTTATATATGAGAGGTTACAAGAGGTCACGTATAGCGAACAACAAGCAGAGGTACAATAACTGATTATTCAGATAGAATATCAAGTTAGTCTCTTTCTCGTAGGTTACCTTTGCTCTGAGAATATAGATTACAATTAGAATGAGGGTTTTGTATCAGAATCCCGAAAATGATAGAGGTTGTCATCTATTTATAGTAGACGAATTCAAGGTAATGATTACAAATCTACAAGTGGGTAGGTGTCGTGCAAGTCCTTCCTTACCTCCTATTGGCTGATAACTTAGGATATATCCTCAAATTACCTAGGGCTTGGACAAGTGTGCGGCTCCCATTCACTCATAGACAAAACCTAAATCTGCCAAATTGGTAACAACTGTATTCTTTCTGTCTTGGGGCGACATGGCAGCTCCTGGACGGCGTAAAGCCTTCCTAAACTCTGATTGGAGCTAGTTGATGTAAGCTTACATCAGCCTTGATTTTTTAGGCATAACAGTAGTAAACATCAAAGTAAAAATAGATGTAATAAACAAAACAATATCCCAAATCAAAATAAAAAAGTTGTTGTTGGATAGAGAAAATGTTGCTATATAGTTAATTAATTAATCGGCTATTTAAGATATAGAAGAATAAATTAAGTGACCATATTATTTCATATTTTATAGATTAAATGTTTTATATGTTGGTTTGTTTTAAGCTTTTGTTTATACTTGTATTCATTTTATTTGGGACTCCATAGATTCTTTTGAAGGTTAACTAGTTCATATATACTTCATACTAATGAGAGAGAAAGGAAGAAGATAGGGCTAATTTTGTAATATGATTATGAGCATAATTAGAATTAATACGTTTTATTTAATATGGGGCTAACATCACTCATTAAAGTATTGGTAGTACTGAAAATTAAATTCCGAAGGAAAAGATTTAGGCTCATAAAGCCCATTAATCATATCATCCAAAGGCTGTTTTGTTTGGTCCCTTTGGTTTAGTCTAGTCCATGGACCTTTATCCATTAGACCTCTATAAACTCTCAAGCCCATATTTAGGGTCTGTTATTAATAATTCTCTTTTACATTACTGCTATGAAATTGGTGACCATCCACCACCTTAACATAAGGCAGTTTCATTGGTGATCAATCAAAATATTTGAGAGTTTAAGCTATATCACTTATATCTCTCAATTCTCTTACTTTGATCCTTGTTATTTATTCTATTTGCTTTATCCTTCCTGAGTTATTACTAAATAGCACCACTAAAATTACATCATGTTATCAGCACGAAGAGCTTAACAAGTGTAACGTTGCACCAAGACTTCAAAATTAAGACATTGATATTTAGTAATGGTGGAGACATTTGTATAGTAGACAGTGCAAAAACGCACACCATCCTTTGAGACAAAAAATATTTCTTAGGTTTGACCTTTAATGAGGCTAAAATAAATACCATATCAGGATTTATAAACATAATTGAGGGTTTCAGAAAAGCAATACTCTTGTTACCAAGCAGAACTAAATTAAGTATCCATGATGCTTTATATTCTAGCAAATCCAGAAGAAATTTGCTTAGTTTCAAAGATACACAACTCAATGGATACCACATTGAAACTTTAAGTGAAAATGATGGAGAGTTTTTATGCATCACTGCTAATATTTCATGCCAGAAGCATGTATTAGAGAAACTCCTTGCTTTCTCATTAGGATTATATTACACATTCCTGAAGAATGTTGAAGTCTATGCAGTTATGAACCAGAAGTTCACTGATCCTGAACTTTTTAAGATTTGGCACGACCATCTTGGTCATCCAGGATCTACTATGATGTGTAAGATCATAAAAAACTCACATGGCCACCCATTAAAGAACCAGAAGATTCTATCACCTAATGAGAGTTTTTGTATTGCTTGCTCACAAGGCAAATTGGCACTTAAGCCATCCATCACTAAATTTGGTCTAGAACCCCGCCATTTTTACAAAGAATCCAGGGGGACATATGTGGACCTATTCAACCACCAAGTGGACCTTTCTGTTACTTTATAGTACTAAGTGATGCATTGGCACGATGGTCACATGTTTGTCTACTATCTTCTTGTAATGTTGTCTTTACTAGATTGTTGGCACAAATTATCAGATTACAGGCACACTTTCTAGATTACCTAATTCAAGCAATCTATTTGGACAACGCTAGTGAGTTTACCTTGAAAACATTTGATGACTATTGCATAGCAATGAGAATTGATGTTGAGCACCTAGTACCACATGTACATACCCAGAATGGTACGGCAAAGTTATTTATTAAGCGTATCCAATTAATTATAAGAACTTTGCTATTACATACGCAATTATCGACTTTTGCCTAGGTTGATGTTGTTTTACATGTTGCAGCATTAATTCGTTTAAGACCCACTACATATCATCAATACTCTCTAATACAACTTGTATTTGGACATCAGCCTAATATATCCCATTTAAAAAAAAAATTGTTGTGCTGTACAAGTTCCAATTGCACCCCCTCAATGCACCAAAATGGGAACCCAACATCGTTTGAGAATATATGTTGGCTATGACTCACCATCCATAATCAGATATCTTGAGCCTTTGACGGGTGATCTGTTTACTGCATGTTTTGCGGATTGCCATTTCAATGATTTAGTATTTCTTCCTTTAGGGGGGAAAGGTAAAGTCTTTTGAAGTAAGGCCTGAAATTTCTTGGAAAGTAAATTCTATGTCTCATTTAGATCCTCGCACATCTCAATCTAAAATTCAAGTGCAGAGAATAACACATTAGAAGAACATTGCCAATCAAATGTCTGATGCATTTATGGATGCAGCAAAATTAACGAGATCATACATTTTTGCTATGAATACACCAGCAATGATTGATGTTACCAATGAACAATCTATGCGGGTGGCAGTCGCTTCATCTGTTACATGCCAGAAGCGTGGTAGGCATGTTGGAGCCAAGGATATTGTTCCTAGGAAATGAAAGACACATAATCAAATAGGGGCCAATATTGACAATACTAAAATAATTGATGATTCCACACTTTCTAAACTGACTCTAGAAGAGTTAATAGTCCCTGAAGGAATACAAGAACATAGAAATGAAGAGATTTTTATAAACTATGCTCACTCTAGGGAAATGTGGAATCGTGAAACAATGATTATCGATACCATATTTTCATACGCAGTAGCGATTGAAATGATGAATGATGAGTTTGAGCCATGTTCTATTGATGAATGTCGAAAGAGACATGATTGGCAAAAATGGGAAGAGACAATTCAAGTAGAATTAACTCCCTAGCAAAACATAATGTATTTGGACCTGTAGTCCAAACGCCTGAAAGCGTGAAACTTGTAGGATACAAGTGGGTATTCACAAGGAAACAAAATGAGAAAAATGAGATTCACTACAAGAAAAATGACTTTCCGTGTTTAGCAAAATTAGATGCCGATAGTAAAATTTAGACGCTAAATGTCTTGTGCGTCTAAATTTCGTAGTCGCCACGTAGTTGCAAAATCACTTACGCAGAAAGTATGGACATCTAAAAAGTTGGTTAGATGCATAAAGTTTTTTTTGGCAACTAGCAAATTAGTCGTTAATTGCTGGTTAAAATAGTTCCCCTGCTTAGACGCTAAATGTGCAAGGGTAATTTGGTAAAATTGTATTGCGACTAATCAGTTAGTTGCAAAATGTACCTTTTAGTGACTAATAATTTGTTGCGCATGCCACAAAAATTAGACGCTGAAGGTGTAAGGGTAATTTTGTAAAAGTTTTTTGCGACTATTTTATCAGTGGACGAATGTATCTTTTGGTGACAAAAATTTGGTGGTTAATTCCAATAATTTTAGATACTGAATGTGGAATCCAAACATGATAAATTACTTTTCACTACTATGAAATTTGTTGCAGAATGTGTTTTTTTGTGAGAAAATAATTAATGGCAAAAGCATTTCGTTTTTAGTGGAGAAATGCATATATCCAATTTGGTTTCTTACATTTTGTAACTAATGTTTAGTCATTAAAATTAATTTTTTGCATCTAAATAATATAGTAACCGATTGTATATGAGTTTTGAAAACTAATTATTTTAGTCAGATATTATGGATTAGTCTTTGCTGCTATATTATTTCTACAACGAATTCTTTAATAGCTATTTGGTTAACATTTAAGAGCATTATTTTTGCTCTTTGTAAATGACCTAGTTTATACATTCAACATCAACAAAATAACTAACATAATATAAAAATCTAATCACTAACATCAACTATCATATTTTCATATATATATGTATATTAATAGTCCATACAGGGATTTTTATGCATGATGAGCAAAAAAAATCCAAAATGCACTATCATGTGTGCATAACCAAAAAAGAAAGCATGCACCCGACATTTTCATCAATAGCTATCTATCTGTGCATAACTAACAAACAAAATGCCCACCCCATGTACACCATCTAAGGATATATGCAAGCAATCCTAAAAAGTCCAAAAAGATGGTCCTACCCCCATGTCAAAATATCTACTGCCATGCAACTAAACACTAACCATCAATATTGTTAGCATCTTAAGTGTCACTAGTTGAGGTTCTTGAAACAGCAGTAGCAGATGAAGAAGAGTATTCATCAATTGGAGATGGCGATGGTAGTCGAATTGGAGCTCTAGCAGTTTAGGCAGGTGCAAAAAATATAGTGATCTGCTTTAGCGTCTCCAACATTTGAAAATGTTGTTCTTCAAGCATTTTTATTTTCTGTTTTTGTTGATCAAGTAGGATGAGCTACTCCTCCACCTGTTTAATCTTATTTTCTTGTTATTGCACTATGCGCCTTAACTCTGCTTCCGCTGTAGTATCATGATGCTAAGTTTGTGAAAATGCAAAATTTTGGTTAAATCCGGAAGCTTTACCCAGTACTTCCTCACATATTTCTACTTCTGTTTTTTCACTTTCCCATACTTGTTTTTCATCTTGCAGATCTATCATTTTTTCCTACCATCAATTCAGTGCATAATCAATAAGTCATTTCCTCAAATATTGATTATATTTATAGATGACTCAAAATTCAAACATGAATGGCAGATATGCAGTATACTACAATTTCCACGCTTCTTTGCATACTAACATAGATTCCTCTCATCTTAACATACAACACAAGCAAAAGCATATTTATGTTTAGGAAAAAGCTACTCCTTTTCACAACTCCTGATCAAAACACATAACATATAATAGAAGTAACCTTATTTCGATAATGCAAAGATGATGAACTTACATATAGCTCTCTTGCTTGTTCATTAATCCACCCTTTCTCGGCACTCCAATGTGTTAGTAAACGGTTCCATATATGCAGCGGAAACAAAAATAAACGATATAACAGGATCGTTTACATGAGCCAAGATCAAGGGTATAATTTTAAAATTTTATCATAATAAGAATCTGCAGAAATATTATAAACATGAGTTAAGAGAAACAAACGCACGTTGGAGGCTCCTCCAAATTTGTCGACGAATGTTTTGCTACCGATCCAAGTGTAGGATCGAACCCACATAGTCCACACGAAGACAATCTCAAAAGAACTAAGGAGGGATTTGCTATATCCTCCTTAGCCTTAAGAATCAAGAAGACAAATCAAATGAATTGATTTTTGGGCAATAGGTGTTACTACCGTGGGAGTGAAAGAGAGGGGCTGTGTGTTTTGTTTTTCAAAGAAAAAACCTCAATAAAAAATCACACACTTTTTCTTTTTATATTAAAAACAATTTGCCCTAATCCCATACAAATTAAATATATATTAACATTTAACAATAATGATAATATATTTAAATATGTGCGAACACACATTTAAACGTAATTTCACTTATTTAATTTTTCTAACAAATTAAATAAAGGCTACGACCTCAGCAAATTTAATTGCACTGTGAAATTACCAAAATACCCTTTCGCCTTAAAAGACGAAAACACCCTTCTTTCTTCCTGAGTCTTAAATTATCTTCTATGTGTGTGACCTATAGGCTCCTCATCATATCGGCAGTGTATAGTATCGCGATTAACACCAATTAATCGTCTTACTAATACACAGACCAAGATTGGCCCCTAGCAAGGCATCATGACCACCCGATAGATTCGGATTCAGTAAAGTAGCTACTTGTCAACGATATGGTTACCTACAATTCGATCCTTTCATCATACGTTATCTTGACGAGACGAAGGCATAGAAATAGTGTCAACCTTCGGTTACTTTAGATATTATTTATTCAGTTTCTAGACCAATAACCCGTATTATAAACTGGATAGAGCAACAACTCAATCTCACTGTGGCCATAGTTTTAGTGTCATTGCCATATACTGAACTGCGTCGTGAGATAACTTTCTCCCACACCCGGGAGTGATGAATCCTCTGTCAATCCACCATAGTCTTTATACACTCCTTGATGCAGCCAATCACCACCGTATTGACAGCTCTGAAAAGAACTGCGTTAGGCTAGTGTCAAACTACACCAATCGGTGCACAAGGCGCTCCGGTGATCTCAAGTCTAAGGATCACATGCACCACCATTCGTTAGAGGATTTGTTCCATAGACACTGGGGTTACCATCCATATGGAATCCTCTGGTGGGTCAGTCCAGTGAACTTGCTGCGGTATATCCGCCTACAACAAGCACCCATGTGTTGCACCAGGTTGTCACCAAACAACCTTGACAAGTGAGATCAGTCACTGCCTTTCGACAGGGTCGTTCAACACTATGATAGCCTTACCGTATTATCTGTGCCCTTACTTCAGAATAATACTGGGGCTACGGACGTTTCTAGAATGGCCACCATATGTGCTCATAGGGTTCTCACTATCAAGATTTGAAACACTTGATACCCTCGTTACGGTTCTACCATTCTAAGGACATATATCAATACATATTGCAATAATAATGATTTACACGATATAGAATAAGATGTCTTTTATTATTGATTAATGAACATTATTACAAAGAGTTAATTCTACAATAATTGATTAGCTCTAGGGCACTGTTAGGGCCAAAAACCGTCCTTGGCCCGAATAGGAAAACGGGCTCGACACTGAAGAAGAAGTCAGGCCCAATCCCGATATGACCCAACCAGATTAGGCCCATTCGGTACAAGATATAGCCAGCCCAAACCACGTGGGCACGAGCCTCCTAATCCCAGTCCATTTCCTAGGTCCATGGGCGAATCCAGAGCCCACAGCCCCCTAAGAATACTTTCCTACTCATGATCAATCTCCCATTCAAGGTCACCTTCCTATTCCTGATCACTTTCCTACTCGGAGTTACTCTCCTAATCAGAATCACCTTCCTATCCGGACACTGGTAAGACAGCTTACCACGACCCTAATTCTTCTAGGGTTTGCATCATAGTCATACTAGGACTCCTACTTCTACCAGGATTGGGAGACCAGACGACCACTATATAAGCAGAGGCCAGCCCTCTCACAAAGGAGAGATGACATTACACCTTCACACTGAAAGCTCTGACTTGAGAGCTCCACATCACCGCCGTAGTCACAGTCCCCGACTAGACTTCCAGTAACCTTTACTCCCTAACCCTCACTATATTAGCCTCTCTTAGCCTTGCTGACTTGAGCGTCAGAGTGCCTATGGCAAACACCACCCAGGTGTTTCCCGTTCGCTTCACGCGTGTGTTTCTCTACGTGTGCAGGTGCAGTGGATCGCTAGTGGCCTCAACCTCACGGGATCAGACCCCCCTTCCATACAAGTAGATTTATATGTCTACAGTTTGGCGCCTACCGTGGGGCCTCTAGCAATCATTCGGCTTGACGAACCTTGCTACGTGGAGGAATATTCCATGGTTGACAATCCCGACAACGTTAACTCCGGCCTCGAGGCCAGACTGGAGGCTTTGACCGCTCTCATGCAACAAAACTCGGACAAGGTGGCCGCGCTGGAAGCCGAAAACGCATCCATTAGGGCTGAAAACCAGTCTTTAAAGGAGAAAGTAAGTCAATTCTATGATCTCGAGTTTCTGCCCAACCAAGTACCCCCCAATCGGTTCCGCGCCCTTATCCCATCCGGGCAACCTCTCTCCACACCAGAGCATCGCCCCTTGGCCTCCGGTAAAGGGCCCCGTCTGTTAAGTGCACTGGCGCTCAACGACTCCGTTTTGACTAATGGGGACAAAGATATGCCAACAGAACACCATCCAGCCGATCCATCCCAGCCTCGTGACCAAGACGATCCAGTAACAGAGAACCCGTATCTGCAAGACCAGCCCATCCTTACCGTCTCGCTCCACCTCCAGTCAACAACCCAAACACAAACCCCATTCAGCTCGGCTCACCCTCGCGGGTTGAACGGCCAAACCAAACCAACTCTAGCACTCGAGCTCATCCATCCTGATGGACTGAACGACTACCAGACGACTCCCCTGACCATTCATGTAGGGCGAAATAATAGAACAATGACAATGGGAGTCATCCAACCGGAAGGGATGAACGAAGATCCATGCTACCAAGGAATACACGACGGAATGATTTATCAGACCGCCCCCCGAGGGATGACCCAACGGAAGGTGCTGAGAACGAATGCAATAGTAGACCCAGTAAGATGGAATGATCCGGTAGTATCCCCTTTGATCCGGTAGTATCCCCCTCTCCTATGGAACAAGTATTGGCCAAGAGGCTAGCCGATGTCGAGGCAGTGATGAGACGCATTCCAGGAATGTCGGGCCCAACCAAGAAGAGCAGACCCCATTGTTACGCCGATTCACCCTTTGTGGATGAGATCGTCTTGACTGACATGCCCCAGAAATTCACCATTCCCAACATGAAACCTTACGACAGCACAACCGACCCAGATGATCACATAGCCTCGTACAAGCAGCAGATGTTCACTGTCTCAATACCCCGAGCGTTGAGGGAAGCCTGCATGTGCAAGAGTTTTGGTTCAAGCTTATCCGGTCCAGCACTCCAGTGGTACACAAATCTCTCAAACGGTTCCATCGACTCATTCGCTCAGCTCACAGACACCTTTGTGGAGCAGTTCGCCAGCAGCAAGAAACACGAGAAGCTGTCAGCCGATCTATACAAAGTATACCAGAGGAGGGGAGAGCCATTGAGAGAGTATGTCAACAGATTCAACAAAAAGAAGATTTCCATCCCTTCATGTAACCCTGAGACAGCCATAAACGCCTTCAAAAAAGGTCTCCTCTCGGATGGTGAACAATAAAAAGAACTAACGAAGCTAGGTTGCATCACGATGGAAGACGTCTTGGCCAGAGCAACGATTCAAATAAGGTGGGAGGAAGATGAGATGAATCAGGCAATTCACGCTAGGTATGACTGAATGCAGAACGACAGGAGGCCAGAGCTCAGATCGATTGTAGGCTCTACAAGGTCACCAAAGAAGCAGGGAAGACTGCATAAAAACTCTAGACCACCGAGGGCAAAGACATCAACAACAGTTAGAATGTCGTTCACCTCAAACGCTACTACTTCTGAGTGAACCTTGTCTTTTTTTCGTTTTTCATTTTTTCATTTAAAAAAAAAAAAAGATGAGTGGGCCTATCCACCTCCTCTTAGACAGTCGGCCTCATGGCCAAATATTTAATGAAGTGCTATTAAGAAGTTTTCGTCTCCAAATCTACCCCGATCGATGAATTACTTATACCTTCAAATCGGCCTTGCCCGATGAACGTACTAACACCTTCAAATCGGCCTTGCCCGATAAACGTACGGACACCTTCAAATCGGCCCTGCCCGATAACGTACGGACACCTTCAAATCGGTCCTGCCCGATGAATGTATGGACACCTTCAAATCGGTCCTACCCGATGAACGTACGGACACCTTCAAATCGGCCTTGCCCGATAACCTTACAGACACCTTCAAATCGGCCCTGCCCAATGAACATACGGACACCTTTAAATCGGCCCTGCCCGATGAACGTACGAACACCTTCAAATCGGCCCTGCCCGATAACCGTACGGACACCTTCAAATCGGCCCTGCCCCATGAACGTACGGACACCTTCAAATCGGCCCTGCCCGATGAACGTACGGACACCTTCAAATCGGCCCTGCCCGATAACCGTACGGACACCTTCAAATCGGCCCTGCCCCATGAACGTACGGACACCTTCAAATCGGCCCTACCCGATGAACATACGAACACCTTCAAATCGGCCCTGCCCGATAAACGTACGTACACTTTCAAATCGGCCTTGCCCGATGAACGTACAGACACCTTCAAATCGGCCTTGCCCGATGAACGTACGTACACCTTCGAATCAACCCTACTCGATTCACGACGACACCTTCAGATCGGCCCGACCCGATCAACGTATGTACACCTTCGGATTGACCTTGCTCAATCTACGGATTTAGACCCTCGGATCGACCCTGCTCGATCCACGGATTTACACCTTCGGATTGACCCTGCTCAATCCATGGATCTACACCTTTGGATTAACCCTGCCCGATCCATGGATTTACACCTTCGGATCGACCTTGCTCGATCCACAGATCGGCCCTGCTCGATCCACAGGCTTACACCTCCGAATCGACCCTACTCGATCCACAGATTTACAATTTTGGATCAACCCTACTCGATCCATGAATTTACACCTTCGGATCGACCCCACTCGATCCACGGATTTACACTTTTGGATTGACCCTGCTAAATCTACGGACCTCCACTCTACCCGTTGGACCGACTCAACTCTACCATCACTCCCCAAGAACCAAGTATTGGACCTCCACTCTACCCGACGGACCGACTCTACTCTATCCTCACTCCCCAAGAACCATGTATTGGATGTCCACTCTATCGGAACGACCGACCGACTCAACTCCATCCTCACTCCCCAAGAACCATGTATTGGATGTCCATTCTACCGGACCGACCGATCGACTCAACTCCATCCTCCCCAAGAACCATGTATTAGATGTCTACTCTACCCGACCGACCGGCCGACTCCACTCCATCCTCACTCCCCAAGAACCATGTATTGGATGTCCACTCTACCCGACCGACCAACCGACTCAACTCCACCATCACTCCCCAAGAACCAAGTATTGGACCTCCACTCTACCTAACGGACCGACTCCACTCCATCCTCACTCCCCAAGAACCATGTATTGGATGTCCACTCTACCCAACCGACCGACCGACCGACCGACCGACTCAACTCCACCATCACTCCCCAAGAACCAAGTATTGGACCTCCACTCTACTCGACGAACCGACTCCACTCCATCCTCACTTCCCAAGAACCATGTATTGGATGTCTACTCTACCGGACTGACCGATCGACTCAACTCCATCCTCCCCAAGAACCATGTATTAGATGTCCACTCTACCCAACCGACCAACTCAACTCAACTCCACCCCACCATCCTCCCCAAGAACCAAGTATTGGATCTCCACTCCACCCGATCGATCGACCGACTCAGCTCCACCATCCTACCTCCCCAGGAATGAAGTATTGGATCACCACTCCACCCGACCGACCGACCGACTCAACTCCATCCTCCCCAGGAACCAAGTATTGGATCACCACTCTCCCTATGCCACCGATCGACCGACCGACCTGGTCTTTTCAAACTTTGACTATCACCACTCACCCCGCCCCCCGCCACCGATCAACACACAGACTTAACCTGTCTAAAAGATTCAATCGCCCTTCCTACCCAACCGAGCCAGCACATTGCAATAGGTTGGCTCCCGCAACGAAGCTTACACTCTCATGCTTCACGTCTAGGAGATTCTCCAAATTTGGGCGATCGGCTAGGAGCAGTCTCGCACTTGTTCACCCTCGAGGTGATCAAGCTAAGGGGCCTCGTTCATTCAGTCTTCTATAGCGAACGAGTGGGCAGCCATAGGTCAAATGTTTGCGCATTTTGTTTGGCCCTTTGGCATCCAGTAAAAAGCGCCATGGAGTCACAAGCGCAAGTCTTACGGTCCAACAAACCAGTCGAGCCGATTCCATCCCACTCGATCACCCGAGTACCCCAACTGAATGAACCTTTAATTTAACATCGTCTCCAACTCATTCGACCCGACATACCGAGCGGATACCCCTGTCATGGGATTTTAGTTCACTTCTCCAGTCAGCAGGACACACCGAACGAGCACGTGAGCCCCAGAAGTCTCGTTATCTCAGTCCCTTCGACCCTTCACACCAATCGGGCACACCCTCTTGGGGTGACTGCACATTTCGGATCAGCTTTGATACCGAGCGACCCTTAACTACGAATCACCTACATCAAACTGGTCAGCTATGCCGATAATCGACCGTCCAAGAAGGGAGACTGAGTGCCTATCGATCGCTTCCTACTCTCTGACTTAAGAAACTCTTAACTCAGAGAGTGGGGGGTAAACTGTTAGGGCCAAAAACCGTCCTTGGCCCGAATAGGAAAACGGGCTCGACACTAAAGAAGAAGTCAGGCCCAATCCCGATATGACCCAACCAGATTAGGCCCATTCGGTACAAGATATAGCCAGCCCAAACCACGTGGGCACGAGCCTCCTAATCCCAGTCCATTTCCTAGGTCCATGGGCAAATCCAAAGCCCACAACCCCCTAAGAATACTTTCCTACTCATGATCAATCTCCCATTCAAGGTCACCTTCCTATTCCTGATCACTTTCCTACTCGGAGTTACTCTCCTAATCAGAATTACCTTCCTATCCGGACACTGGTAAGACAGCTTACCACGACCCTAATTCTTCTAGGGTTTGCATCATAGTCATACTAGGACTCCTACTTCTACCAGGATTGGGAGACCAGACGACCACTATATAAGCAGAGGCCAGCCCTCTCACAAAGGAGAGATGACATTACACCTTCACACTGAAAGCTCTGACTTGAGAGCTCCACATCACCATCGTAGTCACAGTCCCCGACTAGACTTCCGGTAACCTCTACTCCTTAACCCTCACTATATTAGCCTCTCTTAGCCTTGCTGACTTAAGCGTCGGAGTGCCTACGGCAAACACCACCCCGGTGTTTCCCGTTCGCTTCACGTGTGTATTTCTCTATGTGTGCAGGTGCAGCGGATCGCTAGTGGCCTCAACCTCACGGGATCAGACCCCCCTTCCGTACAAGTAGATTTTTACATCTACAGGCACCTACTCCAACACAATTAGTGTCATCAAATAATTGTATAGGACCGACATATTCCCCAAGTTGCTTTGCCTTAATAGTTTATATGGTCACTGACCATAAATTGAAATAAAATTAGTAAACAGGAAAACAAAGCTGTATATTTGTATAGGTGAATAATATTAAATACCTTTTCCTTTTTGTGTTGAATAAAGTTCTTGGAACCACGGCGGTGGTTACACCTCATCTTCAATCGATTCTCAGAATAAGTTTTTGACTGTGCCTAACACCAAAAAATTTAATATTAAAATACAATACATATGTAATAACATAAAAAGTGATGTTGACCTTACCTGAAACTTTTCACTTGAAAAAAGGTCACAAAGATATATCCAATCATCAGGATCTTTAATTTCTTCAGGTCTATTCTGTAATGCTTCCTCCTTAGTAGCATATGCTTTGAATTTATTGTGCAGGGCACTCTGAAAGTTGTTGAATCTCTTACACAGTTTGTGTTTCAACCATTTGAGTACATGAGGCTCCATGATATTGATGTCAAACTTGGTCTGAATTCAGCAATAATGTATATGCATTAAACTTGTATGGGTATTATATATTATTTTCATAAGGAAGTATGCCAATATGGATAACAATATGAAAGACATTACCATGATACGAGCAATCATTTGTTTTTCCACATCGTTGGGAACTTTCTTCCAAGTAAGCACTCTAACGAGGGCATAGTTCCTCGCAACTATTCCAACCTCTGTACTCAACTTTGATGCATTTACTTTCGTAGGTACTCCATCTTCTTTTTTAAAGTCTACATGCAACTTCGACTTGGCTGTTTGTATGAGTCTTTCACATCCGACTCCTCTAGTCTTCCCTCTCACGTTCTTTGCCACGATATTGCCTACAAAATCAAAATAATGCATCATTAGTAAATAATATGTTATCACAAGGACTGTTTACATGTTGGTAAAGTAAAATGGATTCTTAAATTCTAAGCAAACATTGGAGACAATATCTAAAATCCAAGTATATATTTCAGTATGCTTAAGTTAACCAATATCATAACTTTACCAGCGTTTGCAGCAGTTTTAGGAGTCAGTTCAACACTCTAATTCATCTGAACAGCATTTGCACATTTAGCTAGGGTCCTTCTTGTACTAGGAGCCATTTCGGAATCTGCAACATCAACATAAGAGAAAAAATAGCAGGTAAGATTTAAGTCACTTTATACAATTAATCTCATGAAATTAGATCATTAACTATATTTAAACATGCATATAATCAGTAAAGAGTACATATAAGCATACATTCATACCATCAGAAGTTGTTATCAGAATCACTCATTAAATCATTTTCATTATCAGTACAATAATCAATCAACATATCTTCTTCTTCTTCAACATCAACATCGACATCATCTCCCACAACTTCAGCTCCAACATGTGTAATTGTTGCATCAACCAAGTTTGGATCAACATCATTTCTAATGAAATGTCCCTTGTCAAACTCATCTTCTTATACAGGAACAACATGCTCATCTTCTTCATTTGTGTTATCCATCTCTTGTACATCCCATAGGTTTCTATGTTGAGCTTTTCGAACCACTTTCCAATTAGTCTCAAGTTTGTAATCATCAACATAGAATACTTGTTGAGCTTGAATTGCAAGTATAAAATGATCATTTTCATACCACAATTTGCCAACATTAATACAAGTGAGATGATAATCTTTTTGTATCCTCTTCTTTTTTGCATCAGTGTCAAACCAGATACACTTGAATAATATAGCTCAAAACCCATTAACATAATTTAGCTCTAACAAACCACTTAATACACCATAAAAATCAATTGGATCACCATCACTCCACTATTTTGTGTAACTCGACAATGTGATTGATCATTGTTATGGAAACACATTCCATTGACAATACAATCATTAAAAAAATTAACATGAAAATTAGAACCACAAGATAAGGAGTACAATTCCTTAGTTGTATCATTGCACCCATCAACATTCAAGGTGTTCATCTACACAAAAACATCAATTCCAAATCAATAAAATTACCTAAAACATATTAAACCTTGTTTTGTATGTTTTTTAAATGATAAAGGTATACTTACACGATCTACAAACCATTTAGGAAATGATTGTTCTTGTGTTTTGAATATGTTGTCACAATTTTGGGCCTCCAACTCACTTAAGTGTTCTCTGTTTGTTACATAAATAAAAGAGAGAAATATGGTTATAATGATCAACTTATATACAATTGCAAACATTTGTTTCTCAACAGGTTTCAAACTAAACTTAAAAACAGACTCACTCTAGAAAAGGTTGCAGTTCTTCGCAATTGTTTAAGACAAACCAATGAGCCTTTTGCAATTCATCTTGTGGAAGTTTAATTAAGTTCCTTGAACCCCATGGACAAGCCTTTTGACAGAAAATCAATAGTACTCCTTCTGGATGTCCATGCAAACCGTCATCATTTCTCTCTGCTCGATTAAATCTAGTTTCAATTCCCCACAGATACATTGAACAAAATGTTAATGCTTCATTCACAATATAACCTTCCGCAATAGAGCCCTCTGGTCTAGCTTTGTTCCTAACATATTTTTTCAATTTCCCCAAAAACCTTTCAATTGGATACATCCACCGATGTCTAACTGGACCACCCAATATAGCTTCCAGTGAAAGGTGTATAGCCAAATGAACCATAATATTAAAAAATGCAGGAGGGAAACTATTTCAAGCTTATAAAGAATTAGGACTATATCTTGTTCCAATCTATTTAGATCATTTACAGACATAGTTCTAGCACATATTTGTTAGAAGAAGTAGGACAGCTCGACAAGTACAGTACAAATGTCTTTACGCAAATATGGACGTATTCCTACTGGCAACAGTTGTTGTAGCAGGACATGACAATCGTGGCTCTTTAACCCGTGAACCTTGTTGTTTTTCACATTGATACATAGGGAGAAGATATTACTTGCATACCTGTCTGGAAACTTAACTAATTTCAGGAACTGGTAAAATTGTCTTCTCTCATCTACTGTAAGAGTATAACATGCTTGTGGTTTCAAATATCTATCACCATGAGGCTGCAAATGTAACTCTTTACGTATGTTCATATTAGCCAAATCGAGTCGAGCTTTATCCGTATCTTTTGATTTCCCTTTGATTTTCAATAATGTGCAAATGTTGTCACATATGTTTTTTTCAATGTGCATCATATCACGGTTATGTCTGATTTTAAGTTTACACCAATATTCCAACTCAAAGAATATACTTTTCTTTATCCAATTTGATTCACTAGGACTGTGTTTCCTTTTTCTACCTCTATCAACTGATAATATATTTTTCCTAAAATGCACATCTTTCACATGAGATTGTTGTTCATGAATTTCATCCCTTGAATATAGTTTAAGTGGAGATCTAACTTCTTTATTCCCATCGAATTGTCCGATGATCTGGAGACAAGAATCACCGATGTCCTATGTAGCATATTTTACTTCTCAACAATTGGGATGAAGTATTCTCATTACATACAGGACAAGCCTTATAGCCTTTGGTTCTCTATCCAGACAAATTGCCTAAGGCGGGATAATCATTAATTGACCACATGACAACGGCATGTAAACGAAAATGTTCTCCTCGAGCTGTATCATAAGTCTGTACACCATCAACCCATAACTATTTTAATTCTTCAATCAGTGGACTCAAATACACATCAATATCTCTTTCAAGTGCTTTAGGCCCTGGAATGAGCAATGACATCATAGGTCTTTCATACACTTCCATGAAGGCAAATTGTAAGGGACAAGTACCACCAGCCACATGCTATAAGATATATTCATGTTCCCAAAATGATTAAAACCATCAGTTGCAATACCCATCCGGACATTTCGGAGATCTTGTATAAATGAAGGGTATATCTTGTCAAATTCCTTCTAAGATTCAAAATCAGCAGGATGCCTCAACATATCTTTTGTATTTAATCATTTTTCCTTATGCCACTTCATATCTTCAACTATGTGCCTTGACATTAAAAGTCGTTGGAGTCTAGGTTTCAATGGGAAGTAATGCATAACCTTATGTGCAATTTTTTTACCTTTTCCATCATTAATTTGATATCTAGGTTCATGACATACAGGACATTTATGAGCATTCGCATGCTCCTTCCAAAATAATGCACAATCTAACCTACATGCATGTATTGATTAATATCCTAATTATTGCATAATTTTTCTAGCTTTGTAGCAGGATTCGAGGAGATTGGATCCTATAGGCAACACACTTTTTATCAACTGTATTATCAAGTCACATGATTTGTCAGTCATGTGACTGATGGCTTTTATATGCATCAATTTAACTATGAACTCTAGGACTAGGATGTTGGTGCACCCTGGATACAATTCTTGTTGAGCATATGCAAACAACTCATCAAATTTCTCGTAGTCTACGCTCCTAAGATTCTGGGCTGTACTACCACCTACATTTGATGAATCAACGTTCATATGCATGTTTACTAGACCACGAGCATCATTCAACATTTCCATGATTTCATCGTCATCTTCTTATTCATTGTCCACTTCATCACTAGACATGTCGTCAAATATGGTTCCTAGATTCATGTGTTCCCCGTGAAAAGTCCATACATCTTAACTTCTTGAAAACCCATGTCTATACAAATGTAGCTGAATGGTGTATATATCATGTGATCTTGTATTCAAACAAGTTCTACATGGGCAACAAGTCTTACCCTCACTATCCAAATGTTGTTTTGGAATGTCTATGAAAAAGTCAATTCCCTAAATATATTCATTGCACAACCTATTAGACAACCAAATCCATCTTCTATCCACTGTGACCTTCTAGGTTCACAAACAAAATATAAATTCAGTATCATAAATTTGTGTCATCAACTTCTAATATAACTACCTAAGTTTACTAACATATTCTATTTTTTCTCATTTTTTGGGCTCGATATGTTTCATTAACATTAGAATCTCCCATTTCATCAATGTTACAAATACAGAATACAAGCAGTACCCGAAAAACAGAGAAAAAATGCAAACACACAAATAAATTTCAAACATTAGCAATTATAATTTTCTTTTGCAAGAAATGACACTTTCCATTACATAGAGAGAGAGAGAGAGATTGGACTTACTTTTTCTTCTTTGGTTTTTGCTTTCTTGTTGAAGATTCTCTAGACAATGTGAGAGAACCAAAGAACCAAAATCTGTACTTATGGGAGGTTAGGGACTGCCTCATATTGGATGAATGAAGGAAGCCGAGAAGATCATTTGAAAGATGAAGATACGTGGAGAGGAGATGAGGTGAGGTTCTGCTTTGGGAAATTCGAGAAATAGGGATTAAGATGAAGATGCAGGAGAAGAGATGAAGTAAGGTTCTGCGTTTGGGAAATAGGGATTCCAATGAAGATGCGTGGAGAAGAGATTAGGGATTGGGAAAAAGGTTTGCTTTATATAGGTTAAGGTTTTCTGTAAATAACTTAAAAAAGTAAGGCTTTTATTTAGTTGTTTAATTTTTAAATATAATTATATTTGGCAAACAAGTGAATTTGGAACTAAACATTTAGTCACAAAAGAAGTAGTCTTAGTTGCCTATATGTTAGGTTTGGCAGGAACAAATAATTTGGGGAGAACATGAATTTTTCAACTTAAATTGGCAATTAAACCGAATTTAGTTGCTGTATATAATTTTTTGCAACTATTGTTAATATGAACACAAACATTTGTTGCTAAAAATACCTTGGGCCCTTGTAATTATTGTCCAAATATGGGACATTTTGGTAATTTTATTATTCTATAACTAATCATAATAGTTACTAATAAATTCCTAATTATTCACAACTAATTTAGCTACTAAGGGCTAGTTGCAAAAAATTGTTTTCTATAACCAATAATGTAGATGTAAAATATAATATTTTAGATGCAAATTGTCAAATTATGGAGGGAAAAATCACCCATTAAAAATGACAACTAAATTTATTAATCATTAAAGCAACCTATTCTGTGACTAGCAAAATAGTCGTAGAAAATTAACTTTAGACGCCAAAAGTTGGAACATGTGGACCCCAAAATTTTAATTCTCTTTGCTCGACCAATAGCTATTTAGTTGGTAAATGTAGCCTTTTTGTAACTAATTCTGGTCAGTTGCTAAAACATTGGTTGCATAATGTAGTTTTTCTTATAGTGATTGCTAGGTATAAGGCCAAACTAGTGGCTCAAGGTTTCCTGTAGAGACTTAGAATTGATTTCGATGAGATGTATTCAACAGTGATGGATGTGATCACATTTCAATACTTGATTAGTTTATTAGTCTTAGAAGCACTTGATATGCGTTTCATAAACGCTGTCACTGTGTATTTATATGGTACACCGGTACTGATATCTATATGAAAATCCCTAAAGGATTCAAAGTGCCAGAAGCAAATAAAAGGAACATGTATTCAATAAAATTGCAAAGATTGTTATATGAGTTAAAATAAGGACGAATGTGGTATAATCGTCTCAGTGAATATTTGATGAAGGAAGGATACATCAATGATCCTGTATGCCCATGTGTCTTTATAAAAAGGTCAGAATTAGGATTTGCAATTGTGGCAGTACATGTCAATGACATGAACTTAATATAGACTCTTAAAGAGCTCAAAAAAGCTGCTGAGTACTTAAAAAGAGAATTTGAAATGAAGTATCTAGGGAAAACAAAGTATTGTCTCAGCCTGCAGATTGAGCATTGTTCAGATGGAATTTTGCTCCATCATTCAAATTATACTGAAAAGATCCTAAAGCAATTTAATATGGATAAATCTCACCCCTTGAGTACCCCAATGGTAGTTCAGTCTTTTGATCTTAAAAATGATCCATTCCATCCTAAAGAAGACAACAAAAAGATACTTGGTCCTAAAGTACCGTATCTAAATGCAATACATGCATTATTATATTTGACAAAATGTGCAAGACTAGACATAGCCTTTGCAGTGAATTTGTTGGTAAGATTTAGCTTTGTATTAACTCGCCGACATTAGAATTAGATCAAACATGTCTTTCGTTACCTCAATGGAACAAAAGACTCGGGATTATTTTATCCAAGGAAATCTGTTAATGATCCTAAATTAGTTGGCTATACAGATGTTGGGTACCTTTTTTATCCACACAAAGCCTGCTCGCAAACGAGATATGTTTTCACTTACAATGGTACTGCAATATCATGGTGCTCTATGAAACAAACATCGATTGCCACTTCCTCCAATCATTCTAAGATTCTTGCGCTTCATGAAGCCAACCGAGAATGCGTATGGTTAAAATCTGTCATCCATCATATTGAAAGTACATGCAAATTGCCACGTACCTCAGATGATCCCATAATTAAAAATGAAGACAATGCAACATGTATTGCTCAAGTCAGAGGAGGATATATCAAAGGAGACAAAACCAAGCATATTTCACCGAAGTTCTTTTACACCCACGAACTCTTGCAAAATTGAGAGATTGGTGTCAAACAAATGCGCTCTAGTGATAATCTTGCAGATTTATTCACTATGGCCTTACCAACATCAACATTTGAAAAGTTAGTGTATAACATCAGTATGCGGCAGCTCAATAAGTTACTAAATTAATTCTACCATTATGAGGGGGAGCATTGACGAAGAGGAGCATCAATTAGAAGGAGTTTTAAGGAAAGTTTGTTGTATTGTTTATTGTACTGGATATATGTGCACTGTACTCTATTTTCCTTGATCAGTTTTTGTCCCAATAGGTTTTCCTGACAAGGTTTTTAATGAGTCAGTATGAAGCACGTCCAACTTCACGTTACAGTTTCATTGTAAAGTTGTATTTCTTCACTTTGGTTTTTTTCCACTGGGTTTTTCTTGAGTAAGGTTAAATACAATTCATTTGTGATCAATCCAAATATTTGAGAGTCTAAGCTATATCGCTCACATCTCTCAATCCTCTCACTTTGGTCCTTGTTATTCACTCTGTTTACTTTATCTTTCCTAAGTTATTACTAAACAACACCACTAAAATTACAACAATTACAAGTTAGTTTTGTATATTCCTATAATGTGGTTTAATTTGAGTGCATTCAATCTCTCAAATCGTCAAAAACCTCCTATAAGCGGGGTTTATAATGGATTATTAATAATCTCGGCAAGGGAGAGAAATGTTTTAAATTTCAATAGTGTGGGTAAAGGAGTAAGGATGGGCCTTTTTCACGCCCTGCC
This sequence comes from Pistacia vera, assembly GCF_008641045.1. Taxonomy (NCBI): domain Eukaryota; kingdom Viridiplantae; phylum Streptophyta; class Magnoliopsida; order Sapindales; family Anacardiaceae; genus Pistacia; species Pistacia vera. The sequence continues at coordinate 629,203 of NW_022195685.1, forward strand.
GAACAAGGCGGGGATTCCTTGAAAAAATAGTAATGGAAACCATAAAATTCCATGCCCTAGGGGACGGGGTGGGATCTCTCCGCACCCCGCCCTTGAAAGCCCATCCTTACGAGAAAGGGATGGAGGGAAATGTTTTAAATTTCAATAATTATAGAGGGCATTTTAATGACTTCCAAAAAAATAATTGTGCTTCCAATTAAATAATTTTATCGTATTTGCCCATCAAATTTATTAAATTTATCTATGAATGGTATTTAACTCTTACATAATGAGCGATACCTCTATTTTTTTATCAATAATAATTAATAATATTATATATCTTTATAATGAAAATTTAATACACGTCTACTAGCATTTTTGTAACTTTATGTTTAAAACTTAAAACACAGGGTTTAATTAAAAAAAAAAAAAATGTAGGGTCTATATGAAAATACTGAAACGTTCGGGGATTAAAAAATCCCGTCAATTTTCCCATTTTCCTCTTCGAGCTCTTTGAAATTCCCCGCCACCAAAAACCCTCTTCTTCTCACTCAATTCTCCAGAAACTCAGCTCCCATCAACAAAAACGCAGCGTTTTATCTATTCATCAACACAAGGTAACATTGTCGTCACTCTCTCAGCATAATCACTGTAAAAGGTATTCACTCTATCGTCTATCGAATTCAAACTAAATAAAACTTTAAATCGTTGACTATCTCGGTTTACTTATTATTGCTGTTAACATTTTAAATATATTTCTCTTGTTATCAACGATTTTGTAGTAACCAAACTGAGAAGTCTTAATTGATTTACGTCCCCACTTTCTTCTTCGGTATTTTCTGGTGAACGGTATTAGGGTTTCGTTTATCATTTTTATTTTATTTTATTGATTTATTTATTGTTGACATATGCTTATTACTTTTTAGGTTTGGAGCATCATGGGGGAAACGTCGAGGTAAATTCTCACTTATAAAAGTGAAATATTGATTTTTTTTCTTTTTAATGTCAGTGATAGTGTTAAATTTAAATTGGTTAACTTGTTTAAGTTAAGCTAAGTATTTTAAAGCTCTAATTATGTACTTTCAAACCTGACATTAACTGTTTTCTTTCTTTTTACTTACAAATGCATTTGTGCTTCTTTGATTAGTTCAACAATCAGTCAAAATGGTTCTGAGTCCGTGCGTTGAATGATGTATTTTGTTTTAGTCTGTTTGGATTTTGTAGTGTTTTCGGTACTGAGGTGCAGTAGAATTGGAATCTTGAATTCATTAAATTTTCCTCTGTAATGTTAAGAGAAACTTGGTGCTGCATATAATTTAATTTGTATTAACATATATCTTACTAAATTTTGTTGAAACGCCTTGTGGGTAGATTTTCAACAATTTTTTTTGGGGCTGTGGCATGTGTTTTGTATCCCTCTTGCCATTTCTAACATGATCGCTTCACAATTTTTTTGAAAGCTTTCATTTAACATGGGGTAGGAGGAAGTTCATTAGTTGGGATATGTATTTTATCTACCAAAACATTTTCATGTATATGATGAAAGAAATTTTAGGGAGGATACTGCCAGTACACTTCGTATACTAGTTGCTACGGATTGCCATCTGGGCTACATGGAGAAGGATGAAATACGACGACATGATTCATTCCAGGCATTCGAGGAGATATGCTCAATAGCAGAGCAAAAAAAGGTGATGATTAACTTACTACTTTGCATTGTGCTCTCAGTGAACTGTTGGTTTGTTTCCTGTTAGTTTAATTTCTAGGGAAACTTGATGTTGCTCTTGCAAATGGATATATCTTTTTCATGTTTTAGTTGACAATTATGTTCTTCCATTCTCAAGTTAAATTAATTTGTATTGGAAAACTTTGGGTTGAAGGAATTTGTACTTTATTTTTATGGGTCTCGTTAATAATTGCCACTCGGCAGGCACTTATTTCTATCTGGTACAGGTAGACTTCTTACTCCTTGGTGGTGATCTTTTCCATGAGAATAAACCCTCAAGGTCAACTCTAGTGAAGGCAATTGAGATTCTGCGTCGCCATTGCCTAAATGATCGACCTGTACAGTTCCAAGTTGTTAGTGACCAGACTGTAAATTTTCAAAATATGTAATGACTTTTTCTGCATTTAAACCTACTGTATTTCTACAATTTTAAAATGTTGTCTCCTTTTTTCAGATTGGACATATGCATCTATTTTCTTTGACATGGCTATGCTATTGGCACGTCTTATTTCTCATTCATGACTCAAATAATAAACTTAATTTTGATCGTGTCAATAGGTTGAGGTTATTAGTAGCCTTGTGCTATCTCTTGAAACCATTTCTCTCCTTCTTTTGTGCCTTTCTTTTGCAGCCTCATTCTACATTGTGACTTGGTTAGGATGCACCATTATTTTTTAGTTGTTTAAATCTTACATTTTCTGGGTAAAACCTTTCCTCAAACCATAAAATTAAGCTCATAATAGTTGCATGCATCTATTCACACACACAAATACTCATGCATCATTACATGCAATCTTACACAAATATCAATTTGCCAATCTTATTCATAACAACTTGCCATTCTGAACAGATTTGGTCATGTAAATTATGAAGATCCTCACTTCAATGTTGGTTTGCCAGTGTTCAGTATCCATGGAAATCATGATGATCCCGCTGGAGTGGTATGCATTTTGTAATGACTTGCTGTATTTTTAATTTTAATGTTTGAGGTGCTCTACCCACAATTAATTAGAAAGTCATGGGCGCTTGAGTTTGTCTCCAAAATTTAATGCTATAAGTTAGATCAAACCTATAACTTCCTGTACTGTGATGTTGTTTTTAGTTTAGGATACTTTATTTTTGTAAAGAATATGGTAAAAAAGAGGAAAGTATTTAGAGAGAGAAGGGTAAGCAAATGTGATATGGCAAGAGAGTTCGCATTTGATTGTAAATCATTGAGGGTTATTTGGTATATAATAGTCCATTCTTTCTTCTTTCAAAAAGTCTTGTTACTTTATCTGTTTGGGTGTCCATCACTCTGAATGTCTTATTCCTTTCTATTGGCAATGGTGACAGGACAACCTTTCTGCAGTTGATATCCTTTCAGCATGTAATCTTGTGAACTATTTCGGGAAAATGGTTCTTGGGGGATCTGGTGTTGGTCAGATCACTCTCTACCCTATTCTTATCAGAAAGGTTGGTAAATTTTTTTAATAGAGGGTGTGAAAAATTTATTAAAGTGTTTTTTAGCTTGACTTATAACCGATATATTGCAGGGTCCAACAGCTGTGGCTCTCTACGGTCTTGGAAACATCAGAGATGAACGGTTAAATAGAATGTTTCAGGTACTATTAGTTGAATATTTGCTTTGCAACTGTGTAAGGACTAAACTTAAGTTTGCTTATTTATAGTTCTTTTTTATTTTTTAGACACCACATGGTGTACAATGGATGCGGCCTGAAGCCCAAGAAGGTTGTCAAGTGTCAGACTGGTTCAACATTCTGGTGCTTCATCAGAACAGGTTGTGTGCTAGTGCTAGTGCATGCTTTATCACTTAACTTTGAAGCTGTGGGCAGTTACAAAGTCTATAGTGTACACTCTGAGCATATTGTTTGTAATTTTGTATTCTTACCCAGTGATGTTGTCTGCAGAGTGAAGACAAACCCTAAAAATGCAATAAATGAACACTTTTTACCACGCTTCCTCGACTTTATAGTATGGGGACATGAACATGAATGTCTTGTTGATCCTCAGGTTTCATTCACACTGTAATTCCTTTTCCATAAAACATCAGTCTTGTATATTATCACTAAGTTGGAAGTGGATTTTGATTTCCAAAGGAAGTTCCAGGGATGGGATTTCATATTACACAACCAGGTTCTTCAGTAGCAACATCATTGATTGATGGAGAATCAAAGCCAAAGCACGTGCTTCTCTTAGAAATAAAGGTTTGTTTGGGGAAAACAACTGTAATTTGTCTTTTTTAATAGGCAGTATCATTGTTTTATTTGTCTTCACTGTGTTGATATGATGCATCTTTTACAGGGAAATCAATATCGTCCAACCAAGATACCTTTGACTTCCGTGAGGCCCTTCGAATATACAGAGGTAATTTTTTTTTTTTTTTTTTCCTTTTTTCATCTTCTGAGGAAATTTACGCGACTTACTCAATTTTCATGGTGCAGATTGTATTAAAGGATGAATCTGACATAGATCCCAATGATCAAAATTCAATTCTTGAACATTTAGACAAAGTGGTAAGGGTTGTTTTGATTTTGACTATCTGGGTTTCTCATGTCCTCTAACTGTTATTTGTGATTGTAATTCTTGGAGGCTGTGTAATATGTGCCTATGCATTAACTTTATTATTATAACTTCATTCTATTTAGGTCAGAAATCTGATAGAGAGATCTAATAAGAAGGCTGTTAACAGTTCAGAGACCAAGTTACCATTGGTCAGAATTAAGGTAAATTTCCCCAAACCTATAGTTGATTAGGTTGTTTTACATTTGAGATTCTTGCATATTTGTTTTGCCCTGGCCCACATTTCAGCTTATGAAAAGTCAGCCTATACTATTTCATAGCCCTGGTCTCTAGTGTTCCTGCGGTCATAAATTCAAGAAAGAGTTAATCTTAACCACTTGGGTTAGGATATATAAACTATAATTTCTTGTTAGAGCCATAGTTTCCATGTAAACTTTGTGAATGATGTCTTTTCCTGCTCCCTCTATCCACATAGAGAACTTTCTTAGATCTCTGTTGGAATTATTGTATGTGGCTAAACCTTCTTGTACACCTGTTATCTTAACCCCCCTTCCACAAGTGGAATGATCCTTAACTTCTCTGACTAATTTGGCAGGTGGATTACTCTGGATTCATGACAATAAATCCTCAAAGATTTGGGCAGAAATATGTGGGAAAGGTATCTCCAGTATAATTCATAGTTGATTGGGAAGTAACTGCTTGTTTATTTAGGATTACATTCAATTGAGAAATATAAATGATCTTAAAATTTTGCAGGTTGCGAATCCCCAAGACATTCTAATATTCTCTAAGTCTGCTAGAAAGGGTCGGAGTGAAGGTAAACTAAATTGTTTGATGTTAATAATTTACTTGGTTTTGATTATTTGATTCAATTTGGATCACAAATCAACTTTCGTTGTCATTGATTCTGCCACAGCCTGTTATCTTGTAACTTTTATCTTTATGTAATCTAGGATATGTTATGAAACTTAATTGAACAATTGCTGCTATTGCCTAGCCTGGTGTGGGGCTGACACACTAAACATATGCTTTTGGCATTCAATGAATTTAGGGTCTAAAAACTGGGGCATGTGTTGAAAATTTTCAAGTTTGCAAACAGAATGCAGAGACATGGTTTTCAGAAAATTTTCAGAATTTCTGTTTGAGAGAGAATGAAGTTAACTGTTTTGTTTCAAACATTATTGGATGACTAATATACTGACATTAGAATCTGTCATGTCTCTTAAATGCAGATTTCTCTGTTGCTTTTTACTCTTTGAATATCTGATGTTATGTCTATTTTTTGTTGGATGAAATATTCTTGATTCCAATTTGATATCAAGAGTTTCTTTTCTTAAAAAAAGAAAAATAATAATAATTATAGGTTATAATTGTGTGGTGTTGATGTCAGAAGCCAATGGCATAACTATAGTTTCTTTATTGGATTTCAGGTAAAATTGATGATTCTGAAAGGCTTCGCCCAGAAGAGCTTAATCAACAAAACATAGAGGCCTTAGTTGCTGAGAACAATTTGGTACTTAACTATCATTGTCTATGTTTCCTATTGATCAATGTATCACATATATGACACCAATTGCTGCTTCTTACTGTATTGAAATTTGTACAGGGAACCTCTACCTAATATATGCTATTAAATCATCAGTATCTCTATTGAAATTTGTACTGCAAACACTTCTATGTCTGTTTGGAAACCATACCGGCAATATTGATTTTTAAGCGCAAACACTTCTATGTCTATTTGGAAACCATACAGGCAATATTCATTTTTAAGCATGGATTTAGTAGTTATGTGGAGGATGGCTTTATTGAATACATGTTTTTATCTGTGGGTTACTCAACTAAATGGATCCTACTAGAAAAAAAGAGTTGGGGGGAGGGGGTTGAAATGAAAAGGAAAATAGAAACACTTACGAACCTGTAATGAATAATGAGGTTTAATCTTGTTTCAGTTCTCAATATTCATTATAATGTCTGCCTTGCAGAAAATGGAGGTTATTCCAGTCAACGATCTGGACACTGCATTACACAATTTTGTTAACAAGGATGATAAATTGGCTTTCTATTCTTGTGTAAAATACAATCTTGAAGAAACACGTGTAAGTATTTCATATTATCTTCTTCGTTGCAGCAAGAATTATGTTGAGGATCTTGCATTGATTTTTGGTTCACTGCATATATATATGATTATAAATAGTTTCTGCTTCTTTGTGTTCATTATATTTGTTTGCTGTTAATTACTGTTTCATTTTGTTCTTTCACTTTATTAATCTAATGATTGCTTCCCATTTTGCTTACAGCACAAAATTGCCAAGGATTCTGATACAACGAATTTTGAAGAGGAGGACCTAATACTTAAAGTTGGAGAGAGCTTGGAGGCAAGAATGATGTTTTCTTTTTCCTCCAATAGGGGCTCCAAGATGTCTAACATTATCTAATATAGCCCTAGCTTACCTCATCCAGTTGCTAACGTCTTAACCTAGAATGTAACATAGGGGCTACCTACCTACAGGGCCCTTGAGCTGTTTGTAATTACTTAAGCCTAATATTTATTGCTGGTGCTGATATAACGCATGGATGGGCTGCATCACCCAGCAGAAGAAAATGCACAAGACACAATCACACAAACCTATGTGGGGAACTAACTTTACGTTAAAGGAAGGACTTTCCCCCTCCTAACTTTTTTTCTCACTTGCAAGCTTTTTACCTGTTCCAGCTATTATATCCCCTATTCTTTAAGCCTCTTGATTTCAAAATTATGCATATGTAAGCAGAATGGTTGATCATCAACCTTACAGAATTTTCCTAAGTAGTTGATTTTTCACCGAATGAGATTTTAGGGAAGACAAAGTATCCTATTCACTTGCCATCAAGCATCATCTTACATTATTGGTGAAATATTCCTTGCAGGAACGTGTCAAGGAAAGGTCTATGCACTCTAAGGATACCCCACAGTGGACATTTAGTGCACCATCTTTGGAGGTGATTTTATATTTTAATGTTTTCTTCTTTTTTTTCTTTTTTTTTCACAAACTGTTTTATTTGGTCCTAGTCTGTAATTCCTTGTCTCAAACCAATGTGTGGCTTTTCCAATATGTATAACTGTAATCTGCATTTTAAGTTTTCATCTTCTATTCCATATAGGATATCAGGAGTAAAAGTGCCACAGGAATCGGAAGTGCTGTTTCTTTTAGTGATGATGAAGACACAACACAGCTATCTGGCAAGAAGTATGCCACCAGAGGTCGAAAGGGATCAACGGCAGCTAGGTCATCCAATGATGCGTCTCAACTTGATAAAACTTCTACAAGAGGAAGGGGAAGGGGAAGGGGAAGAGGCAGGGGCTCTAGTAACTTGAAGCAGACGACGCTTGATATATCTCTGGGGTTCCGTCAATCTCAGAGGTTAATGTTGGCCCTGATTATTGATAGTTTGATAGATATCATTACATTCTTTATTTCTTGAAGCAAAGTGAAATATATGCCAGTTATGTGTTAAATTGCACTAGTTTGTCTAAATAAGCCCTAGGACTGGCAAGTGAGAATAAATTGATTCAAGGTATCAAAGATCTGGATTTTCATCATGGACTCTCTTACATGCCTAGTATCTGTTGGGTGATTAGTGAGAGCAAATATGTGAATAAGAGTGGAGATATGCTAGGGGTTGTACGTACATACATAAAATAATAGAAAAGATGGACCAAAACAGATACAAATCAATAGGCAATTAAAATTATATTTATCCATGTGTTGTTAGAGTTGTATATATAGACCCAAAATAAAAATTAAGTTTCTTAGTATTTCTGCAGGTCTGCATCAGTTGCTGCAAAAGCTGCTGTTCAGAGTCTTGTTGACAAGGAGGATAATGTAGATTCTGCCTCTAGTGAAGACGCAGGAAAATATGGAAACAATGAAGTTGATAACAGTTCGGTGAGGACTATTCTTTTAGTTATTTAAATTGGTGCATTGAGTTATTACCGGTTTTTTCATTGTCTTGTTGTTGTTGTGAATCTATAAGCATTGAAGACTTAATGGATACAGACTGATGAACAAAGACCGGCTTTCAATTAAGATATAAATTTTTGGCATTTACTTCTAAGCCACTTCATGCTCACATGTGTTACCCTTTTGGTGCCCCTCGACGTAGAAAATTTAATGTTTGAAATGATTTGGTGTTGAATAACCCTTTAAAAGTTGGAATCACTTCTCTTGTGTAGTTATTGAGTTTATGGCTATGATATTAGCTGTGTTGAGCATGTTCAGTTATTATATTGAGCATGTTAAGGTATTATATTTATCTTAGACATTAACTCGTGCCTTAACATAGTGATTACATGGTCTGGAACTAATTCAATAAAATCTCTTGAAGGATGATGATGGAAGCCTTCAAGGGAAAGGACGCAAAAGAGCTGCACCAAGGGGAAGGGGCAAAGGTGCAACACCCTCTAAGCGGGGACGGAAATCAGATAACTCTTCAATTCACAGAATGCTCATGAGTAAAGATGACGATGATGATGATGATGATGATGAAGACATTGCAAAGAGACTAAACAAGTCTCAACCTCGGGTTCGTGATTTTATCCCTACTTTAACGTCCTATAAATATATAAATATCATCTTTTTACCCAAGGAGTTTAATCTAAGCAATGACCTGAAAATGTCTTTCTAAGATGCAGTTCCCACCATATGTTAATGTTATTGTTCGTTTTCATTTTCTTCCTACATTAGACATGTTTTGTAAAATTACTATGTTAGTTGTTGTTAAGATCCCACATTGAGAGGGAAAAGGGGTGGGTATGTGGTTTATAAATGGCTTTAGCACCCTCCTTTGGCAAGCCGGTTTTTAAAGGAGAGTTATACCTAGTCCTATAAAAAACCCATTGCCCAGCCCAATTATTTGTGTTGTTGGAGTGGGTTCCTATCAAATGATATCGGAGCAGGCCCCACCTTCCGAGCCCATGCAGCAAAGCCCAATGGGCCCCCCGAGGGGTTGAGAAGGAGAGTTGTTGACAGACTTCTAGGCGAAGTAAGACCCGAAGGGAGGGCAGTAGAGGCCGATGAGGGCTAACGCTCTTTGGAAAGAAGACCAACGGGGGCGTTGGGTCTTAAAGCGTGAGGGAATGTTAGGATCCCACATTGAGAGAGAAAAGGGGTGGGCATGTGATTTATAAAGGCTTAGGTACCCTCCCTCGGCAAGCTAGTTTTTCAAGGAGAGTTTTACCTAAGCCTACAAAAAAACCCCTGTCCAGTCCAATTCCTAACAAAGCCCATTGCCCAGCCCAATTCTTATCAAAGGCCCACTAGTCAGCCCAATTTCTATCAATTTGGGAGTGGGTTCCTATCAGTTGTCCAAAGATCTGTAGCCTTATGCAAATACAGACCATCATGTGGAACTAATTCGATGCATATTTTTTTAAAATAAAGTAGTATATCTAATCCATTCATTGCTCATTGTCCTTGTGATCGAGACTTCCTTTACTGAACTTCTTCAGCATTTTCGGGAGCCTGTTGTCATAGGCAACATATATCACAGGCAAATTTTACATTCAGTTTTAAATTATTAATAGAAGTTAAAGACAGTTAACTGAGCCTTTAAAATCCTATTAGATGACTTGGATTCAGAAAAATTCCTAGTCCATAATTTTATCATTTCAATCTTAAGTAAGATTTTGTTTCTGCGCATTTTATCTTCATATCAAGATATTTGTAGCTTTGCCTGACAATTCGTCTCCCATTTGTAGGTCACAAGGAATTATGGGGCCTTGAGAAGGTAGGTGCAATTGAGGGTCACCACACACCCGGCAAAGATTGATACGTGTTCTTAATCTATGTCATGAGTTGAGTATATAGAGTATGAATACAGAACACTGTAAAAAAAAAATATGAAGTAGTTACTTAAATTGCAGAACGTCTGTTTTCGCATTTGCAGTTGCAATGAGGACTGAGGATGGATGTGTATAAGGCTTATTTTTAGTTTGTACAAATTGGAATTTTTTATTGTACATAATGAAGTAATGTGAGCAAACTTCAAAACATTTTTCATGGATAATCAAGAAGGCGCCTCACAGTTTCTTACATTTCTTTCCCAGTTCAAATATTTTCTAGTTTAATTTTTTATTTTTTTGCATTTTCATCAAATATTATTTTGATTTTTGTCATTAAATTGTATGGAATGACAATTAGATCCTTAAAACTATAAGTTAATGGCTGGTTGGAAAGGATATTAGATAATAGAGTAGTGTTATTTGAGTCCCAGTAAATCTTTTTATAAGCCCTATATTAAATAAAAATCATTACATTATATTGTATTCCAAAACTATCTTTATCTTCTTCCTATCCTATCTAACCTTTAATGGAGTTTTAAATAATTCATAGATCTGAACTTTAATTGATTCTATGTAATACTTAGTGCCATCATTAAAAAATCTTTATCTAATATGAGAATAAAAATTCACGATGGATGGAGAAAATATTATAGAATCATAATTAATTAACCGATGTCAAAATACTAGTTTACACCGTGAATGAAAAAAAGAAGATACGAGATTGGATGCAAAATTTGACTGTTCTTTATATTTTATAAATTCTAAGAACAAAAAACTCAAAAGATTCAATGGAATTTGCTTGGTTGAAGAAGATAAGATTAATATTGGAATAAATTGTGCATTTAATTTAATTTAACATGGGGCTTGAAAAGAGAATTGATTGGATTACATAGGGGCAAATGTTAAAATGCCATATTGCTTTGAATTTAACCGAAAGGTCATCTAGTTTTTTAGTCTTTACTAAATGGTCTTATTTTTTATTAAGACAAACTAATGACAATTAAATACTAATCATGGCTTAATTAGGATTAATGAAGTATTTTGTAATCCTTTAAAAATTATAATATGTCCCCAAAAACCTGAAATTCTTGCAAACAAACCCAAACATAACATCTTCTTCTTCTTCCTCCTGCTATTAACACATCCCTTCATTGGCTGCTGTTCATCCTAAGCTTCATCTACATCTTCTTCTTTCTCCTTCCTATACATCTTCTTCTTCTAGCTGTTAACACTATCTTCTTCCTCCGCCATTAACATCTTTTCCGCCACAGATCCTCCTCCTTCTCCTAACATTTCATCCAAGTATGTGTATCTCCCCTTCCTATTTTATATTTCGATTTACAAAGATTTAATAATGGATTGGGTTTGGGTTATGATTTTGATTTAGTTGTTTAGGTTGTTGAGTTGTGTTTGATGTAATGCAAGTTAAAATGAGTGAAATTTGTTGAATATTTTATTTCATTGTGGGTATCTAGGGGTGGTAGCACTGATTGTAGGTGGAGATTACTAAAAATGTGTTCTGGATATGATAGATCACTTAAGCGATCTGGTATGTTTGGTATCATACAGCAGATCGTAGATCGCTTAAGCGATCAGATGTATGGCAGAAGATCGCTTAAGCAGTCTGCTATAAATTTGGTATATGATAGCAAATCGCTTAAGCGATCAGGTAAATGGCAGAAGATCGCTTAAGTGGTCTGTTATAAGTCTAGTGTATAACAGCAGATCGCTTAAGCGATCAGGTAAATGGCAGAAGATCGCTTAAGCGATCAGGCTTATTTATACCATATCGCTCAAGCGACTTTGCAAATGTTTTTTAAAATCTTTCAACCCTTAATACATCAGTTAATAATATTTTCTTTTTCTTGCATTATAGGTACTTGGGCCATTATTAGACATGAGATAAATTGTTTTAGGTATTGAATATTTCGGTGAGTGAGTGGAGGAAAAAAGTTGCTAAAAGTGGATTGGGAGGAAGAAAGAAGTTATACCAATTTTTATGAACACATTGGTTAGTTTTGATGAGTTGATCAATGAAATAATTAGAAGAGGTGATTTGAGTTGCTCACATAGTGGTGAAATAAAAATCATTACAATATATTATATTCCAAAACTATCTTTATCTTCTTCCTTTCTTACCTTTAATGGAGTTTTAAATAATTCATAAATCTGAACTTTAATTGATTCTATGTAATACTTAGTGCCACCATTAACAAATCTTTATCTAATATGAGAATAAAAAATCATGATGGATAGAGAAAATATTATAGAATCATAATTAATTAACCGATGTCAAAAAAACTAATTTATACTGTGAATGAAAAAAGACATGAGATTGAATGCAAAATTTGACTGTTCTTTATATTTTATAAATTCTAACAAACAAAAAACTCAAAAGATTCAATCGAATTTGCTTGGTTGAAGAAGATAAGACTAATATTGGAATAAAGTGTGCATTTAATTTAATTTGGTTATTTAATTTAATTTAATATGGGGCTTGAAAAGAGAATGGATGGGATTAAATAACCAACACTCTCGAGCGCAGATAATATTTTCTTCCACAAGATTAGGTGTCAGGTAACCTATCCCACTAACATCCGTTACGTTTGAAGACTAAATTCAAGTTTTTGAAATCGTTTGTCCATCAATAGTACACCAAAATCCTTACGACAAAATTGAAATTATCTCCAAAGTTAAAAATAGACTTGTATTTTTCCTAATATTTATTCATATACGTTTTTGGTAAACCTGGTAATTGCTTTTCTCGTGACTCAGAGATATCTATTGCATGTACTTTGTGTTCTCTCTACTTAAACTTTGCTTGATCCAAACACACTATTAAGTCTCTCTAATGCATCCCATTCATTAAACAGGAGATATTATTGCACATATAATGCTGAGTTCAAGTTGAGAATTGAGATATAAAGCTTCTTTGTAAAAGAATAAGAAAAACTCGAAAATGGAAAGCTGAAGTGTGGCTCTAAGGCCCTTGATAAGAAAACATTAACAAAATAAATCGTGTGAGGAAATCGTCTGGGTCTCAGCTTGTCAAGAAGTGACCAAAAAGAAAAAGAAAAAAAAAGCAGAGACACAGAGCTGTTTGCCTCACTGATATCACTCCAGGTTTCATTGGGCTATGAAAAGTAATTCTACATTATGTATATGTACAGACATTTTTGCTGCAATTCTCCCTCATCTAAAGTAGACCCTCTGATTCACCCGTTCACTTCGATCACTGATTTTTACCTGCTTAAGAATTCATAGAAAAACATACCGATCTTAGAAGCCATTTCAATTATAAACGAACGAAAACAAAAAAGGGTTTCAAAAGTAACTACATGCGAACTATGAAAACATCTTTGAAACCATGACTAAGAGAGTATCACTTGTATGCACATATAATGGAATGTATAATTTAACTATTTCAACACGGCAAACTGTAAAAGCAACCGAAGATTATTTGAAGCTTATGTGAATGTTAAAAAACATCCAAATAATACTAAATAAGGTCATTAATCATCAATATATGGTCCATGTGTCATTAAAATAAGAATTTTTTTACCTTTTCAAGTCGTCCCATTCAGCTGCAACTAAACAATACTATCCTTGTGTTTGCAACTAGATATAATTTTCTTTCTTCTAATACCATGGATTCATTCATTTATTGCCAATTAGACTACTAGGCCTTCTATTTTCATATTTCAAGGAAAACCCCGGCTCAGGTTTAAAAGCTTACAAAAACAGGGTTGCAACAAGTGAAATATCATTCTTTCTACTAAGACACACATAAAAGAAGCAACTTCAAAGCTTAGATTCTCCATTCCAACAACAGCATGTTATTGAGAACTTTCAACTTTTCCTACATATACTAAACGCAATCAAAGGGTGCTTGCTTAGTAAAAGAAAGTTCATTGCGTAAGAGCAACATAATTGATCTTCAGGTGCCCCTATGAAGTGCAATAAAACCAGAAATGTCATCTTAAATACCTAATAAAAAGGACTTAGTAAGGCACTTCAGAAAGTGAATCTAACTTTGAACTTGAAGAAGAAACCAGAGTAACTTTATGTTCTAAGATATTTAAATAAAGTCCACAATTAACAAAATCTGAGCCGTATCATTGAAATTGAAGGTCTGTACCTTTGGACCAGCCAATACTCTTGTATCACTTTTTTGTGGTACATTATTTTTTGTACCATTTGAACCCCTAATGCTTCCAGAAAGATTGTTCCTGCCGTTGCATTTCTGACTCGCAGACACTTTGACTGTTGAATTCTCTTTTCCACCACCCACCTTTCTGTTGAGACCCCCTAATTCCACTTTCTCCCTGGCTTTAATAGCCCCAGTAGATGACTTCTGCTCATTAACTCTAAGTGGCAGTGAAGATTTGGCACGAAGAGATTGAACCTGTAACATTAATGAAACTTCAGATGATTTAGTAAGTTCATGGCATTCTGTACCCAACAAATGCAATTTTGCAAATTATCTATGGTTTCGCAGATAAGAGGAAATTATAGTCAAAATTCAGGATACTCGTAAAAAACAAAGCAATTGTTAAATTGTGTACACTAAATGAGTTTATTTGTTTTTAAAAGGATTGCCACAACAGTATCTCCTGTTTGTATGATGCTCACCTTTGATTTTGCCATTTCCTTATGATTCGACTTTGCAATAGAAGTTTTATCTCCCCTTCTAGAGTTGATAGTTCCTTCCTTAACTTGAACAATGGAATCCTTAGCCACTGCTTTTCTCGTCCTTGTCACATGTCTACTATCTGGGGTTTTTTCTTTTTTTCTTGTTGATATAAATTTTGAATTCTTACCATCAAAACCAGGGACTGAAGATGACCCCACACTAGACTTGCTTGAAGAAGATTTGCGATCTCTTGATTCACATCTTTCTTTATTAATCTCTATCCTTGACTGCCTCCCATCATTTTTAGTCTCTACTGTTGGCTGCCTCCTGTCACTATTTGTCTCCACCCTCGACGCTTGTCTTGTAATACAACTTTTCCTAAGAGTAATCCTCACTGCTGATAGTAGCTCGCTTGTGTGACCAAATGGTCGACTTGATACCTCAGGGAACTTTTGCTGACCTCGCAAATTACTCTCAGACGTGACTGTGCTTCCTGGATTGCTTTCACCTCCCTTATCCACCATAGAGCTTGAACTGTTCTCTGAGCCCTCACAAACTGATATAGGTTTCAAAGAGTTTCCTTTGGCATTACCAATTGAGCTCCTCTCACAAACTAAACTTCTTTTCATATTGGAAGTTCCTTTTGAATTTACAAAGCTCAGCTTGGGTTTTATTTCCTCTGTGGATCCCAAACCAACTCGTAAAGAATTAGGCTTCATAGAGCTTGGCCTAGGTTTCATCTTTTTACCAGATCCTAAATCCACCAATGAAGACTTCCCACATAAAAGCTTTACAAGGTGTGGTTTATTCAATGAAACATCATGATTGTCTCCTCTCCAGTTCTTGCTCTTATATTCTTTACCTCTAGATCTCGATACCGAGGATGGAAGCGTCGGGGAAGATGGTCCCATAAAACCCAAGTCTGGATTTACATTCTCCTCACTAGCATGAGCAAATGCAGCCTTTAACTGACGAGAAGAACATTGGTGGAACCTGAAAATTACAGCAATTAAGTTACCAACGCAACTTCATGATCTCAATAACAGGAATTCCAAACCTAACATGGTTAACCACCAAAAGTAACTTAATTCAATGAATAACACACTTACAGGTGACTTGTGTAGAACCACTCATCATCACTGCAAATATAACAAAATTTGTATTACAAAGCCAATAATGCAGACAGTAAATTTGAAAGTAAACCTCAAAAAGATGAAATTTCATTAACTCATAAAATTTTGTAAAAAGAAACTCACATCTCTTGGCCATTGGATTTAGCTTCTTCTAAGGTAAGATCTACCCACATCGGTGCTTCAATCTCATCCTACATATAAATTAACAAATTGAAAAACAACAATAAGTAGCCAGTGAGTGCAAGAAAACCCTAAGGATCAGAATATAATAAAAGCACATATATTACCTCGCAATCAGAACAAATCCTAATTCCTAGTACATTAACCAAAATAATTAATAATAAGTATTGGATCTCCTTCCCCACTGAAATGAATGAAACAAGGAGAAAAAATACACGCAATCTGATTCGTAAGATTTGACACTTAAAATTTCTTAATCTGTCCTTCACTTTCTCAGCAACCTAACACATCCAAATCAAGTCTACTAGAACTACCTGAGACTTTAGCAGACAAAAGTTATATAAAAAAAAAAAAAATCTAATATAAGAACAAACACCGAAACTGAAAAGGATAAATCCAATGAACTCATACAAACTACCTCAAGAGTTAACACTTCAATTTCTTGATTTTCTCTTCATTTTCTTAGCAGCAAACATATCCAAATCAAGTCAATCGAAGCTACCGGAAAATGAAGAAAAAAAAAACACTAATGAAAGAACAAACACAGAAACTGACATTGATAAATCCAGTGAACTAAACAACACCAATATTATACACAAACATATGAAATAAATAAATAAATAAAAAGAGAGTATTGCAGAGACCGAATTCAAGAATTAAACAAATACATAGAAGAAGATGAAGAAATGCGGATTTACCAAAAAAGCCCAGTGATCTTTAGTCTTGTTGAGAATCATTTTCTTGAAGGATTTTTCAAATGAGGAATTTGAATGAAATCACTTGAAAATCAAGAAAGTTTGTGTCTTGATGATCTTATAACGTTCTAATTTCTCCATTTTCATGGCAAAATTGGCTCCACAACTTCTCTTACTGTGTCAAAATTATGATGAAGAGGGTCGGGCCAACGGCGTCGTCGTTGAAAAGGAATTCGACCGTTCCATTTTTGACTGTCATAGTGGGGAAAATTTTTAGATGGTTTGTGGAGGTTGGTTGGTGGTATGAGATTAGTGATTGGACGGCTGAGATTGATTGTAAAGTGTGTAGTGGGGCATATTATACAATATGTTATTATGAGAGCAGTGTGCTGGAATGGAGCCAAATGATTTGACCGTTAGAAGGATTCAAAATGCTGGCACTGGGATAGTGTGAGTAGGCGGTCGTTTATTGAGGTGAAGGACAAATCCTATTTCTTGAAAAAATTTCTCTTTTCTAAATTGAAGTCCAAAATATATTTAGAGGTGACTTTGGCTTCGTTTTGTTCAAAATTTGGGGGTTTTGGGAAAAGTTTTTTGAAAAAAATTAAAAAAAGTTGAATTGGGCGGATATTACGATGTAGAATTTATAAATTAATAAAATACCCTTTATGTTTTTTTTTTACAAAATACCCCCTATAATAAAACATTAAAAGTTAACAAAAATACCTCTAACCCACCCTCAAACACCCCCAGCCGGCGACCACCACCTGAGGTGGCCGAAGTCACCTTATGGGCGCATGACCGGTTGGATATTGCCGATCATGCGTCGCTATGGCCTTTTCCGGCCAGATCCATGGTGGATCTGGCCGGAATCTGGTAAATTGGATTGTTAGGGTGTTTTTGTAATTAAAAAAAATATTTAGGGGTATAATTAAATTAACAAATTTAGAGGGTTTAAAAAAAATTAAATAATATTGAAAATAGTATTCCCAAAATAGGAATTTTGGGTATTTTACTGTTTAAATTTTTGGGAATAACAGAGTAGTATTCCCCATCTGAACCAAACGGAGCTTTTAGCATTGTGAATAATGTTTTGGGTAGACTATACCATCTGGGTTATCAGAGGTCTTTTGTTCAGTCCGAAAAGTGGTTATCTACTACATTTGATTTATCTGTTATTGAGATTGTAGAAGGTTCAATGATTCCGAGAATGAGTTGAGTTGCACGCAAGTGGTTGAAACACCCGTTATAAAAAAAAAAAAAAAAAAAAAAAAATTTTGGGTATAATTTGATATTTTAATAGAAGAAAAAAAAATACTTAAAAGTGTTATTTTGAAAATTATGATAGCTTTTTTTTAAAAAATTAAAGTGATGATAATATCTTTTAAAAGCATATCAAACTTTTCTCAATATAGTGTGTTGATTTTAGTTCATAATTAATTAGGAAAAGTGTGAAAGAAACAACGTAATGATACAAAAAGAGAAAGTGGATGTAATCATAATCAGTCAATGGTTATAAATAGAAGTAAATATTGAAAGGGAGGTAAACGAATTTTCCACGCACCTTAAGACTTTCTCACCAAAAAAATTTAAAGTTCTACTTTTCATAACGTTTATATTCCGTTAATACCCAAAATATACTTTACTTTCTCAGTAGGCATTCAACGAGTTATCAGGAGCCAAGATAAGAAAGGTTTTGTAGAGTAAAGGCTGGTAGATCAAATGGTGGTGACCGATTGAATATTCGTCGTTAAAATCAGCTAAAAACAAAAATCTCTAGTTTTGCGATGACCAACAATTGACCAAAAATCAAGTGCTTGAATGAGATGAGTTTTGTAGAAAGAAGACCGAAGATTTAAATGGTGACGACAGAGAGAATTTTCGTCATCTGAATCAGCCAAAATTTGACTTTGGGTAGTAATAGAATATTAACTTTGGGTGAGAAAGTGATATGAAACTTTTTGGGTGGGAAAGAGCCGGTTACTCTTTGAAAGGAATAGCTTTCGTATGGTGTTTTACAACTTCAATTTTTTTCATTTAAAAAGGGTTGAAAATAAGACCTAAAGTAAATAGTAATTAACTTTATTACACAAGACGCCCTTGTTCTAAGTTTGGGTTACTATAATCCAATTTTATAGAGATGAAAAATATAAATGCATCCAAGATTTTTGAAAAGCATTATATATCCCTATTAATTAGGAGGGTTTTAATACTTTTTTAGGGGAGTAAATGGTAATCCAAGTGGGTATACAATACTTTTACAAAATGTTGGGTGTATAATATTTCAATATTTCATGAGGGTTTAAATAATAACCCTTGTAAGTGTATTTGAGTAAAAATAAAAAAGCTGAAACCGTAAAGCGGGGATAGCTCAGTTGGGAGAGCGTCAGACTGAAGATCTGAAGGTCACGTGTTCGATCCACGTTCACCGCATTTTTCATATTTTAAATCCTTTAACGACGTCGTTTAGTCCCCACTTCAAGTTTCCCTATGCTGAACGACGCCCCATTTTTTCATTTTCAAACAAACGTTATTTACACCCACTTAAAGTTTCCATATACTGAACGACGTCGTATAGTTTATTTATTCCATCACAAACAAAAGCCCAAAGTGATGAGATTTTAATCGAACAAGCTATATCCATGAATTGGGCCAAGCAAAAGCTCTCTCCCACCAAGCAATTCTCAACCCATCTTGCTACCCAAACTAGAATAATCCAGTACACCACACTGAAGATTTTTCCCAAGTTAAAAAATAATCTGAAGGCAAGAGTAGACAAGAACTAGATTATGTGTGGATAGAAGGATATGAGTTGGAGATACTTAAAAATCCTTAGCGGCCATTTGATTGGCTGAATCAAACCTCACAATCCCCACCACACCTTGCAAAATTTCCACCACAACCCATTTCTTCACTCTCATTTTCTAACACATATAAAACATTCATCTCCCTTTCTTCAACCTGTTCAACACACACATTAACATTAAACTTTCAACACAAAAAAATAGTAGTAAATGTCATCAATGCTAAGCTCTAGCACCACCCTGAGGCCTACCCCGTTTCTTGGCCAAACCAGGTCAAGTGTTAACCCTCTCAGAGATGTTGTCTCCATGGGCAATGCAAAGTACACTATGGTAATTTTTAGTTCTACTCTATTTCCATTCACATGCAAATTTGTGTACTTCAAGTGGGTTCAGTTGAGTTGAGTTGAGTTTGTGTGTGTACAGGGAAATGAATTGTGGTATGGACCTGACAGAGTGAAGTACTTGGGACCCTTTTCAGCTCAGACTCCATCATACTTGACTGGTGAGTTTCCAGGGGACTATGGATGGGACACTGCCGGTTTGTCTGCTGATCCTGAGGCCTTTGCCAGGAACAGGGCTCTTGAGGTGATTCTTTTGTTCTTCTCTTTTAATTTTGTGATTCACTTTGTAACTAGCTTCTTTAATCAATCTGTGAGAAATCATACTGTTAAATGTTTAATTATCAAGTCTAATATGGTTTAGGATAGAGAATATATTTCATATTCTTTCATTAAAAGTATAATCTTACCTCGAGATTTGTCCTTCAACTGCTTGAAAGTAGATAGTTGTGTGTTTGAAAATAATTAAAACACCGTATGGAATATTGATCAGAATACTTGGTCACATTTTTGTTGTACTATTCATTAGGTGATCCATGGGAGATGGGCTATGCTTGGAGCACTAGGGTGCATCACCCCTGAAGTTCTTGAGAAATGGGTTAGAGTAGACTTCAAGGAGCCAGTGTGGTTCAAGGCAGGAGCTCAGATTTTCTCAGAAGGAGGCCTTGACTACTTGGGAAACCCCAACCTTGTTCATGCTCAAAGCATCCTGGCAGTCCTGGGATCCCAGGTTGTCCTCATGGGACTCGTAGAAGGGTTCAGAATCAACGGTCTCCCTGGTGTCGGAGAGGGCAACGATCTCTACCCCGGCGGCCAATACTTTGACCCTCTTGGCCTTGCTGATGATCCAGTTGCATTTGCTGAACTCAAGGTGAAGGAGATCAAGAATGGAAGGCTAGCCATGTTTTCGATGTTTGGTTTCTTCGTCCAAGCTATTGTTACCGGCAAGGGTCCCCTGGAGAACCTCCTGGATCACCTCGAGAACCCTGTCGCTAACAATGCTTGGGTTTACGCTACCAAATTTGTGCCCGGATCTTAAACTGATTATCATTTACTCAAATTCTTGTGTCATGTGAAATGTATATTGTAAAAATTCTATCCCATTGAGATCCTTATCATCTCTAACTTGATTTTGTTGTTGATCTTGTCTGTTTAGATGCATTGTTTAAGAAATAGCAAACTATTGCAAAGTGTGAAAATAATGGTGTTATTTTAAGGCAGAATAATTGTGACCAGATTATATAATATTAACACTTTTTCTTTCCATATTTAATAACCTTGGTACTACAATTCTTGACATCACATCAAAGACAGCATAATATACACCAACTACACAAATAATTTCAAAAGAAAAAAAGACTGATCTCTAAGGAATATCCCTATTGGACTATGGACATGGTCATTGGTCATTCCACCAAAGTAACAAAAATTGGTAAATATACAAATATTTTTTCTCCCTCACACCATATAAACAACCGTAGCACCTGCCATAGATATAAAGCAACTTCACCTGAGGACGGAAACAGGCATAGTTTCGGAAATATTTCTTTCTCCACCTGTAATCCTCGAATTGTCACCTTCGTCTTAACACAAACGGCGATGCTAATATGAAGTGGAATACTATGAAACTTTTGAGCTTAGCTTTCCCCACCATGTGCGTCGAACCTCTGAGTTCGCCACTTTATGAAGCCTTACCTTAGTCTCCCTTAATCTTGTCTTGTAATCTTTCTTCCATGCCTCAAACCTTGATTTCAATTTTCGAAGCTCGGCATCAGGATGCACATTAGGAAGTGGCACCGTTGTTTTAACCTCAACCAAAGCTTTGGCATCATCATCAAAAGTCTGTTTCCGCTGCTCAAATTCCTTTACCAGATTGTTGACAGCAGTCAAACCACCATTAGACCCTCTGCCTGCTCCATCAGCATTGGCATTGGAATATTTGACGGGTGTAGTTCCACCAGGAGTTCGAGATCCCATGGATGTTGCATCCTCAGAATCATAAAAGTGAGGTGATGAAGATGTTTCTCTTCCAGCCTCACCTACAGTGTTATCAGCAGCAAGGCTTTTTCTGGCAGCAGCAAGACTCATCTGCATCAAAATTACGATGAAAAGGTCAAGCATCTCAGTACTTTAATCATTTAGGGTGGAACTCTTACATCCTATAAGTATTCCTGTGCCAGTGCATGCATATTAAGGTAGGCATATATTGTTTCATACAGATCACATCTGGAGCTTTTGACAGATATATTTGAGAAACCATCAGAGTTAAAAAAAAAAAATCACACATGTTTCCCTATAGGTAACCGAGGATACTAATTGAATTCACCAGGCAAAGACAGACACAAGTTACTAGAGACATGCCATTGAGCTCTTTATAATTATCCAAGTACCGTGAAGACTACACTTGGAAGTAGAAACTGATTAATTTGGTTATCTATCCTGCAGTACATGCCTTCCAATGTGATTCATAGACCAATGAAGTTTTGCCTACCATCCAAGAACCTCATTTAATGTTAATTGACCAACAAAACATGGCATGTTCGCTAGCTAAAAGAGCCATGATGTGTTAGCTAATAAAGATTTTTCCACTATTTTCAAAGTTTTCAGGACCCCTTTCATTAGTCAACCGCTACAGTGTATATAAATATATGATGACTAGACTTATGTATACACATGCAAAAACTCACTTGCAAAGATGACATCTGCTTTTGCCACATCTCCTCCATAGATTTCATCTTTGCCTCGTACTCTGTCCACCTTGTTTCATACTGTTGTAATTGTTCACGCAAAGCAGCATTTTCCTCTTCTTTTTGGCCCATAGTAGCTTCTGCCTCAAGAACTCGCCTTCGAAGCTCCGCCAAAGCTGAAGGCAGAAGCTGGGCCTGCTCTTGTGGCAAATCCTGGCACCAAGTAAAGTCACCTTTTCAATCCTTCTGAGTTGCTTAAATTTAAACATATAATGACAAATAGAAGCAAAAAGAAAAGGCATGCTTAATTATACATGTGCAGATATCTTCTCTGAATTGCATTAACAACATCAGTGTTTGCCAGAGTCACATACTTGTTCCTAACAATCCAAAGTTAATCTCAAATCTCAATGATAAAAGCTGCATACATTTTATGCAACATATGTTCCATAAACCTATATGCAATTTAAATGTAATTTGCATATTAAGCACTATGTATGAAGCTAGAATGAGCTAAAGCACATATATCAGATCTTTAACCCTTCTCTAAAATTTATGTTAAATCATTATAGGATAAAAACTAGCCAATATAGAAATTTTGTCTAGTATCATTAAAATGTAATTAGGAAAAACTCATAACACATTGAAGAATTCACGTGGTTATGCCTGCAAAAGAGACTACCAACTAATTGCAACAAGAGTAACAAAAGAAAAACATTCAGGAGCAGAAACAATATTTTTTTACATTAACGAAGGCATAAAGAAGAGTACCTTCACTTCTAAAATTTTCCAGCAAGGCCTCTTTTTAGATTTTGAATTCACAAGATTTGATTGTTTTAAATTATGCATGTAATGCTTCCGAACCAACCACCCACGGATTACTGCACAGAAAAATAACAAAGAATAAAAAACTGTATGCTATAAAAGGAACCACAAAGCTGGCCAGCCAACAACATAATTTTACCGGATTGCAAAAATATGATTGTTGTCAACGGCTCATCCAGTATTTGGGGAGCACTAGCTGTGCACCTCTTTTCCAAAGTAGCATATTTCACTCTAGCATTTTCACCACGAACAACTGTATTGTATAACTAAATTTCATCACATGACTGGACCAAAAAACTCAAACAATACTGAACATCAAAAGACAAGCTTCTCAGAATATATAAGCATAAATCTGCATTTTGAGTCAGCAAAAATTAAAAGATCCAACAGGAAATATAAGCAATTGTATGCAATGAAGCAAAATTTAGTCAACAGTAATACTAAATTAGAAAGAAAAAGCATTACATGATTGCAATGTTATTACTCCTTTCTTGAGTTCATGGAAATAATGACGAGCCCGGCGACCACGGAAAAACTTTTGAAGCCCAACTACTCCTTGCAAAACTTGTTTTCTCCTATCCTCCAACACACCAACCTATAATATAAGACACCATGAAAAAAGGGAAAAAGTGAATCCAATATGAAAGATAATCTATTAAAAACAGAGCAGAATATGATATGAGTCATTGTTCCCAAAGTCAGCAGATTACGTTAAATTGCGAAGCTATCATGTTTTCTGTTCACCAAATAAATCATCATGTTTTCCGTTCACCAAATAAATCATCCACCTTCAAATGTTAATATTGGTAGAATCTCTTGGCTAAATTATTGTTCTCAAGTGGATAACTATGCAAGTGCATATGTTTAAAAGACACTACTATGATTAAAATTCATCACAAGAAATTCTTACGCATCCAAAGGAAATTTTTTAATCTACTGTGACACCCTCTCCCTTTGCTAAGTTACAATGTCATATCTAAAATAGTTAAACCTTCATAGCTGATATTGATCATCTGAAAAACTTACTTCAACTGTTAAAAGATTGATAAAAATATTTAAGTATCTTCTCATTTGAAATAAGAGATTTGTAAGAAACTGGTTTTATACTATAAAATATAAATGCAAAATTTAATATCAGGTATATATCCATATGGTCACAAAAAAAAATTGATATGATTGACCTTGAAAAACTTCAATAAACATAAATTTAATTCTTTCCTTTTCCTTTTCTCAGCTGCCTATTTTGGAAGTATATTTTTAAGTCAAAGATTCACACCATGTTTTTCAGTGAATATTTGTGGCAGAATAGTTA
The DNA here is from genome assembly GCF_008641045.1 of Pistacia vera. NCBI lineage: Eukaryota > Viridiplantae > Streptophyta > Magnoliopsida > Sapindales > Anacardiaceae > Pistacia > Pistacia vera. The sequence continues at coordinate 653,859 of NW_022195685.1, forward strand.
GTAATACAAAGAGATTGTCAGATGGCGAAATCTTAGCAATGTACTTAAAGCTACATTTGTGGTGACACGAAACAGTTTACATTGTAGGAGCCTTTTAACGTGAAAGATGGACAGGATATGAGAAGAATTAAAAACACTTGCAAGATTCTGGAGATTACCTGCCCGGAACGGATATACAATTTGGTATAACCAACTTGATACATTTCAGGAAGAACATTAAACTGCTGTAAAACAGCCACTGATATACTTAATGGATCCCGAGATACATGGTTCTCCGAGAGCAGGAATCCATACCTAGAATAAATGCAAGTACACACAAGAATTAACCAAGAATTAAGACAAAACATTAAAAAAAAAAAAAAAGCAAGGGTTGGTTTACTCTCTACCTTCCTGCAAACTCTTGATGTGTCATTCGAGAAGGATATCCTGATCTTGAGATTCTAACCACCTCCAAAATTCCACAACACCTGAGCTGTTGTAAAATAAGATCTTCATCATATATACCGGGAAGCCGCTTACTGTTTGGCTTTATGCAGCGAATAAAGTGAGGTTTTGTGTTCTCCAACTGCTGCATTAGTTTGAAGAGTTGACCCTATAAACATGGAAGAGACCCGCTAGGGTTATGCAAAACATAATTTAGAAAAATCTCTAGCATTTAACAAAATAAGTGGAGCTTTCAACGGTTATCAGATGTTTTGCTCAGTAAATGAACATTAAGAACTCATGGTGAGTAAAAGATATATTCTCATAGCCTTAAAGCAACAGGAAGCACATCAAAATTACATAACTTATTCAATGAAATCTCAAAGTGCCAACAGATTTAGTACTTTTTATATCAAAAGATACTGTTCAATTTCAGCTTCAACAGTTGGGTTGAGTTGTAAAGGCCTTTGGTTCCAAATCAAGGATTCAACTACCCTTGGATGCACTAATTTTGAATATTATATGGAACAAGTTTCTAGACCACCAAGGTCGTACATTCTAGGAGTACTCCTCAGTTTCAAACTCATGAACAACCAAGAAAAGTAGAATTTAAGGGTTAAAAATACAGTTGATTCTTCAAATCATCCCAAATAATGACCTTAAACTGTCATAAGTTTCATCATCCAACTTGAAGTAATTTGTAAAAATACACCCACATATGTAATCATATAAATATATGAATCAAGTAAACTGACCTTGAACTTTGTACCAACACTTTGCTTTTTAGAATCCAATGAACAAAAGTTAGCTGATTTATGGGACTGCTTAGGCATTTTGGAAAACAACTTTAGGAGTTGGCAAGAACATGATGACAGAAGTTGGATGAGGTCAGAGTGCAGAGGATCTCGATTCTTCTCCAGAAAGCCATTCGTGTCATATAGAACCTGATAAGATTCCAAACGTTACTAAATTCATATATGCATTATGGATGAATCAAGTGGCAAAAAGGACAATGGTTTCACCCTAAGTGTAGCAAGAAAAAAAACCGTGCAGAGTATACTGCCAGCTAACCTCATTTTAAAGGGATGATGCTAATGGAATAGTCCAACTCAGAATAAGAGAAAATAGTGCTAATATTAAGTATCATTTAAATTTACCTTCATTACCAATTTAGGTCACTGTTAAAATCACAGCAAGATCAACAATATTACAAAGGCTCTTCAAGGTTCCATTAAGGAATCGTTGGCCATTACACTGAATTCAAAATTTTGAAACTACTGCACTTTAAAAGTAAGTCTAAATTAGACAAATAATTGGTGAAACAATAGTCCTTTTCTTACAGAGAAACAGAAAGAAGAAATAAATAGAGGCAAAGATGTCAGATCTCATATCATATGAAAAAGTTTGGCTCTTCCCAATTTTGTACCATCAAGGTTTCAAGTCTCACAGAATTTTCATTATCTCTCTCCTGTACACATATGCTACACTTTTGTCACACTAGGATATTGCTTCTGTTTGTTCTCTAATTATTTTTGTTCTTTCTATGCCCATTATTCACATAAGTTCATAAAATCATAAAATCCTTCATAGGGACTAGGACTCCATCAGCAAAGCAAAAAGCCAGATTGAGTCCAAAGTCAACTATCTGAATTCTATAAGTCTAATAGTGCAGGTTAAATAATGGGAAAAATAAATTTGTAAACACCTCAAAAAAAAAAGAAATAGCCAACCTCTCCAGCGTAATGTCGAATACCAAAAGCTCTGCCTCTCTCCCCTTTAAAGCAAGAATTTAAACTCAAGTGCTGTTTAAGCTTATTTGCAAATGTCAAATCAGTGGCTTTTGGGAAATTTGATTCCTCATCTAGTAAAGATAGTATCCCCAATGGTTTCTGCAGAAAATACCACATAGTCAGAAAAAGACTGAAACCATGAAGGCAAACATAAATGACAATCTATGAACCTAAAGTAACAATTAGATTCCAAAGCTCAGACAATATAATCTTTTAGAGTGATTGGAAGAAACAAGATTTAGTAAGACATAGCACAAAACATAATATTAAGGTAAACCAAATGGAGGTTGACTCATTGAAATACCTTCTCAATTAGATTCAAACACTCTTCATTGTCTTCAAATTCAACTTTGGTCCAATCAATGCCGTCTAATTCATATTCCTACAATGAAAATGGTAAATCATGACTGCACTATTTATAACAACCATTGATAATTCAAATTACAGGAAAATTTCTGCAGCAGGAAAAAGAAAAAAACACATCTAGAAATGAGAGTCAGTGCCAAAGAAAACAGGGGTGTAAAGCCAGATTAGATTTGTGATGCTCACCTCCTGCTCAAGTTTAAATAGATGCCGGTTGAAATGTTGTTGCAGCCTCTCATTTGCATAATTAATACAAAACTGTTCAAAGCTATTCTTCTGCACATGAGAAAATTGTCACCATGGATGCAACATTATAGCACAGAAAGCACCAGCAGAATATAAATACCAAGTAGTATACCTTAAAAGATTCAAACCCACAAATATCAAGGATACTTATGGATCTCCCTGTTTGCCATTTGCCCAGTTCAAGTGATTTGTTAATTTGTTCTACAAGCCATTCAAACAAGCTTCCGTATATGAATTTTGCCAATGCATCCCGGGTATCAATCGCCTAAATAATGGATAATAAATTAGTTTTAATGTTCCAAGAGATGAGTTATTTGGTGTAGCATAGATGCACACACACATTGTTGGAAAACTGATAAATCTGCTAATAAACTCCTAGACAAACCTGCTGCAATGTCAACTTTTTAGCAATACCATCCCTGCCAGCTTGAATTTTATGGGTAGATAAAGCTAGCATCAGTGCCTCAGCACTGCAACCCATCAGCCTAGCAGCAGAAGTTACAGCTGCCAAAAGGAAATATAGGTGGAGTTAATTCACATAAGCATCTTTTGAAGTCATAATTCTAAGTATGAGCTATAGACATAAGCACTACAGATAAACACACATATAACACACAGCAAATGTAACCCAAGTATGATGAAAAAACAACCCAGCAATACTCAATTAAATAGGAGTGTTCATCAGAAAAGAAATTTTCAAATAATTCACACAGCATTAGTTTCTGCAAACCTCGTGCCAAACAACGATGGATACAACATTAGACGAGAGATTTCCACCAAAAAAGTATAGAATGGAAGTTTAGCTTATAGATGTTACCTTCATCAGCCAACACCTCCACATGATTCTCATTGTCGATTACTTGAAATGATATGTTTCCCAACCATAAAACCACAGCAAGCATAGCAAATGTATTGTCTTTGTCTTCTTTACAAATTTGAACCATGTCTAAGGCTTTCTGTAGAAATTGGAAATTAAACCACAATGAAAGGAAAAAAATTAAAAGAATGCACTGAAGAGCCAAGGATACAGGAATGAACTGAAAAGGGATTAACTCCCACAGATGAAGATGGTAACGTCTAACTTTCATATTACCATAAGATTATGAAAATTTTGAGCTTCATCAACACCATCAATTGCCAAGCATTCACTCTGATTAAGGTAGTTGTAATCACATGCCATTTTAAGGTTCAGTCTCTCTGCAAAGCAACAATTGAGTAAGCCAAGGTAAAAGAAAATTATCCTTATGAGGTTTCAAGAAATTAAATTATATGTCTACTGGGATACAGGACTATGTAATATCTACTTGAGAAGAATGGTGGATGCTTCTTGCTTATTAAAATAGAAATGTCTCTCATAAAACTCAAAATCACGATTTAAGAATATCCCACATCAGAATTGAAACACCAAAAACACTGTCAACGATCAACAACATGATAACTATAACAAGAATGCAAAGCATGAGAAAATAGAAACGAACACACTCCTGCTATAACTAAAACTGCGGCCTTCTCTTATAGGGGCAACAATGAAATTAAACTTTCCTGCAAAAGGATCCATTTGTCCAAAGACCAAACAATTTTGATTATTCCAACATTTTAGTTATATATAGTGTGACTTTCTGTAACATTTGACTTGCCTTGTTTCATACTGTTGTAATTGTTCACGCAAAGCAGCATTTTCCTCTCTTTTTGGCCCATATGTAGCTCTGCCTCAAGAACTCGCCTTCGAAGCTCCGCCAAAGCTGAAGGCAGAAGCTGGGCCTGCTCTTGTGGCAATCCTGGCACCAAGTAAAGTCACCTTTTCAATCCTTCTGATTGCTTAAATTTAAACATATAATGACAAATAGAAGCAAAAAAAAAGGCATGCTTAATTTACATGTGCAGATATCTTCTCTGAATTGCATTAACAACATCAGTGTTTGCCAGAGTCACACTTGTTCCTAACAATCCAAAGTTAATCTCAAATCTCAATGATAAAGCTTAATCATTTTATGCAACATATGTTCCATAAACCATATGCATTTAAATGTATTTTGCATATTAAGCATATGTATGAAGCTAGAATGAGCTAAAGCACATAATCAGATCTTTAACCCTTCCTAAATTTATGTTAAATCATTATAGGATAAAAACTAGCCAATGAAATTTTGTCTAGTATCATTAAAATGTAATTAGGAAAAACTCAAACACATTGAAGATTCACGTGGTTATGCCTGCAAAGAGACTACCAACTAATTGCAACAAGAGTAACAAAGAAAAACATTCAGGAGCAGAAACAATATTTTTACATTAACGAAGCATAAGAAGAGTACCTTCACTTCTAAATTTTCCAGCAAGGCCTCTTTTAGATTTTGAATTCACAAGATTTGATTGTTTTAAATTATGCAATAATGCTTCCGAACCAACCACCCCCGATTACTGCACAGAAAAATAACAAAGAATAAAAAACGTAGCTATAAAAGGAACCACAAAGCTGGCCAGCCAACAACATAATTTTACCGTATGCAAAAATATGATTGTTGTCAACGGCTCATCCAGTATTTGGGGAGCACTAGCTGTCCACCTCTTTTCCAAAGTGCATATTTCACTCTAGCATTTTCACCACGAACAACTGTATTGTATAACTAAATTTCATCACTGACTGACCAAAAAACCAAACAATACTGAACATCAAAAGACAAGCTTCTCAGAATATATAAGCATAAATCTGCATTTTGAGTCACAAAAATTAAAAGATCCAACAGGAAATATAAGCAATTGTATGCAATGAAGCAAATTTAGTCAACAATATACTAAATTAGAAGAAAAGCATTACATGATTGCAATGTTATACTCCTTTCTTGAGTTCATGGAAATAATGACGAGCCCGGCGACCACGGAAAAACTTTTGAAGCCCAACTACTCCTTGCAAAACTTGTTTTCTCCTATCCTCCAACACACCAACCTATAATTAAGACACATGAAAAGGGAAAAATGAATCCAATATAAGATAATCTATTAAAAACAGGCAGAATATGATTAGTCATTGTTCCCAAAGTAGCAGTTACGTTAAATTGCGAAGCTATCATTTTTTCTGTTCACCAAAAAATCATCAGTTTCCGTTCACCAAATAAATCATCCACCTTCAAATGTTAATATTGGTAGAATCTCTTGGCTAAATTATTGTTCTCAAGTGGATAACTATGCAAGTGCATATGTTTAAAAGACACTCTATATTAATTCATCAAAGAAATTCTTGAAATCCAAGGAAATTTTTTAATCTACTGGACACCCTCTCCCTTTGCTAGTTACAATGTCATATCTAAAATAGTTAAACCTTCATAGCTGATATTGATCACTAAAACTTACTTCAACTGTTAAAAGATTGATAAAATATTTAAGTATCTTCTCATTTGAAATAAGAGTTTGAAGAACTGTTTTTATACTATAAAATAAATGCAAAATTTAATATCAGGTATATATCCATACAGTCAAAAAAAAATTGTATGATTGACCTGAAAACTTAAATAAACAATATTAATTCTTTCTTTTCCTTTTCTCAGCTGCCTATTTTGAAGTAATTTTTTAAGTCAAAGATTCACACCATGTTTTTCAGTGAATATGTGTGGCGAATAGTTTAGTAATACAAGTGATTGTCAGATGGCGAAATCTTAGCAATGTACTTAAGCTACTTTGTGTGACACGAAACAGTTTACATTGTAGGAGCCTTTTAACGTGAAAGATGGACAGGATATGAGAAGAATTAAAAACACTTGCAAGATTCTGGAAATTACCTGCCCGACACGATATACAATTTGTATAACCAACTTGATACATTTCAGGAAGAACATTAAACTGCTGTAAAACAGCCACTGATATACTTAATGGATCCCGATACATGGTTCTCTGAGAGCAGAATCCATACCTAGTAATATGCAATTACACACAAGAATTAACCGAATTAAGACAAACATTAAAAAAAAAAGCAAGGGTTGGTTTACTCTCTACCTTCCTGCAAACCTTGATGTGTCATTCGAGAAGGATATCCTGATCTTGAGATTCTACCACCTCCCAAAATTCCACAACACCTGAGCTGTTGTAAAATAAGATCTTCATCTATATACCGGAAGCCGCTTACTTTTGGCTTTAGCAGCGAATAAGTGAGGTTTTGTGTTCTCCAACTGCTGCATTAGTTTGAAAGTTGACCCTATAATGGAAGAGACCCTAGGTTATGCAAACATAATTTAAAAATCTCTAGCATTACAAAATAAGTGGAGCTTTCAACGGTTATCAGATGTTTTGCTCAGTAATGAACATTAAGAACTCATGGTGAGTAAAAGATATATTCTCATACCTTAAAGCAACAGGAAGCACATCAAAATTACATAACTTATTCAATGAATCTCAAAGTGCCAACAGATTTAGTACTTTTTAATACAAAAGATACTGTAATTTCACTTCAACAGTTGGGTTGAGTTGTAAAGGCCTTTGGTTCCAAATCAAGGATTCAACTACCCTTGATGCACTAATTTTGAATATTAATGGAACAAGTTTCTAGACACCAAGGTCGTAATTCTAGGAGTACTCCTCAGTTTCAAACTCATGAACACCCAGAAGTAGAATTTAAGGGTTAAAATACAGTTGATTCTTCAAATCATCCCAAATAATACCTTAAACTATCATAAGTTTCATCATCCAATTGAAGTAATTTGTAAAAATACACCACATATGTAACATATAAATATATGAATCAAGTAAACGGACCTTGAACTTGTACCAACACTTTGCTTTTAGAATCCAATGAACAAAAGTTAGCTGATTTATGGGACTGTTAGGCATTTTGGAAAACACTTTAGGAGTTGGCAAGAACATGATGACAAAGTTGGATGAGGTCAGAGTGCAGAGGATCTCATTCTTCTCCAGAACCATTCGTGTCATATACCTGTAAGATTCCAAATGTACTAAATTCATAATGCATTATGGATGAATCAAGTGGCAAAAGGGCAATGGTTTCACCCTAATGTCAAGAAAAAAACCGTGCAGAGTTACAGCCACCTAACCTCATTTTAAAGGGATGATGCTAATGGAATAGCAACTCAGAATAAGAGAAAATAGGCTAATATTAAGTATCATTTAAATTTACCTTCATTACCAATTTAGGTCACTGTTAAAATCACAGCAAGATCAACAATATTCAAAGGCTCTTCAAGGTTCCATTAAGGAATCTTGGCCATTACACTGAATTCAAAATTTGAAACTACTGCACTTAAAGTAAGTCTAAATTAAAATAATTGGTGAAACAAGTCCTTTTCTTACGAGAAACAGAAAGAAAATAATAGAGGCAAAGATGTCAGATCTCATTCATATGAAAAGTTTGGCTCTTCCCAATTTTGTACCATCAAGGTTTCAAGTCTCACAGAATTTTCATTATCTCTCTCCTGTACACATATGCTATACTTTTGTCACACTAGGATATTGCTTCTGTTTGTTCTCTAATTATTTTTGCTTCTCTTTTAATTTTGTGATTCACTTTGTAACTAGCTTCTTTAATCAATCTGTGAGAAATCATACTGTTAAATGTTTAATTATCAAGTCTAATATGGTTTAGGATAGAGAATATATGTCATATTCTTTCATTAAAAGTATAATCTTACCTCGAGGTTTGTCCTTCAACTGCTTGAAAGTCGATAGTTGTGTGTTTGAAAATAATTAAAACACCGTATGGAATATTGATCAGAATACTTGGTCACATTTTTGTTGTACTATTCATTAGGTGATCCATGGGAGATGGGCTATGCTTGGAGCACTAGGCTGCATCACCCCTGAAGTTCTTGAGAAATGGGTTAGAGTAGACTTCAAGGAGCCAGTGTGGTTCAAGGCAGGAGCTCAGATTTTCTCAGAAGGAGGCCTTGACTACTTGGGCAACCCCAACCTTGTTCATGCTCAAAGCATCCTGGCAGTCCTAGGATCCCAGGTTGTCCTCATGGGACTCGTAGAAGGGTTCAGAATCAACGGTCTCCCTGGTGTCGGAGAGGGCAACGATCTCTACCCCGGCGGCCAATACTTTGACCCTCTTGGCCTTGCTGATGATCCAGTTGCATTTGCTGAACTCAAGGTGAAGGAGATCAAGAATGGAAGGCTAGCCATGTTTTCGATGTTTGGTTTCTTCGTCCAAGCTATTGTTACCGGCAAGGGTCCCCTGGAGAACCTCCTGGATCACCTCGAGAACCCTGTCGCTAACAATGCTTGGGTTTACGCTACCAAATTTGTGCCCGGATCTTAAACTGATTATCATTTACTCAAATTCTTGTTTCATGTGAAATGTATATTGTAAAAATTCTATCCCATTGAGATCCTTATCATCTCTAACTTGATGTTGTTGTTGATCTTGTCTGTTTAGATGCATTGTTTGAGAAATAGCAAACTATTGCAAAGTGTGAGAATAATGGTGTTATTTTAAGGCAGAATAATGGTGACCAGATTATATAATATTAACACTTTTTCTTTCCATATTTAATAACCTTGGTACTACAATTCTTGACATTACATCAAAGACAGCATAATATACACCAACTACACAAATAATTTCAAAAGAAAAAAATGACTTATCTCTAAGGAATATCCCTATTGGACTATGGACATGGTCATTGGTCATTCCACCAAAGTAACAAAAATTGGTACATATACAAATATTCTTTCTCCCTCACACCATATAAACACCCGCAGCAGCTGCCATAGATATAAAGCAACTTCACCTGAGGACGGAAACAGGCATAGTTTCGGAAATATTACTTTCTCCACCTGTAATCCTCGAATTGTCAGCTTCATCTTAACACAAACGGCGATGCTAATATGAAGTGGAATACTATGAAACTTTTGAGCTTAGCTTTCCCCACCATGTGCGTCGAACTTCTGAGTTCGCCACTTTATGAAGCCTTACCTTAGTCTCCCTTAATCTTGTCTTGTAATCTTTCTTCCATGCCTCAAACCTTGCTTTCAATTTTCGAAGCTCGGCATCAGGATGCACATTAGGAAGTGGCACCGTTGTTTTAACCTCAACCAAAGCTTTGGCATCATCATCAAAAGTCTGTTTCCGCTGCTCAAATTCCTTTACCAGATTGTTGACAGCAGTCAAACCACCATTAGACCCTCTGCCTGCTCCATCAGCATTGGCATTGGAATATTTGACGGGTGTAGTTCCACCAGGAGTTCGAGATCCCATGGATGTTGCATCCTCAGAATCATAAAAGTGAGGTGATGAAGATGTTTCTCTTCCAGCCTCACCTACAGTGTTATCAGCAGCAAGGCTTTTTCTGGCAGCAGCAAGACTCATCTGCATCAAAATTACGATGAAAAGGTCAAGCATCTCAGTACTTTAATCATTTAGGGTGGAACTCTTACATCCTATAAGTATTCCTGTGCCAGTGCATGCATATTAAGGTAGGCATATATTGTTTCATACAGATCACATCTGGAGCTTTTGACAGATATATTTGAGAAACCATCAGAGTTAAAAAAAAAAAATCACACATGTTTCCCTATAGGTAACCGAGGATACTAATTGAATTCACCAGGCAAAGACAGACACAAGTTACTAGAGACATGCCATTGAGCTCTTTATAATTATCCAAGTACCGTGAAGACTACACTTGGAAGTAGAAACTGATTAATTTGGTTATCTATCCTGCAGTACATGCCTTCCAATGTGATTCATAGACCAATGAAGTTTTGCCTACCATCCAAGAACCTCATTTAATGTTAATTGACCAACAAAACATGGCATGTTCGCTAGCTAAAAGAGCCATGATGTGTTAGCTAATAAAGATTTTTCCACTATTTTCAAAGTTTTCAGGACCCCTTTCATTAGTCAACCGCTACAGTGTATATAAATATATGATGACTAGACTTATGTATACACATGCAAAAACTCACTTGCAAAGATGACATCTGCTTTTGCCACATCTCCTCCATAGATTTCATCTTTGCCTCGTACTCTGTCCACCTTGTTTCATACTGTTGTAATTGTTCACGCAAAGCAGCATTTTCCTCTTCTTTTTGGCCCATAGTAGCTTCTGCCTCAAGAACTCGCCTTCGAAGCTCCGCCAAAGCTGAAGGCAGAAGCTGGGCCTGCTCTTGTGGCAAATCCTGGCACCAAGTAAAGTCACCTTTTCAATCCTTCTGAGTTGCTTAAATTTAAACATATAATGACAAATAGAAGCAAAAAGAAAAGGCATGCTTAATTATACATGTGCAGATATCTTCTCTGAATTGCATTAACAACATCAGTGTTTGCCAGAGTCACATACTTGTTCCTAACAATCCAAAGTTAATCTCAAATCTCAATGATAAAAGCTGCATACATTTTATGCAACATATGTTCCATAAACCTATATGCAATTTAAATGTAATTTGCATATTAAGCACTATGTATGAAGCTAGAATGAGCTAAAGCACATATATCAGATCTTTAACCCTTCTCTAAAATTTATGTTAAATCATTATAGGATAAAAACTAGCCAATATAGAAATTTTGTCTAGTATCATTAAAATGTAATTAGGAAAAACTCATAACACATTGAAGAATTCACGTGGTTATGCCTGCAAAAGAGACTACCAACTAATTGCAACAAGAGTAACAAAAGAAAAACATTCAGGAGCAGAAACAATATTTTTTTACATTAACGAAGGCATAAAGAAGAGTACCTTCACTTCTAAAATTTTCCAGCAAGGCCTCTTTTTAGATTTTGAATTCACAAGATTTGATTGTTTTAAATTATGCATGTAATGCTTCCGAACCAACCACCCACGGATTACTGCACAGAAAAATAACAAAGAATAAAAAACTGTATGCTATAAAAGGAACCACAAAGCTGGCCAGCCAACAACATAATTTTACCGGATTGCAAAAATATGATTGTTGTCAACGGCTCATCCAGTATTTGGGGAGCACTAGCTGTGCACCTCTTTTCCAAAGTAGCATATTTCACTCTAGCATTTTCACCACGAACAACTGTATTGTATAACTAAATTTCATCACATGACTGGACCAAAAAACTCAAACAATACTGAACATCAAAAGACAAGCTTCTCAGAATATATAAGCATAAATCTGCATTTTGAGTCAGCAAAAATTAAAAGATCCAACAGGAAATATAAGCAATTGTATGCAATGAAGCAAAATTTAGTCAACAGTAATACTAAATTAGAAAGAAAAAGCATTACATGATTGCAATGTTATTACTCCTTTCTTGAGTTCATGGAAATAATGACGAGCCCGGCGACCACGGAAAAACTTTTGAAGCCCAACTACTCCTTGCAAAACTTGTTTTCTCCTATCCTCCAACACACCAACCTATAATATAAGACACCATGAAAAAAGGGAAAAAGTGAATCCAATATGAAAGATAATCTATTAAAAACAGAGCAGAATATGATATGAGTCATTGTTCCCAAAGTCAGCAGATTACGTTAAATTGCGAAGCTATCATGTTTTCTGTTCACCAAATAAATCATCATGTTTTCCGTTCACCAAATAAATCATCCACCTTCAAATGTTAATATTGGTAGAATCTCTTGGCTAAATTATTGTTCTCAAGTGGATAACTATGCAAGTGCATATGTTTAAAAGACACTACTATGATTAAAATTCATCACAAGAAATTCTTACGCATCCAAAGGAAATTTTTTAATCTACTGTGACACCCTCTCCCTTTGCTGAGTTACAATGTCATATCTAAAATAGTTAAACCTTCATAGCTGATATTGATCATCTGAAAAACTTACTTCAACTGTTAAAAGATTGATAAAAATATTTAAGTATCTTCTCATTTGAAATAAGAGATTTGCAAGAAACTGGTTTTATACTATAAAAAATAAATGCAAAATTTAATATCAGGTATATATCCATACAGTCACAAAAAAAAATTGATATGATTGACCTTGCAAAACTTAAATAAACATAAATTTAATTCTTTCTTTTTCCTTTTCTCAGCTGCCTATTTTAGAAGTATATTTTTAAGTCAAAGATTCACACCATGTTTTTCAGTGAATATGTGTGGCTGAATAGTTAGTAATACAAAGTGATTGTCAGATGGCGAAATCTTAGCAATGTACTTACAGCTACATTTGTGGTGACATGAAACAGTTTACATTGTAGGAGCCTTTTAACGTGAAAGATGGACAGGATATGAGAAGAATTAAAAACACTTGCAAAATTCTGGAAATTACCTGCCCGGAACGGATATACAATTTGGTATAACCAACTTGATACATTTCAGGAAGAACATTAAACTGCTGTAAAACAGCCACTGATATACTTAATGGATCCTGAGATACATGGTTCTCCGAGAGCAGGAATCCATACCTAGAATAAATGCAAGTACACACAAGAATTAACCAAGAATTAAGACAAAACATTAAAAAAAAAAAAAAAGCAAGGGTTGGTTTACTCTCTACCTTCCTGCAAACTCTTGATGTGTCATTCGAGAAGGATATCCTGATCTTGAGATTCTAACCACCTCCAAAATTCCACAACACCTGAGCTGTTGTAAAATAAGATCTTCATCATATATACCGGGAAGCCGCTTACTGTTTGGCTTTATGCAGCGAATAAAGTGAGGTTTTGTGTTCTCCAACTGCTGCATTAGTTTGAAGAGTTGACCCTATAAACATGGAAGAGACCCGCTAGGGTTATGCAAAACATAATTTAGAAAAATCTCTAGCATTTAACAAAATAAGTGGAGCTTTCAACGGTTATCAGATGTTTTGCTCAGTAAATGAACATTAAGAACTCATGGTGAGTAAAAGATATATTCTCATAGCCTTAAAGCAACAGGAAGCACATCAAAATTACATAACTTATTCAATGAAATCTCAAAGTGCCAACAGATTTAGTACTTTTTATATCAAAAGATACTGTTCAATTTCAGCTTCAACAGTTGGGTTGAGTTGTAAAGGCCTTTGGTTCCAAATCAAGGATTCAACTACCCTTGGATGCACTAATTTTGAATATTATATGGAACAAGTTTCTAGACCACCAAGGTCGTACATTCTAGGAGTACTCCTCAGTTTCAAACTCATGAACAACCAAGAAAAGTAGAATTTAAGGGTTAAAAATACAGTTGATTCTTCAAATCATCCCAAATAATGACCTTAAACTGTCATAAGTTTCATCATCCAACTTGAAGTAATTTGTAAAAATACACCCACATATGTAATCATATAAATATATGAATCAAGTAAACTGACCTTGAACTTTGTACCAACACTTTGCTTTTTAGAATCCAATGAACAAAAGTTAGCTGATTTATGGGACTGCTTAGGCATTTTGGAAAACAACTTTAGGAGTTGGCAAGAACATGATGACAGAAGTTGGATGAGGTCAGAGTGCAGAGGATCTCGATTCTTCTCCAGAAAGCCATTCGTGTCATATAGAACCTGATAAGATTCCAAATGTTACTAAATTCATACATGCATTATGGATGAATCAAGTGGCAAAAAGGGCAATGGTTTCACCCTAACTGTAGCAAGATAAAAAACCGTGCAGAGTGTACAGCCACCTAACCTCATTTTTAAAGGGATGATGCTAATGGAATAGTCCAACTCAGAATAAGAGAAAATAGCGCTAATATTAAGTATCATTTAAATTTACCTTCATTACCAATTTAGGTCACTGTTAAAATCACAGCAAGATCAACAATATTACAAAGGCTCTTCAAGGTTCCATTAAGGAATCGTTGGCCATTACACTGAATTCAAAATTTTGAAACTACTGCACTTTAAAAGTAAGTCTAAATTAGACAAATAATTGGTGAAACAATAGTCCTTTTCTTACAGAGAAACAGAAAGAAGAAATAAATAGAGGCAAAGATGTCAGATCTCATATCATATGAAAAAGTTTGGCTCTTCCCAATTTTGTACCATCAAGGTTTCAAGTCTCACAGAATTTTCATTATCTCTCTCCTGTACACATATGCTACACTTTTGTCACACTAGGATATTGCTTCTGTTTGTTCTCTAATTATTTTTGTTCTTTCTATGCCCATTATTCACATAAGTTCATAAAATCATAAACTCCTTCATAGGGACTAGGACTCCATCAGCAAAGCAAAAAGCCAGATCGAGCCCAAAGTCAACTATCTGAATTCTATAAGTCTAATAGTGCAGGTTAAATCATGTGAAAAATAAATTTGTAAACACCTCAAAAAAAAAAGAAATAGCCAACCTCTCCAGCGTAATGTCGAATACCAAAAGCTCTGCCTCTCTCCCCTTTAAAGCAAGAATTTAAACTCAAGTGCTGTTTAAGCTTATTTGCAAATGTCAAATCAGTGGCTTTTGGGAAATTTGATTCCTCATCTAGTAAAGATAGTATCCCCAATGGTTTCTGCAGAAAATACCACATACTCAGAAAAATACTGAAACCATGAAGGCAAACATAAATGACAATCTATGAACCTAAAGTAACAATTAGATTCCAGAGTTCAGACAATATAATCTTTTAGAGTGATTGGAAGAAACAAGATTTAGTAAGACATAGCACAAAACATAATATTAAGGTAAACCAAATGGAGGTTGACTCATTGAAATACCTTCTCAATTAGATTCAAACACTCTTCATTGTCTTCAAATTCAACTTTGGTCCAATCAATGCCGTCTAATTCATATTCCTACAATCAAAATGGTAAATCATGACTGCACTATTTATAACAACCATTGATAATTCAAATTACAGGAAAATTTCTGCAGCAGGAAAAAGAAAAAAACACATCTAGAAATGAGAGTCAGTGCCAAAGAAAACAAGGGTGTAAAGCCAGATTAGATTTGTGATGCTCACCTCCTGCTCAAGTTTAAATAGATGCCGGTTGAAATGTTGTTGCAGCCTCTCATTTGCATAATTAATACAAAACTGTTCAAAGCTATTCTTCTGCACATGAGAAAATTGTCACCATGGATGCAACATTATAGCACAGAAAGCACCAGCAGAATATAAATACCAAGTAGTATACCTTAAAAGATTCAAACCCACAAATATCAAGGATACTTATGGATCTCCCTGTTTGCCATTTGCCCAGTTCAAGTGATTTGTTAATTTGTTCTACAAGCCATTCAAACAAGCTTCCGTATATGAATTTTGCCAATGCATCCCGGGTATCAATCGCCTAAATAATGGATAATAAATTAGTTTTAATGTTCCAAGAGATGAGTTATTTGGTGTAGCATAGATGCACACACACATTGTTGGAAAACTGATAAATCTGCTAATAAACTCCTAGACAAACCTGCTGCAATGTCAACTTTTTAGCAATACCATCCTTGCCAGCTTGAATTTTATGGGTAGATAAAGCTAGCATCAGTGCCTCAGCACTGCAACCCATCAGCCTAGCAGCAGAAGTTACAGCTGCCAAAAGGAAATATAGGTGGAGTTAATTCACATAAGCATCTTTTGAAGTCATAATTCTAAGTATGAGCTATAGACATAAGCACTACAGATAAACACACATATAACACACAGCAAATGTAACCCAAGTATGATGAAAAAACAACCCAGCAATACTCAATTAAATAGGAGTGTTCATCAGAAAATAAATTTTCAAATAATTCACACAGCATTAGTTTCTGCAAACCTCATGCCAAACAACAATGGATACAGCATTAGACGAGAGATTTCCACCAAAAAAGTACAGAATGGAAGTTTAGCTTATAGATGTTACCTTCATCAGCCAACACCTCCACATGATTCTCATTGTCAATTACTTGAAATGATATGTTTCCCAACCATAAAACCGCAGCAAGCATAGCAAATGTATTGTCTTTGTCTTCTTTACAAATTTGAACCATGTCTAAGGCTTTCTGTAGAAATTGGAAATTAAACCACAATGAAAGGAAAAAAATTAAAAGAATGCACTGAAGAGCCAAGGATACAGGAATGAACTGAAAAGGGATTAACTCCCACAGATGAAGATGGTAACGTCTAACTTTCATATTACCATAAGATTATGAAAATTTTGAGCTTCATCAACACCATCAATTGCCAAGCATTCACTCTGATTAAGGTAGTTGTAATCACATGCCATTTTAAGGTTCAGTCTCTCTGCAAAGCAACAATTGAGTAAGCCAAGGTAAAAGAAAATTATCCTTATGAGGTTTCAAGAAATTAAATTATATGTCTACTGGGATACAGGACTATGTAATATCTACTTGAGAAGAATGGTGGATGCTTCTTGCTTATTAAAATAGAAATGTCTCTCATAAAACTCAAAATCACGATTTAAGAATATCCCACATCAGAATTGAAACACCAAAAACACTCTCAACAATCAACAACATGATAACTATAACAAGAATGCAAAGCATGAGAAAATAGAAACGAACACACTCCTGCTATAACTAAAACTGCGGCCTTCTCTTATAGAGGCAACAATGAAATTAAACTTTCCTGCAAAAGGATCCATTTGTCCAAAGACCAAACAATTTTGATTATTCCAACATTTTAGTTATATATAGTGTGACTTTCTGTAACATTTGACTTGAAACATTCCAAGGAGTATCTGGTACAGGTTCCAACCATGTACTTGTGTGCAAAGTACCATGTGACAAGAATAATTGTTGTAAGCATTAAGAATCTAAAAGTTTTAATGTGTTTACTTTAGGGCATTAGAAATGCTAACTCTCAACACCAGGAGAACACACACTCAGACATAGTAAAAGGCATAGGGGTTTGCTACACGCATTGTTGCCAACTGATATAGCCATTTTGCCAAAATTTATGGATAATAAATGCATCATCCAACCAAAATTTTGTAAAACATGCACAGATTTGAGTAATGTCAAGTAATACCTTTCAAAAGCAATGGAGCACCAGCACAAAGTTGATAAAAGATATGGTAGGACCTTTCACCAGCAGCCAACTGCACTACTCTTGACTGCCCAAAGGAGACAAGACCATTTAAGAAGTGGCACATTATAATCATAGAAGTTTCAAACTTAACTTCAGATGGAGCAACTAGTTACCTTCTCCAGCAGAACTACACACAATTATCATCGGTGCATTGAAGTTAACATAGCCATGAGGTTGTGACAGTAGATCAAGTCAGTTACTATATTTCACAGATAACATAAACTAGAGAACCAGAACAGTAATTACTCAATTGAAGCATCTTACAAGTCTGGATTTTAGCGCCACATATCTTCCCCAAGGTGCTAAAGTGAATCTCAATCAATTTCCCCTGAACCCATTACAAGTTAAAATGTTAATTGATAAGTCTAGAAACTTTGTATATCAATGGATCTATAAAGAGAAAAAAAGATAAGCCTAGGGATTCCTTTATGGCCAATAGAAGTTAAAAATTAGAACTTACAAATCGGCTAGAGTTGTCATTCCTGGATGTTTTTGCATTCCCAAATGCTTCAAGTATACAATTTGTCTGAAGGACTTCATGCTCTATCCCATCACTGCCTCCACCAAGAGCAGCCAAGTACTGCATTGCAAATTTTGCTGTCTCTGTCTTCCCAGCACCACTTTCCCCACTGTAAGACAACATTAAAAAAAAAAAATCCACATAAGCATTCAAACTATTTGTAAGACATTGAAGACAAGCTTAAAGATCAAATAAACAAGAAGTCCAGAAGAGGAACACCAATGGAAGTGGCATAAAAGGGGAAAAATAAGGATCCCACTTAACAGAATATTGAAAAGAAAAAAAATTTAAACTAACCTCATAATTATGGATTGATTTACCCCATCTGCATAAAAAATTTACAGCCAAAGAAAAGGGTGTTGGTAACAATTTATGCATGAAAACTAGGGAACTGAATATTTGCTTGGGAAACTTAAAAAAGCACAAAAGAATAAGAGAAGAGAAAAGCTCCCACTCACCTCCCATCATCTCATTATAAGCATTGTCTGCTATAGCATAAACATGAGGACTGTCCGTAACTTTCTGCCTATAAGCTGTGACAACCTTATTTCCATAAATTTTGACATCTTTAAAAGGATTGACAGCAACCAAAACTGGTCCTGCTTTACTCTACAGAAAGGAACACAATAATCAGTGGAAGGAAATTTTGCAATGGAGGGAAAACTCTAAGAGTGGTAGAACTGCACGAGATAGAGATAAATAGCATACTTACATAAATCTTATCCCGAGAAAATCTATAACGTATATTGTGAAGAACTGACGGTTCATTCAAATAACTAAGTTGTCTAAGATCATCCACACCATCCAGTATATCTGGGTTTGCAGGTAAGAGCTCTACAGTTGACACTTTGACAACCTACAGTAACATCCAAACAAAGGTGAACAAACAAAGCACCAACATTAGTACACAAGACTATAAATAATTTTCAACAATATCCAAAACATATGAACTTACATTTCCATTGGAAAGAGAAACAAACGATTCATCCCCTGAGGTGGATTCTATCTTTCCAGACTCCCACTTCCCATTCATGAGAGGACACCAAACTCGTAGTTTCTGAAAACAAGCTACCATCATACACACAAATTTTACAAAATTGATTTAAACCCACAACTAAACAAGTAATTACCTTCTTGATAAAATAACCAATATTATCATCCCACTCTAATTCCCCGTTCCTGCCTGGCTTCAATGCATTCACTTCAAAAGCCTCATTTTTCTTCTCTTCCTCCACCACCACCCCACCATTATATGGTGAATCCACATCCTTTTGTTCTGTCCTCATTTTCTTGCTCACGAAGCTATTCCTCTTCACTCCAAAATCCTTCTCTTTCCTCTTTCCCTCTTCCTTTAAATTAGACTCACTCCTTTCCAAAACACTTTCCATGCCACATTCCCCACCTTTCTCCACTTCAGTTTTGAAGCCAGCGGGCAACGATTTCCTGGCTGACGGAAGCCTTGCCCTCGAAGTGGGCCGTGCAGGCAAGGCTGGAGGCAGGTCTTTGGGCTTCTCAGCCTCATCCCGCCTGCGTAACGATTCCAACATCTCCTCTAACGAACTACGAGCCACCATCGATGGTGACGCGGATAACATCATGGCTGCAGTTCTATAATACAACCCTCAACTTTAAAACACACCTCAAAACGTTGCGGTTACAAAAACCCAAAGATTAGTTTCACTGTCGCATTATTGAAAACAGAGCTCTATAGCCCTGATTCAGATAGAAATATTACAGATTTGAAACTCAATCACAAGTTCTCTGCATTGATTAGGGTTCCTTGAAAAAAAACAGAGGTCAAAAAACGCCAACCATAAACACAGAAAATAAAATGATTCTGCCACTCAAATCAATTTTCTTCTCTTCTCATACGCAGTGCCGATGAAAACTGAGCTAAAAAACCCTAGCTTGAACCAAAATACCGCTATATCTCTGCTCAAATAGTCTTCGCAGACAAAAAATTTCATTAGTGATAGCTTGAGAAAGAGCGGATCATCAAAAACCGAGCTCAAAACCCTTATTTTAATCAAAATATTGCATATTCGCCCCTCGATTCCTCCAAAAAAAACTCAAATTCGACCTCGCATTGTCCAAAACAGAGCTCAAAAACCTGATTAAGATTCAAATTACGTATACAATTAAATAGAAATTATCAATTTGAAAACTGAAGACCAAAACGTAAAGCAAATGTAGAAATCAAAAACACAACGAAGTCTTTGTTTTAGTTTCCGTTTTTGCTTTCGTTTTTGTTTCTGCCTTCGTTTTCTGTTGTTGCACAAAAACAAAACAAAAAAAAAAAATCAATAAAAAGTTAAAAAACTGACCCACTATTAAACTAAAAATTTGCCAAAATGAGAAGGCCGCGTTGGAATGGATTTACTAAATATCGAAAGTTGCGAGGATAAGTTAACAACAAAGAAAAAACCGGAAACTGAAACTAAAACAAACCTTACCGGTCCGGTTTCCTTGTTTTCCGAAAACAAAAAGTTCGAAACCAAACTTATGGCCTCGATATTGTTGCTACTGCTGTTATTTTTGCTTTTGCTTCTCTTGCTGCTAGTCTACTGTTTTTGTTGTGTTGTTTGTTGCTGCTGTTGTTGTGCTTTAAGGTTTCTGCAAGAAAATTGAATTTTCAGGTGGGTGGGGAGGACTCCACATTAGTTTCTTGTGAAAACGGTTTAGATCTGATAAGGGATTTTTTAAATAAAACGAATTAAAAAAAATGTTTTTTTTTTTTTTTTTTTTTTTGTTTTTGGTAACGTGAAAAATATAAAATAAAGTGCCTTTTTTTTTGTTGGAAAGAGAACAAAGAAGAAGACCTCAGTCTGATAAGGAGAAGCAGATTAAGAACCGAAGTACTTTTGGGACATGAAAGCTAAAAGTTGTTTTAAATTAGGGCGGATTTTTGACAATTAATTACGATTTTGGTATTCCGTTTTGAATTTGTAACTGTAATTCCTGTTTTACCCTTTGTCGGGGTTTGTTTGGCAATCTGGATGTACATTGGTAACGTGGGATCTTGGCAAGTATAATATAGAATAGTCAAAATTATTTTCTACGTTAATATTATTTTAAAACTCTTAAATATTATTAAGTGTTAAATAAGGTTTCTATCAAAATATTGTAACACAAAATTTATTATATGAATCTTAGTCATAATTCATATTCAAAATGTTAAGCTGGAATTAAAAAAGTAAAGGAATCAACTTGTTCTTAAATTTATCTGATTATCTAAATTAATTATCAATAAATATGTGTCTCAAAGTCCCACTTTTATGGAAGTTATTAATTTTATTAGTTTTAAATGTATCAACTTAAACATGAAACACACCCTTTTAATGCATATCTAGACGTTATTATATTATTTAAAATATTCATAGTAATTAATTTAATAATTAAGACTTGTCCTAATTAACTATTTTATGTTGAAGACTAGTCAAGGGGGTGGCCTGCGTTAAAGTGGTTTGTTCTCTCATCAAGTTTGTGGATTCAAGCTTGATGCCAATAAACACATAACATTGTGTTGTACGTGTTTAATGGATTCAGGATATTAGTTGGGTGCGCAGAAACTGGATAAACACCTAATTACAAAAAAAAAAAAAAAACTATTTTAATATTAAAATGTTCATTTAGGGCCGCATGAAATAAATTAGATAAATAAACTTAATTTGATTAATGGTTAAAATAATTATCTTACTTTAAGGATAGTTTAAGAAGAAGATCATGGAATTAAAAGGAAACATATTTAAATTAATATTAAATAGAACAATATAAGCTGATATACATATAATAACTAATTAACATATAAGATCAATAGATATTTATATGTCTAAGTATTTTTAGTTTAAATAATAGAAAACATCTTTAAAAATTTACTCTTCAAATTTTAATAGTACATTTTGAACTAGTAAAAAGTCAATTATTAATTAATTATTTATTAACTTTTACACCAAGTGTAGGCGTGTAGCATAATAAGATTACTTATAAGTCATGTATTTGTTGAACTTCTTAACTTAATTTACATGTTCGTTTGCTACAGCTTCTTCAAGAAACTTATAAAAACAGTTTATTCAATAGCATTTGCAGGAGAGCTTTTGTGAAATTTTATAATGTTCGATTGAGAAAAGTAAAAAAGCTTATAATATTAATTTAACAAAAAGGTTTTTTTAATATACAATAATAGATCAAATCAAATTATAAAATGAATAGGGATATTTTAAATTTCAACACTCTAAATGAGCTAAAATTTGAGCTTCTCCCTAAGTCTAAAATAGTTTATTTTAAATCTTATAGCACTTTGAAAGTAACTAAACAATTAAAACATATTTAAAAATGTATAACTTTAATAAGGTTTTTGGTTGATAGATAACGGTTAATAATGTATTGTAAGTTACAACATATCTTGCATTACATATATAATTTCCCGTCTAAAACTAATAAAATTATCAAATAAACCCAAAAGATTATATTCAACCATTATCAATAAAAATAAAACAAATTAAAGATAAATTAGATGATTTAAAATGATAATTGACATAATTATTAATCCAATAGAGGGTAGTACATTTTGCAATTATTGCAATATAATTAACCAATAAGAAGGCAAGTGAGTTTCATTGTATAATGTGGCAATTGTAATGGCCATATATTACAATATTGTAGTTTGTACCATAAGATTTTATTGAAGAATCATGGACCATAAATAAATGATTTTATTAATAAGGGGATTAATTTTTCTTCAACCTAATGAACTTAGACCAATATTAATCATGGACCAAAGATAGAAATCAAATTCAAAATGGTCCTCTCAATAATTACGTTGTATTATGAGTATTATGCTTTTTATACCCAAAATGGCAGGACTGTAAATTCTTTTCAAGCCAAAGGGTATATTGAAGACTTCATCTCACACAAGCGGTGGTTCTGGCGCAACAATCCATCGTCGTCGTGTGAAAACGAAGGGAAATACCAAAACGACGAAACGTTGTTCTTTCTATTTGAAACAATTTCAATTTGACTTGATTTAATATTTTATATTCTTGCATTGAATTATGTGCATCACATGAATACGTAGAGAATTAATAATTCGGTTTTGAATGTGACATTGATTTATTGGAGGGAATTTTTTTTTAATAATTGAAAGTAATTTACAACATACCCATTAATTAGAGATTCTTAAATAACAATCATAAATGTTTGTAAATTTGGAGTGTGTCAATTTAAATATAAAAATATTTTGTTGAAATTTAAATCAACCCGGCTTGAATTGCAATTAAATTGTAGTGACTCACATCATATAATTTATACACAAAAATTTTCAAATTTAAACGTTTTAAAGTTTTAATGTGGTTAAATGATAAGTTTGTGTTACTGCATTGATCTCCTCTAGATGATTAATTAAGTTACGTAAGCTGGTTCAAACTTTAGTAAAAAAAAATAGTAATCATTTTTTTGTATTTGTGAAATAATGTAAATTGTTGATTTTTATTAGTACGTTGATTACTTTAGGATTCTGTACAGAGATAATATCTATAATACTTTTATTCAATATATTTTATTTAATAGAATATGCTTGGGCTTTTTTACACACATTATTAATGTGTAAAATTTTCTAAATTATGAATAAGGGTAATCGGTAATTCAAAAATTAAATAATACACGTAAAAACTTCTGATTCAAACGAGGGGAGATTAATCATAACGGTAACGTGGCCCCCGCCAATTAAGGGCCTTAAAAAAAAGAGGCAAAGACAGATTAAATAATAGATATGGATAAAGTCAACAACAAACTTAAGAAAGCACCTTGTGATAAACTGAATGGACGGGTCGGGCCGGGCTGGAACCAACTAATGCCGGAGATTTGGACTAATGGCTGTTTTATTCCAATTTGCTATTGCTAAAAGTCCCTTTAATTTGTGGTTATGACACTGGGACCCCCATTTGCATTGGGTCCATTTTCGTTGAAGTTAACCAATAGTGGACTTTGTGATTGTTTTGTTCACAATATTCTAACATTAAAGCTAGTTGGTGAGTTGGAATATGTTATTTATTATAACTGTGCTTGATTGTATGTTAGATTATTTCGAGATCCGGCTATTCATGTTTCACAAAGATCTAATTGTATTAAAAAGTTGTCCATAATACTATACTTCTAAAGTAATATCTAACTTGAATCTCAAAACTTTTGAATTAAAGATAATTGTAATAGATATAACTTGTTAAATTATATTTAATACTATATTGAAAATCCGACTGTTTAAAAAGTGATAAGTGCACAGGTAATAGTTAATAAATTTAACTCCAAGGTAGTTAAAGAAATTGTTTCATTTATGAATTTCTGTATGTAAACTTTTGGATCACCTATCATAATATATTGTAACTTCTTTGGTCATTTGGATTTATAGGTATCAATAGATCTTGGGATCAGTTGAGGTACGTGCAAACTGTCCGACACCCCAATTACCAAAAATAATAATAATAACTATATAACTTTTCATTTACAACTGATATCTATAAATCAAAGAGGAAAAAATTTATTACTATTTTAAGTCAAAAAATTTAAGTTGATATAACTAATCTAGTACATAAAATTTATGGGGTAAGTATGTTAATGTAGAAAAATAATAAATTAAGCAGGTTTGTAATACTTATTGTCATAAAAAAATAGTAGATGAAACACCAGAATTTATGAATAAGAAAATAATATTACATTTATTATGTCATGGTAAATGTGTTGATTTAATAATTATAACATTTAGTTCACGAAAAATAGGCAAGAAATTAATGTCATTCTTTATGGAAGTGTAAGTTAGTTATATGTGTGATATAAAATCAATAAAATTAGGTGTCATATATAACAAATTGATATATATTCATGTCAATTATTAGTTTTTTCTGTTATTTATACAATAAATCAAAATGAAATTTAATATAAAAAAAAAATCATTAATTTACTTAAAGGTGTGTTATATTTTGCAAATTTTTAATTTATTTCTTTCGTTTTTTTATGACGAGAGTGTGTCCAAGTCAACTTACACGTACCTCAATTAATCTCCGACTTTAAAACTATCGACAAATAAAAGTTATAGTAAGTAGTGATTATCCCTATTAACAAAAGGAGACATTCGAATTTAAGATATTTTAAATAATATATTCAAAAATTCTATTAAAACACTTAACCAAATATGATAAAAGAAAGGACAATAAGAACTTCGTTAATTACTTAATGGTGTGTGTATTATTACAAAGTTTGCTTTTTACCGAGTTATAGAAGTTCCAAAAGGTTTGAAAATTTGGTGGGTATTTTGAAGAAAGACTCTCTGGATCTGCAAAATCAAAATTACAATAAGATAAAAGAAGGATTGATGATGATGTTTCCAAAATTGAACCCATAAAAAGTAACTCCAAAAAGTTTGTCTGGAATATGATAATTACTAATTCGTCAATTAATTAGCAAAATCAAAGGCTAATTAATTAATTAATCAATTAACAACTTTTTTGCATTAAGCCTACCCTAATTATTTGCCTTTTTAGCTGCTAATCCAAATGATTACTTCATGTTCATCTTCTATGTCGTTTACCAAAATCTCATACCTGCTACTTGCACCTAACCTCACGTTAATGATTTAGGGTTCTTATTTTATGTAGAAAAATATGATTAGATGTATAAAACTACAGCCACAAGTGCTCATATTCATGTATGATCTGAATGATAAATTATTACTTACTTGTGTTTTATGATTATGTCTACAAATTCTTATTTGTGTTAGCCCAGAATCTAACTCCAAAATATAAAATAATTAGTTGCATTAAAATACACCAAATTCGTGTTATTAAATATTGAAACAAATGATATAGATTCACATGAATCATATCCTTTTAAGGTGGAGTCAAAAGTAACTCTCTTTTAACTACTTTTGAGTGATTGAGTGGTTTAATAAGGAGTAAAAACTCTTAGATGTATTACTCAAGAGATCTTAATTTTCAATCCTTGATCGGTTGCTAATATGAGTAGCCACTAGAGTTTTTATTCGACTAGTAGTTTCAGGATCCCATAAAATTAGTTGAGATGTACGTAAATTGGCCTGAATATTTTCGATCATTAAAAAAAAAAAAAAGTTACTCTCTTTGACTACAACTCACTTTACTTTAAAAAAAAAAAAAAATTATTATTGGATGTAAATTTATAATTTATATATAATATTTAATTTTTTCTTCTTAACAACATCTAAAATTTGCCACTATTGGGTAGCTCAAGTGATAGGACACACACTAGGATGTGTGGTTGAGGCGCATAGTCTCAAGTTTGAACCCCCCTAAGATTTAAGTAGGTGATCATGACAGTGAGATGTTGTGCTAGTCACCTACAATGATTAGTTGAGGTATCCGTAAACTAGCCCGAACATTCTGTTTAAAAAAAAAAAATCTAAATTTCGTCAGTACTTCCAATAATTAATTCCTAACTTCGTCCATCTATTTTTATATCAATTAGATAAAGAGATTTATAACAATCAAATCAATCTAGAACAATACAACAAATTTGATTCAATGATAAACTTGTCATAAATCAAAGTTTGAGATTGATTATTGAGAATGTAACTATGTATGCATAATTGATGGCTTTGTTTAATAAAGTATTAATTAAGCAGAAAATAAATACAAAATAATATAGAGGTTAAAATAATTGATGGGCCATGGTCCCAGTTGGTTTAAGGATTGTAGGGAGTTCAATAGTTGATGTGAACAATACAAAGAGTGAAGTAAAGCAGGTGTGTTCTTTATGAGTCATGTGATGGGCAGAGCTTTTAAATCATTAAACATCGTTATGGGGAAGATGAAATTCTCTGACAAAATTAAGGCAAAGTGTCCTTAAAAGAATTGCATGATACCTACACTTGGTATTAAAAGTTGCCGCAAAATTATTCTCTCCTACCTTGAGTAGCTCCCAAGTTAAACAATCTTATCAGGTAAAGTTTTTAGGATTCTGTACACGAGATAATATCTATAAATACTTTTATTCAATAATATTTTATTTAATGGAATATGCTCGGGCTTTTTTTCACACATTAATTAATTGTGTAAGATTTTCTAAATTATGAATAAGGGTAATCGGTAATTTCAAAAATTAAATAATACACGTAAAACTTCTGATTCAAACGAGGGGAGATTAATCATAACGGTAACGTGGCCCCCGCCAATTAAGGGCCTTAAAAAAAAGAGGCAAAGACAGATTAAATAATAGATATGGATAAAGTCAACAACAAACTTAAGAAAGCACCTTGTGATAAACTTGAATGGACCGGGTCGGGCCGGGCTGGAACCAACTAATGCCGGAGATTTGGAACTTAATGGCTGTTTTATTCCAATTTGTTATTGCTTAAAGTCCCCTTTTAATTTGTGTTAGTGACACTGGGACCCCCATTTGGGTCCATTTTCGTTGAAGTTGAACCAATTAGTGGACTTTTGTGATTGTTTTGTTCAACCAATATTCTAACATTAAAGCTAGTTGGTGAGTTTGAGATATGTTATTTTATTATAACTGTGCTTGATTGTATGTTAGATTTATTTCGAGATCCCGGCTATTCATGTTTCTACAAATATCTAATTGTATTAAAAAGTTTGTCCATAATACTATACTTCTAAAGTTAATATCTAACTTTGAATCTCAAAAACTTTTGAATTATAAGATAATTCGTAATAGATATAACTTGTTAAATTATACTTTAATACTATATTGAAAATCCGACTGTTTAAAAAGTGATAAGTGTCACAGGTAATAGTTATATAACTTTAACTCCAAGGTAGTTAAAGAAATTTGTTTCATTTATTGAATTTCTGTATGTAAACTTTTGGATCACCTATCATAATAATATTGTAACTTCTTTGGTCATTTGGATTTATAAGGTATTCAATAGATCTTGGGGATCAGTTGAGGTACGTGCAAACTGTCCTGACACCCCAATTACCAAAAAATAATAATAATAACTATATAACTTTTCATTTACAACTGTTATATCTATTAAATCAAAGAAGGAAAAAATTTTATTACTATTTTAAGTCAAAAAATTTAAGTTGATATAACTTAATCTAGTACATAAAATTTTATGGTGTAAGTAGTTGTTAATGTAGAAAAATAAATAAATTAAGCAGGTTTGTTAAATACTTATTGTCATAAAAAAAATAGTAGATGAATACACCAGAATTTATGAATAAGAAATAAATATTCACATTTATTATGTCATGGTAAATGTGTTGTTTATAATAATTATACCATTATAGTTCACGAAAAATAGGCAAATGAATTTAATGTCAATCTTTATTGAGAAGTGTAAGTTAGTTTATATATGTGATATAAAATCAATAAAATTAGGTGTCATTATATAACAAACTGATTATATATTCATGTCAAATGTATTAGTTTTTTATGTTATATATTAAAATAAATCAAAATGATTAATATTTAAAAAAAAAAAAAAACTCTCATTAATTTACTTAAAGGTGTTTATATTTTTGCAAATTTTTAATTTATTATTCTTTCGTTTTTTTTATAATAGGTGTTCGAGTCAGCTTACACGTACCTTAATTAATTTTTTAGATTTTGGAACCATCGATTAGATAAAAGTTCTAGTAAGTAGTGGTTACCCCTATTAACAATTAAGAAGACACTCAAACTTAAGATCTTTTAAATAATACATTTAAGAATTTATATCGAACCATTCAACCACGTATAATAAAAAAGAAAAAAACAATAAGAAGTCTCGTTAATTTACTTAATGGTGTGTGTATTATTACAAAGTTTGCTTTACCGATGTTATAGAAGTTCCAAAAGGTTTGAAAATTTGGTATTTTGAAGAAAGACTCTGGATCTGCAAAATCAAAATTACAATAAGATAAAAGAAGGGTCAGGTGATGAGTTTCAAAATTGAACCATAAAAAGTAACACCAAAAAGTGTTGCTGGATATGATAATTACTAATCGTCATTTAATTAGCAAAATCAAAGGCTAATAATTAATATCAATTAACAACTTTTTTGCACTAAGCTACCCTAATTATTTGCCTTTTAGCTGCTAATCCAAATGATTACTTCATGTTCATCTTCTATGTCGTTTACCAAAATCTCATACCTGCTACTGCACCTACACTCACGTTAATGATTTAGGGTTCTTATTTTATGTAGAAAAATATGATTAGATGTATAAAACTACAACCACAAGTGTCATATTCATGTAGATCTGAATGATAAATTATTACTTGTGTTTATGATTATGTCTACAAATTCTTAGTGTTTAGCCAGAATCTAACTCGAAAATATAATAATTAGTTGCATAATACACCAAATTCGTGTTATTAAATATTGAAACAAATGATATGGATTCACATGAATCATATCCTTTTAAGGGTGGAGTCAAGAGTGACTCTCTTTAACTACTTTTTGTGATTGAGTGGTTCAATAAGGAGTAAAGACTCTTAGATGTATTATTCAAGAGGTCTTGATTTCCAGTCCTTATCGGTTGCTAATAAGAATAGCCACTAGAGTTTTACTCAACTAGTAGTTTCAGGATCCCAAGATTAGTTGAGTGTACGTAAACTAGCTTGAATATTTTCGATCATTAAAAAAAAAGAAAGTTACTCTCTTTGACTACAACTCACTTAGTTTTTTTAAAAAAAAAAAAAAATTATTATTGAATGTAAATTGATAATTTATATAATTTTTATTTTTCTTCTTAACAACATCTAAAATTTGCCACTTGGGTAGCTCAAGTGATAGGATGCCACACTAGGATATGTGGTTCAGGCGCATAGTCTCAAGTTTAAACCCCTCTGGCTCTCTAAGATTTAAGGGTGATCATGACAGTGAGATGTTGTGCTAATCACCTACAATGATTAGTTAGGAAACCGCAAACGGGCTCGAACATTCTGTTTAAAAAAAAAAAATCTAAATTTCATCGGTATTCCAATAATTAATTCTAACTTCGTCCATCTATTTTTATATCAATTAGATAAAGAGATTTATAACAATCAAATCAATCAAAACAATAAACTATTGATTCAATGATAACTTGTCATAAATCAAAGTTGAGATTGATATTGAGTATGTAACTATGTATGCAATTGATGGCTTTGTTTAATAAAGTATTAATTAAGCAGAAAATAAATACAAAAAGGGAGAACGACTTACACTACCCAAGGTTTATCGTAATGACAAGTTGATACCCAAAAGGTTTTAAAATGACAAATAGGTACTTTCCGTCATGTTCTGTTAGTAATTTCTGTTATTAATAGTGAAAAGACTAAAAGCCCTAAAAGTTTGAATTTTAGTTTTTATAAATTTAAAATTTAAAAAACCCCCCAAGTTTACAAATTAACTAAATACCCCAATATATAAAATTTTATAAATAACAAAAACACCCCCACCGCAAGTGCCAGATTCCGGCCACCACCGCCGGAATCTGGCTGGAAAGTTGCGTTACGACCAGACCCGTCGGATCTGTGTCGTAACGCGTCCATCTGGCCTTTTCCGGCCAGATCCGTGGATGATCTGGCCGGAAAAGGCCAGGTCTACAGCAGATCTGGCCGTCGACGCCGCAAAACTCCATCTACGGCGTGACGGCCAGATCTGGCAGTAGATCGGCCTTTTTCGGCCAGATCAGCCGGATCTGGCCGGAAAAGGCCAGACTGGCTGCTGCTTTGACGGCCAGAATTGCCTTTTCCGGCCAGATCCTGGCGGATTGACGGAAAAGGAAAGATCGGCACGTTACGATACAGATCCGGCGGATCTGTGTCGTAATGCAGTTTTCGGGCCAGATTCCGGCGATGGTGGCCGGAATCTGGCACTAGGGGTGGTGGGGTGTTTTTGTTATTTAACAAACTTTTTATATATGGGGGTGTTTAATTAAATTAGCAAACCTAGGGGGTTTTTTAGAATTTTTAAATTTATAAAAAACTAAAATTGAAACTTTGAAGGGCATTTTAGTCTTTTCACTATTAATAAACAAAAATCACTAACAGAACATGACGGAAGGTACCTATTTGTCGTTTCAAAATTTTTTGAGTATCGACTTATCGTTACGGTAAACTTTGGGTATGCACAAGTAGTTCGGCCTACAAAATAATATAGAAGCTAAAATAATTGATGGGCCATGGTCCCAGTTGGTTTAAGGATTGTAGGGAGTTGAATAGTTGATGTGAACAATACAAAGAGTGAAGTAAAGAAGGTGTGTTCTTTATGAGTCATGTGATGGGCAGAGCTTTTAAATCATTAAACATCGTTATGGGGAAGATGAAATTCTCTGACAAAATTAAGGCAAAGTGTCCTTAAAAGAATTGGATGATACCTACACTTGGTATTAAAAGTTGCCGCAAAATTATTCTCTCCTACCTTGAGTAGCTCCCAAGTTAAACAATCTTATCAGGTAAAATTTGGGTCAACCAGAAAATTTTCAAAACTGTTGGGGTTATTTTATGATAAACAAAAGGGGTGCTTTAATTTTCTTACCCTTACTGGTGAAAATCCAGTCAAGTATGTAGTTACTCAAACTTGACTTGATTACTACAATACCCATTTCGCGCCTAACCGAACCTAGGGAATCGAGTTCAAATTCAAACTCGATACTTAAAATTAGAATTCAAATCGAGTTTGAATTCGAACTCTTATAATCGATCTTAATCAAGTTTTAATCGAGTTTAATCAAGTTTTTCGAACTTAATCAAGCTTTTTCATCTTTTCGAGTTGAGTTGTACAATGATGGAACTCAACTCGTATCAATATTCGAGTTATTTGAGCTCGAGCTCGACATTGTCGAGTCCAGCCCGAGCCAATGCCGAGTTGAGCTTGAGCCGCTTGCGAGTGGCTTGGCTCGGTTTTTGCCCCTACTTAAGGTACTACCATATCCCGATATCCGTTGCTTTTTTGATATTACAAGAAACCTGGGGGGTTGATGTACTTTTGCTTTATTTATTTATTTGTCTGTTTGTTTTTATTTTTATTTTTATAATCCTAATTAACCAGAACACAACCTTTGGTATGAAGGGATGTGGCAAGGGAAGGGATACCTTGAACATAAAGAAAATGGCTATTCTAATCATATTTGGAAATGGGTTATGTATATTTTTTAAAGATGACATTGTTATCTCATTCATCATGTCGTCTTATCATTTATATGTATATGTAAGATTTATACCACAGAATTCTTAGTGTTAGAAGGTTTAAACCCCACATTTAGTTAGAATATTCCCTTAAATATAAGTGATGGTCCAACACCAAAATGATGATAAGCAAAGTAAGTACCTAACGGATCGTTTTAATTGGGGGTCCATGAAAAGATTTAGGTATTGATTGTGAAAGAGAAAGTCTAAAGCTGCCGAGTTGTTCATTTTGTCCATTAATAATAATAATACTGGAAGCAGGTGTAATTGCTTTCCATGCACACTCCATTCCATCGTAATAACTAGCACTAGAATAGAAACACAGAAAACTGGTGAATGAATTGGGTCTCAGTCCCACCTAACCAAAACTTGGGTGGGCTAGGTTTCAACGACCGCATGCAACTGACAAAAGACACCCGCAATAAGACAACATCACCTAAATTTTGAGTCATCATGTGGCAAGAATTATAACATGGCCTAGTGTTCAACAATGGGCCACTAAGCNCTCGGTTTTTGCCCCTACTTAAGGTACTACCATATCCCGATATCCGTTGCTTTTTTGATATTACAAGAAACCTGGGGGGTTGATGTACTTTTGCTTTATTTATTTATTTGTCTGTTTGTTTTTATTTTTATTTTTATAATCCTAATTAACCAGAACACAACCTTTGGTATGAAGGGATGTGGCAAGGGAAGGGATACCTTGAACATAAAGAAAATGGCTATTCTAATCATATTTGGAAATGGGTTATGTATATTTTTTAAAGATGACATTGTTATCTCATTCATCATGTCGTCTTATCATTTATATGTATATGTAAGATTTATACCACAGAATTCTTAGTGTTAGAAGGTTTAAACCCCACATTTAGTTAGAATATTCCCTTAAATATAAGTGATGGTCCAACACCAAAATGATGATAAGCAAAGTAAGTACCTAACGGATCGTTTTAATTGGGGGTCCATGAAAAGATTTAGGTATTGATTGTGAAAGAGAAAGTCTAAAGCTGCCGAGTTGTTCATTTTGTCCATTAATAATAATAATACTGGAAGCAGGTGTTATTGCTTTCCATGCACACTCCATTCCATCGTAATAACTAGCACTAGAATAGAAACACAGAAAACTGGTAAATGAATTGAGTCTCAGTCCCACCTAACCAAAACTTGGGTGGGCTAGGTTTCAACGACCGCATGCAACTGACAAAAGACACCCGCAATAAGACAACATCGCCTAAATTTTGAGTCATCATGTGGCAAGCAATATAACATGGCCTAGTGTTCAACAATGGGCCACTAGGCCCACTAATCCATTTTTTTTTTTTTTTATATGACAGGGGTGTTCGAGACAACTTGTGTGCACCTTAACTAATATTCTAAGACTTTGGAACTATCGGTCTGGTAAGAGACCTAGTGATCATCACCTATTAGGGGGTCAAAGTGAATCGAACTCATAATTTATTGAGTAATACACCTAAAAATCCCAATTGACCACTCAGCCATCCCGTCATGATTCACTAATCCAAATTTTATTTCTCTTAACAATAAAATTTGATTATATTTTTCAATAATATTACTTCTCCCACAATTTATCTCAAATTTCACGTCTCAAATAATGTGACATCATATTGACATATTGACTGGATTTATATAAATCCTTTTAGTGTATACACAAAATTTGAAATGTTTTGAGTTTACAACTATGTCTCGCAAATTATTTGTTCTAATTATAAGATTGTTTTTTTTTTTTTCACATATTTTTTATTAGTTCATAAGAACAATATTGATGAAGAATTTTTTCAGTTTAGTATTCAAAATCTCTCTTCATGGCTGCATAGATTAGCTAGTTGAGTTTTCCCTCGGCTCTTCCTTTGGTTATATACCAACTAGGGGTGGACAAAAAATTAGGGTGGAATTAGAACCGATGGGTACTTGAGTTGTTGGTTTCGATTCCCATCCGGAATCGGTTGTGATAGGGTTGATTCTGGTTCTAAAAAACTAGAATCGATACTATGCGTTTCGGTTTCGGTTCCACCTTATGGGAACTGGGAATCAGAATCCGAGCTGAGATTCGGGTACTTATGTATGAATCGGTTTGGGAACTAGGGGTGTATTTGTAAATTCTGTAAACCATTGGGGGTGCATATAATTTTTGGAGGGTTTATTTATCATTTTTTTTAAATAGGGGGTAATTAATAACCTGGATACTCGAAACCAATCTATTCTAGTTCTGATTCCTTTGAATTTGGGTGGATACCTGGACCTATCCACCCCTAATACCAACACACCTACTTCTGTTAGTGGATTAGCTCAAAAGCGTCTGCGTATTATTAAGCCATATATCAAGATCTTAATATTTTATCAAGACAAACTTTGTACACCTTGAGAAGAAGCCCATACAAGTATACCAGAGATATATAAGTATGTTGATGCGTGATTTTGACACCAACGACCTTGCATGTGCAAATGCAAAGTGCTAAGTTGGCCTTAGAAATTATACGTGATTGATTGATTTAAGATTTAGGGCGACATTAAACAATATCATTGAATGCAAAGACCAAAGAATAAATAAGACAGAATATTTTTATAGTGGTTCGGATGCTTAAAGCGATTCCTATATCTACTATTTCTTTTATATAAGTGAGTGTTACAAGATATCACGTATAGTTAACAACGAGCAGAGGTACAATAACTGAGTATTCAGAGAGAATATTAAGTCAATCTCTTTCCCGTATGTTGTCTTTGCTATTAATTGTTATGAAAGTAAAGATCCCGAAAATGAGAGGGGGAGTCCTCTATTTATAGTAGCTGAATTAAAGGTAATGACTACATATCTGCAAGTGGGTAGATGTCGTACAAGTATTTCCTTGCCTTTCATGGACTGATAACTTAAGAAATATTCTCAAATTATCTAGGGTTTGGACAGATGTGCGACCCTCATTCACTCATAGACAAAACTTAAATTTGCTGAGTTGGTGACAACCGTATTCTCTCTATATTGGGGCGACGTGGCAGACTCTGGACGACACAAAGCCTTCATGAACTCTGATTGGTGCTTGCTGATGTAAGCTTGCGTCTACCTTGATTTTTTAGGCATAACAAAGTATATAACATAAAATAAACCAAATCGGATACATGAATATTTGGTTTGATAACCTGCTACAAATTTCCTATCATCAAATCTGAAAATTTTCCCTCTAATTAAAAGAATATACCTTTGTTTTGTCTTCAAAATGCAGCAAAACATAAACAAAACTGCTAAATTTTTAATTAATACATTTGCCCAGTTCGATTTTGAAGTCTGTGAGTGGGCCGAATTCAGTCCAAATCAAACTCAACTATTGGCCCAATCCGGCCCGTACATACATAAACAAAAGGGTCTTAAAAATTTGTCAATTTAGGGTTTTAGATTTTAGTTTTCAATTTTCTGTTCAAGAAACCCCACAAATGGCGAAGAATAGAAACAAGAAGAAACGAACAGGCGCTGTTTCAATGGACGTGACCGAACCAACTGTTTCAGATATGGTTCAAGGTACCTATTAGTATTTCTCTCAAATTTTCAGATATGAACATTTTAGTTTTATTTTTTAGTTTTCTATACTTTGATAGTCTTCGTTTAGATGTATTCACTATTTTGTTTCGATTTATATAAATTGCAGCAATGGACACTTCAGAATCTGGAGCTCAAAAGCAAGCTTCTAGTATGCTCAATATGTAAGAATATAACAAGTAACAACTACTCTACTGCTTATAAGCAATGCTAAATAATTATTAGTTTTGTTCGCACATAAGCACAGAATAGGTTTTGGTTGTGTTGTTAATTTATCATGTAAAGGACCTGAACTTATTAGATGGAAGTTGTCGGTTTGCTAAGATTAAGTAATGTTGACATAAAGCGTTTTACTGTAGAACTAATAGGAGTTTTTGAATATTGCTTTTAACTATTAACTTGAATTCAATTAAAGGAATTTTTTTTTTCTTTTTCTTTTGAGTTAGGACTATATATATGTATACATCAATACCCTCTAGGGTTGATGTTTATATTTTTTTTTCGTAAAGTTATATCTCAACTCTTGGAGGGATATCAGTGGGAGTTTGTAAAATTTTGTGTTTGCACTCTCTTACTCGAGAGTTGAGGTGTGGATTTTTAAGAAATGTAGACGTTTCCAAATAGGACATATATATTTGAATGTTCTCAAGTTTAGACGTTTGCAGTTTTTTTTTTTAAAATCTACATCTCAACTCTTGGATGGAAGAGTTGATTGGGGTTTATAGAGTTTTTTCTTCAACTCTTTCCTTCAAGAGTAACTCCTCCTTTTGAGACGTAGGTTTTAATTTAAAAAAAATTGCAAACATCTAAAATTAGTAGATGTTGCCAACACAGAGGAGATGAAGACTGTAAAATTGATATAATGTAGGCCATAGGAGTAGCTTAGTGGGATAATGTGCTTGAGATTTGGGTCCTTATGAACACTTGTATCTCAGTGTTCTTGAGTAGTTATTTCTTTGGATTTCTGATGAATATTACAGGTTAATCCTGTTAGTAGATTTGTATCTATTTCATTTGTCCAATGTGAGAAGATGATGACTAATTCTGAGCCTTTTTTGAAGCAGAAAGATCAAGAAGGAAAGACCAATGAAGAGGTCAAAGAATGTGCGAAAGAAGAAAGCCATAGAAAAAGCTATATCCAAAAATGATAAGTATGTCGAGAAGACTTTGAAGAAAGAAAGCAAATCATTGAAAACTCAGTCTGCTAAAAAACTATACGAATGATTCTGATTATCAAGGTCATTATCGTGAAAGGGGCTCCAAGAGATACCATTTATTTTCTTGAAAGTAATTTACATTGCTAGAGTATAATATTTATTTATTGGTAGAGTTGTAGAATTAGTTGAATGTTTCAATATCCAACTTATGGAATTGTCATTTCGATCCTGTCAATATTCTAAAAGGTCCGGATGTATAGCATAAGCATTTTCAATTAAATTTATTGTGATAGGATATTGTACGACGGTGAAGAGAAAACAAAAGCCTTCATGCATATGAGTTTTGAGTTCAAATGACTGAAGGAAATTTGTTCCTCATGTTTCAATGATTGATGCATCAGATTTTCAACCTATTTAGTTATCTTTTTATTGTTCCTATGTAGTTTATTTGGATTTTGCTCTATTTTTCACAACTCGAGAGCAAATTTCGGTAAGTAGGCCTTATACCAAGCCTTTTTGTTTTGGTCAGCCCTTCAGAATGAAGCTAAATTTGATTTGGGGAGTGGAGTTCTGGGCTGGGCTCTGCAAATTCGGACTAAAAGTTAATCCTTGTCGCCTGTCGAGGATTTTTGAACACATTGCCCAGATCAGATGTCAAACACAAAAAAACATTTGGGTAAGGGAAAGTTCAATATATATTAATTTTTCAAATCTGCTCTCTCTCTCTTCCTTCCTTCCCTAAATTACCATTATGATGATGATTTTGAAAATATACAAGTAATATAATACATTCATTTCTTAAGATTGTTTTGTTTCACTGTTCAAAAGAATAGTAATTATTTTTAATCTTTGGCGAATTATTGAATTTTATTGTTATTTAGTACATATTTCTTAAACCAACTACAATATCCACTTTTTACTGGTTATATATATAATTTTATAGGGGTTTCAATAATTTTTGCATAAATTTTTTTCCAGTCGGGGATTTTAATTGTTTACAGAAATATTGGATGACTATAAAATTTGAAAATCCCTTAAGGGCTTCACAATAATTACCCGTTGCAAAAATCAAAGTAGACTTTTTTAATATACCCCTTTTTACGTCAATTACAACATAATTTTATAAAGATATAATTTATTTGTTTGGAATAAAGAAATGGACAAACATCCCTCAATTGGTTCAGTCACCTAGACTCATATTTTCTTACTCCTGCTTGCTCTGTTCTCAATATTCATAAAATTTGGTAAGCTTAAACCTATAGCACATTGAATGCAATGAGACAATATTTGCCCCTTTAAAGAATTAATATGAACCCTTCTTTAGTAACTCACAAATGATATTTATTGCAAAAATATTTAAATGGAGTAAACATATTTATTACAGCCTTCAGAGATGTTCTGGCAACTTCACTGGCTGCATGCATGCATGCATGTATCTAAACTTTTAACCAAAAAGAGAATTTATAATTTAACTCATGACATTGTTTTGCTTAGTTGTAATTTAATTACCTTACTTTATATATCAAATGTTTATTTGGAATAATGATTATTTTTTTACATGAAATTATTTTGTATAGATTTGAGTGAGCACACCATATTTTGTCTCGTCGTATGATTGTTGACAAAACTCTGACAAATGACATCATACAAAACCGTCGAAGCAGCTTGTTTCTATCTATTAAACTTGTCTTATTTGTCAAGTATTGTCACTGCATCACTGTCATTTTCACTCTAATTCTCTTAAACTCTTCATAGTTTTCAGTAAAAAACAAAACACTTCAGAGTTCTTCAAGCTTCTTTCAATGGCTTCTTCTTCTTCATCAGCTTCCATGAAAAGGATCTGCTTTTACTGCAAGACTGTCTCCACCATCCTCAGGCCTGGTTGGCGCCTCCGGAATGGCTGCTCTGCTCTGCTTTGTATCCGTTGCGCGTACGCTCTTTTACATCTTCTTTTAATACATTTTTTGTTGCATGTTACGTTTCTGTTGTTCAATGTAAAGTTGTTGTGTAATTACTTATATGGATGGTGATGGTTTAATGTGTATCTTTCATTGTTATAGCCAAAACTTTTTTTTAACTTAGAAAAGTGGTAATGAAATTTGCTTTGGCGTTGAGCTTAGAACATTGAGTTAGAAAATCGGTATGCAGGGGATGTTTTGGATCAATATTGTGAAATTTTATGGGATGTGTTGATGGAATTTGAAGGAGGGTTCATGATGATTTTTAATATTTTAAAAGAGTTTTATTTTGATTTTCAAAGTATGAGAGTTTAACTATTATTAGACTGAAGAGGCTACTTTTCAAAAGAAAAAGATTCACAAAAAAAAAAAAAAAAAGGTTTAATTATTCACAAAGTGCATGTAATTTAGATCAACGGGGACTAAAAGATTAAAGATGTTTCCTGTGTTTTTGATAATGATTTGAAAAACATTCCAAGCTCTGCTTTTTTTTTTTTTGGGTCCAAAACTCTTTTGATACAAGTCAACTTTTTTTCATTTATTTATTTTTTATTTTTTATATATTTTGGGAGAAACCATGTTTCAGTTTTCAAACATGCCATCACACAATTTTGCTGATATTAACACTAAAAAATTCAATTTTTCGTTTAAATTCCATAAAAGGGAGTTCTTAAAATCATTGGTATGCAAAGGGGAGCAGGCGGCTATTCTTTGTGTCTACTGAGGGAAAGGGATAAGTTAAAACAATTGTTGTCAATGGGTCATGGGTAGACTAATGGAGTGATATTAGATATACAATTTGAGTAAAATTACAATGGACTCTGTCTCTCTATCTCAGGTAAGAATGAACAGTGGAACAAGAGAAAAGTTACTAACGAATTTTTCAAAGTAGTACAATTTTATACTCCCATCATCTGCTTTTTATTTACTTGAGTTAGGTTTTTTTTATTTTTTTATTTATTTTTTGTAATCTTCGAAGGGAATATAATAAAGGGGAGGGGAATATGTTGGATCATTACTTGTCCATATTGTATGGATTGGAAGAAAAATAATTAGAAGTAGTTAGTTGCTGACTACATTTTAATCTTATTGTAACTAGTTTAGATTTTGGAAATGCAGCTTTTTCCTTCAATAGTCAAAATTCTAGTACCAGGGCGTCTAAGTCTTTAAGATATATGCTCTTTTGTTCCTTTTGTGGAGTGAAACATTAGTAGAAAGATAGTGACATTTGTATTAGTCTACGCTAAGTAAACTTTCTTACCGTATATCAGTCATCCATAGAAGTTAAAAATATTCCTTGTTCTATTTTTGAGAGATACGGAATTAATCCATGTTGACCAACTACTAGATTGTAGCCAAATGGCGAACTGAAACCTAACAAATGCCAAACTAAATCAAAATTATTTTCAAACCTAATTTAATTGTAATCATTAGAATATGGGAGAGTTCTTGACATTTTGATGCCTCACCAATAAAATTAAGATGTATGCCTTTTGTCAGAGATGGTTAATTTCCACAGGTGTTACTGTATATGCCAATATGATAGTTTGGTTATTGTTTTAAAAAATTATGAACCAAAACTGAATTTTGAAAAGTTTTGTTGGGTTTGGTTTAAAGGTTAACATTGATAAGGAGTTGATGATAGAGTTATAGTAGAAACTTCTTTGTTCAGCTTCACTATTCTAGTTGATGATCACTACTCTTTTTTTGAACACACCTAAAAGGAGTTAATGTTATCCTTTTTAATCATGTTGAAGAAGAAGCTGAAGAATGAAGTGAAGAGAAGTTTCTTTAACCGCCATTATTGAAGGCCTTTTGGCTAATCTTAGCTTATTGTCCTTGTGGAGACACAAAGATTTGGAGATCCTGGAAGAATTTATAAAGAAAAAAGATACAGATGGAGATTGAAGGGAGTGAAATTTAATTTCCATTGTTCACTACATCATCATTGTCATTGCTTTTATTCCTCTTTTGACAATGTAAATCTCCGTTTACTTTTTTCCCTTGTTTTTTTGTTTTATAATTTGCAACTTGGAGAACTATCGATGCATTATATTATTCTTCGGAATGAGGTTTATGATAGAAATCTTCTTTCTTGAAGGATGAAAGGAAAGTTTATACATTTCAACCAAGAAAAAATTTGTGAAAAGACATCATATTTTACTGTGCAAAGCCAAACAACCACAATAGAAAAAGTTGAATGCATTGAAAACAAAAACAAAAGTGAAGTTAGCCTTTACCCTGGAGATTTTGATTCTTGGAGGAGGACATGGAATCATTTCTCTAATGTACTTACAATCAAATTTTTGTTATAGTTATTAGTCATTCATAATCCATTGTGTGAAGAGTACTGAAATCTCTAATTGATGCAACATACTTGCTTAGTAGGAGTTCAAGCTGAAGTGCCTATCTTGTGGAGTGAAAAATTAATTCCATTACTTAAATATACTATGTAAAAAAGTTTGAGTTAGATATTATTTCTTATTTCTTTTAATGAAGGCCTCAGTTAACGCTTTAGGAAAACAGGTTTTGTATGGCAACACCAAATATGCTTGGGCAATGTGTTGTTTAGCTGTGTGTTAGATTGTCTTTAAAAACATAGGATGCAACTCTAAAAATTAGTGCCAATTTTGAAAATATGCAAGAGAATTTTCTGTGTCTTTGGAAATTACAGCTGCATGATTTTAAGAACACGCTGCAAAAGTGCTATACCATCTCTAGTTTTACCCGTCTTTTTGTTCTCTCCTCTTTTGGACCTTGCAGGTCTGCTATCTTTTTTCCCTAGTGCAACACTTCTATCTCTCTTTTCATAGTTTATAGCCTTTTATTCCCTCTTTCTGTCATTTTAAATGCTAGTACGAATGCACTTTTACTGTCATTATTGTAAGAGGTATTTTTTTGAGTTATGCGATTGACCACTTTATTGAATCTTGTAAATACACAATTTTGCCAATTTGTTTTTAGAAACTATTTTACGTAACATTATCTGACATACCTCAAGTTTTCTATCTTTTAGAAAATTAGGAAAGTAATTGAATGATAAAAATGACTCTAAAAAGAAGAGTTCGTCGTTTTTATGCATATAATTTAGTATTGTTAAGCGTCCTAGTTTTCTCTTCAAAAATTTGAACCAGCTGCTGTGTTTGCTAGATCTGTTTCTTGGGTTGTTTGTCTCACACGAGGAACATAGTGTGGACAATGAAATGACTGAAAAATTGTATTAGAGTTACTAGGTTTAGGTAAACATTTTGTGCAATGAAGCAATTTCCCTTAAAATGAGAAAGGGTGAATATGTAGATCGAGAAGGAAATACTTATCCATGTGCGTGTCTGAGTGTAAATCCATGTGATACGTATGTAAATTAAATTTGCTATTTCACATGAGGGGGCATGTTCGAGGTTAAATACTATTATCAACATACTTTTTTCAGCTTAAGTTTTTGGGTTAAGTGGTGTCTCAACGAATGTAATTTGATAACAAACTTAGATTAAGGTTGAGGAAGATTATATAGATATTTATATTTCTTAGGAGCTGCAGTTTGGATCTTTACACCTTAAAAGAAGCGATTTGTGTGAGCTAAACCACATAGTATTGTGCCTTCTATTGCTTAGGTGAGATAATGTTATTTTGGCTTCACACATTAAAACGACGTCGCTTTGATACTACTTTTATAAAATCACATCCAGCAAATCATTTTTGGCCTTTTCCCCCTACATACCTTTTCTGATTTGAAATCTTTCTTCCTCTTTCTATCTTTTATTGCAACTTTGGAGAATATATACAGATCTTGTTCTATAAATGATTAGTATTATAGAAGTGAATAATCTACACCAATACCATGTAGTTCTTTTAGATAAAGAACTCATTATACAGTTACTATATAGGCATATGAATTAGTTTCTTTATACTGTTGGCTGACTGTGATGAAAAATTCTCTTTTATGCATTTATTAATGGCTAATGATGACTATTATCTGGTTGGAATTCTGCCAAAGTAGCAACTTTAATCTGCTTAGAGTATTTATTGCTTGTAAATTATACCGTGGTGATTAAATTGATTCATATTTTTCTAAATTTTTATGTTCTCAATTGATGTAGCAAACTTGTGTATTTAAAAGCATCCTAAAAATACTTAACCTGACTTTCTTATCCTATCTGTTATGAAAAACTGACTTAGAAGTTTGCAAATCTAGTTCTGCTTATGAGGAAGGAAGATTCTGCAATATTTTTCACTTGGATGCCAGTGGTTGGAGAGATTGTGTTACTTGTAAGAAGGTGAGCTGAAAACGTCTGCACATTTGCTTTTATCTTATAAGTTGTTTTACCACCTAGTCTGAGACATTCTTTCCTACCTATATAGGTGGTTATGTGGTAATTTCTGGATGTGACATCACCTCGGTTACTGGAATGAACTATGCTAAATTGTTTGAATATACTAATATTTATTTATGCAGATTGTTCACTGTGGATGTATCATGTCAACCCATACACATATCGAATTGGATTCTGGAGGTGTAAGATGTACTGAATGCATATCAAATGATATCCTTATGGTAAAAATAATCTATTTGTCCCTTAAATTTTAAATTTCTCATTATTTTTAAGTATTTAACTCTAATAATTATCACCACTTTATTAGTTAGCAATGCTTTTCTCGCATTTTGTGCAGACACTCTTCCATATATATATACATTATATTTAACTTGAAAAACCTAATATTTGTAATTATTTACATTGTTGACCATATTGTGTTCAAGATTATTGGATACCTTTTGCAATTACCTGCTCATGGCTTACTTTTCTATTATATTTGCACTTTAAATTCCATTTTTTTCTATGGGTTGAAAGTCATGATATGTAATTTGAGAGATTGGATAAAGCACGTGATTTCATCTTGTAACCTCTGAGTAGAACAGCATAAATATCAGCAGATGCCTTTAAAGGATGGAAATTTACATTCATAATGATTAGACGATAGATTTGACGTTTTATCATCCAGAAAAGTCACAATACTTCTAATTAATTAAGTGATTACCAGATTCAAGTTTAATTGAAGTTTGTTGGTTACTCTGGGATGTGTTAATTTACTTCAAAACTGTTTATTGTCCTTTAGTTCCCAAATATGAAGTGGCACCATACTAAGTCCAAATGTTGTATTACAGGGAGCAAACAGTCGCAGATTCCAATTCAAGAATGCTCGTCCCAGGACTCTGCGAGACCTACCAGAAGTTAGACTATGTGTTGACTTGGGCAAAGTGATCACTGGTGATTGTCAATATATCATGACCTTGGAAAATAGGGAAACTGATAAATCAGTTAAATGTTGCAGCTAATTGATTTTCTTTTCTTTGATAAACTTGTACCTAATTTCTCTTGAAAAATTTCATTTCGTATTTGGTATAATGTGGAAATTACTTATTTTATCATCTATAAACCAAAAAAGTAATGCATAGCAATATTTAGATTCCTTTCTCTCCCTATACTAGCAATTGCTAGTTTTCGACTAGAATGGAAATAGTGATTACTGAGCCTAGCCGGTCACACCTGTTGCAGGGATCACTTATGGAACATCATCACAGGAAGATGCATGTGAAAGTAGAGAACAGCTGTACACTGATTCACCTGATGGAGTTAATATATCTGACAGTTCTACTGTTAATAAGAAGCCTCAAAGTAATGGTCTTAGGAAAATCCATTCATATCGTCGATACTTGCCTGAGGCAAGTGATGAGGATATGCAACAAATCAGAAAACAGTATCCGCTACTTCTTAGTAT
Organism: Pistacia vera; assembly: GCF_008641045.1. Classification (NCBI taxonomy): domain Eukaryota; kingdom Viridiplantae; phylum Streptophyta; class Magnoliopsida; order Sapindales; family Anacardiaceae; genus Pistacia; species Pistacia vera. Next base: position 698,658 of record NW_022195685.1, read on the forward strand.
TATTTTGGTTTCTTTGCACTTGTTTAGATGAAAAAATTAACTAGGAATCTGATAATCATGATTGTATAAGCGGTATGGTAACTTTACTAATTAATCCGTTGTTTTGAATTAATTTTTATACTAAAAAGCTTTGCGTAATTTTAATGTGAGATTGCATTCTGTGTCATATGCTTCTCAGTCTTGTCTTCCTATGAACAGGATCCTTGACAACATCTCAGCTCAAATTCCGTTGTCATTCCTTTGTTTGAAAAGGAATTGACTATCAGTGATGCAGATTCCAGGAATGGGCGACTGGTAATACCTAAAAAATGTGCATGGGTGAGTTTTTTTTCTCTTTCTGCTGTTTAAGACTGTAGCTTTAAAAATTTTCAAACCTAAGGGTTTTTTTAATGTTATCAATTTTGAAAGTTTGTGCTGTTTCTATATTTGGTAATAAAGGTTTTACAAGTACAATGTGAAGGGTGATATCTTAAGTTTTGAGATAGGCCGAGTCTTTGTGCTCTTTTTTTTTTTTACTTTTAAATGTTTACCACGAAGATGATGTACCCTTGTCGTGGCTTGAGTCTTGTTACTGAATTTTTGATGTACCCTTGTCATGGCTTGAGTCTTGTTACTGAATTTTTGGGAGAAACAATTTCTATGATTCAATTGTGTTTTGCATAATTTATTATTATTTTTTACTTCTTAATATTCTTTCCATGAATATCTTTCAATAATTTCTATGAAGGAAATAAAATAGTTAAAACTTATTTAAAGTTTAAAGCTTACTTTTGCTATTATATTATTATGTAATAGCAAAAGTATGCTTTATGATTTCTTTTAATATTTGCGTATCTGGAATCTTGGGGTTTAAATGTTTTCTGTTAATGGTTACTGACAATGGTACAGGATTATCTTCCAAAAATTTCTGAGCCCCAAGGATTTCCCATTAAAATCCAAGATACTGGTGGAAAATACTGGAATTTTCACTACCGGTTTTGGCCCAACAGTCACAGCACAATGTATGTTCTAGAAGGAACTAGAGATTACATGGCTGCGAATCAATGCCAACCAGGTGATAAAGGTACTTCATTGAATTCCATGTGCATTTATGATTGGCTTGTTATTTTCTTTAGACAAATTATGTCAATCAACTAATTTGTTCATGTTTGAATTTGCATTTCAATGATACTTGTTGTCTTTTCATCCTATTCTTTAAGCTTCCAAGTCATGATTAGTACAGCTGTACAGATGTTGAATTTTTTGTCTATACGCATTGATTTCCTGGTGCTTCCAACTGAATTACATATGTGAATCAGTTTCTATATGATACTAATGTCAGTCGAGTTCCTTCTTCAAGTACCTTTACTCATCTAATACTTTCTTGTGTCTGGAAAATGTTTTGAAAGTTTTTGAGGTGTTTATTCCAATTTGTTTATGAGATCATTCCTACCCATGAGCATATGATTCGTGTTATAGAGTAACTAAGAGTTGTCTGGACTTTTCAGTTACATTTTATCGGATAGATCCAGAAGGACAGTTGGTCATGGGATTGAAAAAAGCTCAAGCAAGTACATCAGATCAAGAGGTATGACATACAGAAACAACCAAATCTCTTTATTAGCATGTGGATATGACCAGGTCAATGTTGATTCAATAGCATTGTAGGTGAATGACAAATACCCAGGGTTAAAGTAAACACAACCTTATACACACACACACAATGCTTTTTCCTGGAGGACCCAAACTATGCAATGTTGGTTTTATGAATCATGAGTGATACATCAAGATTTGAGATTACTTGACCATTGACTTGTAGGATGACTATCAATCCTCAACAAAACCATGCCTAATTTGTAGGAGGTATTGACTGAAAGGGTCTTCCCATGTCTCTTCTCTCTTGGTATTTGTGGGTGGTTAGAAAAGAAAAGTTTTTCTCTATTGGTTTCAATATCCAAAAGCAGTAGCCTGATGTGACCTCCACATCAAGATAGAATTACCTTTTAATAACCTGGACTGATGAGATGCTGCATAAATGGTCTTAGCTCATAAATGCTCACTCCCTTGGGACTGCATACTTGGGATATTGTAACCTATAAGTTTTCTGACTAACACTAAAGGGCCCAGTTTAGAGTTTGGTGAACTTCAGAGAAAGTTGGGATGCTGGGTTTACCCAAAAAAAAAAAAAAAAAATTGGTGAACTTCAGAGAAAGTTGGGATGCTGGGTTTACCCAAAAAAAAAAAAAAAAAAAAAAAAAAAGAGGTTAGTAAGGATATGGACTTCCAATTCCTCTTAGTACATGGCTGAAGACATGTATGGGGAAGTGTTGATTTTGATGGCTTCCATTGTTTCCTTTGATTAGAAAAGAGTGAAATATGATCATGGTGTCAGATATTTGCAATTTTTCATACTACCATTTGGTTACATATAACTAAATGATGACTGGTAGCTCTATGAAGTACTTAGTTGACTTATTTCCTTCCAAAGTTGTTAAAACTATCTATGTTTCAAGTTCTTGAAATCTTTTCACTCGTCTTTCAGTTTATTCTGCATCATGTGTATATTTGTTCCTACACGAAATTGTTTATCTAGAATTTTAGTTATTTATTTATGTTCATCTAACAGAAAAATCCAGAGAGTTATGGGCAGTACATGCTGAGAACAAGAGAGGTAAATACTTTTCATTCATTTGTAAAATTTTTTTATAGACTTATGATGTTACAATGGCAGTTTATAGTTTACTTTTATATTTACATTTGCCAATGTAAAAAATTAATTATCGTGAAATTTTGTTCCTTTTCCAGAGTTCAAAATGATGTTCCAAAACAAAGATTATTGTCCTTTCAAGACTGTTGTGAACTTGTGCTTTCCATGGATACTAGTGAAGCTGGTTGTCGGTGTGAGACTGAAGCTGGTTGTCGGTGTGAGACTGAAGCTGGTCTTTCTCCCGTAAACTTAAATTATCCTTTTCCCTTTATTTATGAAACCATCCTAGTTACAAGTAAAACAAATTTGCTGTTTTATTTTGTAGTTTCTTGGATAGCTTTCATGGAGAAAACTTATGTTACATTTTTGGATTTCCTTTGGTAATGAAAGCATTTTGTTAGTAAAGGTGAGGTTTTTAAGGAGCTATAACAATGAACCAAAGTACAAAATGAAAACCCTTTGTTCGGGTGGGTATGAAGTATCGAGTAATAAACAGCCATAGCTGAAATAAACATGAATTGATCTCTTTTCAAAAACATATACAATGTGAATGCAAAAAGTGCACAAAACTCGAATCTTTAGACAACATGAAATAGATCTTCCTATGTCAGAGAATGCTCTAAATCATTATTATGCAGTTATCTTGAAGTGTCTGTTGACAGTTGACACGAGGATTTCTGTGTTTTTTTCTTTAAAACTTTTATTTTTGAGGTGATAATGGGCAAGGTTGGATGAGCAGAAGCTACTACAAGGTGTAAGCCTGAACTGAATGGCCTTGATTTTTTTTTTTCCAATAATGTATTTGAGACCTTCACCAAGCAAAGAATAGTCCTAAGCCTCCAAAATGTTCCACCTCAAATAAATTTTTATTTGGGAATGATTAAAATTAAGGGATATTCAATTTGATTTAAATTTTTGTGGATTATATTATCTACATAGTTGTAATCCTATAGCTTAATGTTTAATCTTTAATGTGTAGGATTCTTGTATTTAATTTAGTATAGCTAGTCTTACTAGATCTATGATTGCATGTCCACAGACTGCAGTGCATCAATGATGAGTTATAATCAATCTAGAAAATCTGTTAGACTTAAGCTTGTAATCTCGTAGTATCATGAATGACAATCAGGGAGGCAAACTACTTTCTGCAAATCCTATAGCCCCTTGTTATGTTCTATTTGCTGCTATGCTATCGAGATTACATTTCATTTCAGTCTAAAGGTGCTCTTGTCAATGAAAGACTTGAGGATAGATTAAAAAGACATAATTTTGTAAATGGTGAACTGAAAGATTCTCAAATAATCAGTTGGATTCTCCTTAAATCTGGTTCTTTGCATTCAAGAAGTCAAACCATTTAAGTTCTTTGATAGAGGTATTTCTTGGACTTGTGCCTTGAGCCACAAATATTGTAGGAAACTGAGAAGTTGGGAATATGGGATTCTCAAAGCGAATTCATGTGAGATTCAAATTATTTTCTTGCAGCAATAAATATTTATCTTTAAAAAGGAAGATGTGGCTGTTATGGAGAAGCTGAAAGTTGAAGTGATAGCAAACCCTTCCTTACCAGGAGAGATTGATGCAGTCTGAGGAACCTTCTCCATTAAATTTAGCCAACTCAATAGTTATTTCATTTCAGAATAATCTGTTTTTCTTTATTTCAGTCAGCTGGAAATTCTAATTTAGATTGGTTGTTCCATGATTCTAGTAGATTGCTGCCAAATTTGAATCCAAGTCTTTAATGTCATAATTCCTGGCGCCACATCATTTATTTAACTCTCATTAAACATTAAATTTAATGCCAAAAGACTTCATTGAAGTGATGACTGCAGTTAGAGTCAATTTTATGCCTAAAGATTTCATTAAATTCTATTTCCCATGTGATATGTAGTATTCTTGAGGTGACTAATCTAGATTGAATTATTAGCGCTATTAGATATGGTATTTTCCTCCTTCATACTTGAGTTGTATATGTGTTTCGTTGTTTTGTTAGGGATATGAAATGGCTAATTTGTATAAATCTTGTTCTTGTGGCGTTGATTTTATACTTAACCATTTATATGAGTAGGTTCAAGAATGATGTGAATGGTGCCTCTATTATCAATATGGAATAGTGACTACATTCTTGAAAAAGTTGTATGGATCCATTTTTTAATATGAAAATGGACGGGTGAGTTATTTTACTGTTGAAGTCATTTTTAAGGCTCATGTTTGCCACATTTTCTTGCAGTAAGCTGTGCTCAATTTATACTTGTGAAGATCAATCTAATTTGCTTTCTTTAGCCAAGTAGACATTTATGAGAAGATTTAATAAATGCTATTTTGTTCCCTCAATTTTCCTTGACAATGTTCAAAATAACTTTGTCCCCATATGCATGGAAGGGTGTGTGTTTCTGCAATTGTGATGAGTTCATGGTGTGGGTGGAAAGGAATCAAGTTTGGATGGGATATTTTTCAATAGTCATCAGGAAAGACACTGGAACTCTTTTTGGCTTTATATAATGCAGAGAGGTTGTGTAAAAAGCTTCAGACTTGTTTTTATGGTGTTATAGAAGTCAATAGTAGGTGAGATTTGCTTGTTCAATAGGTTCTGCTCTGGAATCCTAAATTTGTGCGTACTCTTTGGGATCGGGAATCAGAAGATCTATACTTTTGCTTAATAAGATTTATAGTATTCCAGTGAATTTAAGCCTAGAAGTACCTGGTGAAGTCCTAACCTAAGGTTTTGAAAGGTTTAGAGGTAGTGAAGCCCCTGGGATAAGTATTCTGTTTAGTTGTGCACTATTGAATGTGGGTTTTTAGATGGACGACTGCACATGTCTGGTGGCTCTATTTCCTTAGTGGAGATTTTAATGAGGGTTTTATGCTAGCCAGTGTTGTATGCAAGTGAGATGTGGAAACAGTGCAACACTTATTCTTCTGTTTGTCAGTTGCAAGGAAACTTTTTTCGTTGGCGTTATCTACTTTCATTTGGATTGGCTGAGTTCTAGTTCCATATCGGTGATTTATGGATGTTGGAGACAAGACCGTGTGGGTTGGCAACAGTATTGGTTTCAGAAGCTATTCCATTTTGTATTACTGTGTATTTTGGCACGAGGAGCATTTGATAGTTGAAGGATTAAATGGGTTGCTTTAAAGTGTCAAATGATATGAGATAAGCAATTGAAGTGAATATTTTCTTTTTACTTCAAAGTAACATGTCTCTGCCATTTTATCAAAATGGTGATTACACAGTTATGCTACAAGTATCATTGACATCTTTCTGCGCCATTTTGCGTTTTGTGTTTGTTTATCACCTAAAGAAATCTAATATTCATAATACTACTAGTTTTAATTGTCTAATGAATTGAAAATGCCTTTTTCTTCTTGTTAACAATGTGTTGATACAGAAATTTGCATCAACCAGAAAATTCTGATCGACCTTGACAGGACCAGAATGGATATATGTGTGATTGCGGGTAACCAGCATTAGACAAATATTAAGTGCAATAAAATAAATGGCAATAAGAATTTTAAAGTGGTTCGGTGAGGTAAACTCTTGAGCCTAAGTCCACTGTTTTTTGTATTTGCTGTGAGAGTTTACATTGTGAATTATGTGTCAAAGTTGTAACCCCTTTTTCATCTTTTATGAGGGTTTATATACAAGGTTTGTAAAAGGAAAAAACAAAAATAAAAGGATTACAATTGATCTGAACTGCAATTCCGATATTCTCGCAATTGGGTGTTGTGATCGCACAGAGATTGATGTTGATTTCGTCATTCCCGCAATATTTGGGATCTGAAGATATCTAGGAATTGATTGAATGATCAATCGAGTTGTTCGTGACTAGCTTATGTTGGGCTGAGCTATGTGTTAACGAGCTTGTGCTAGGTCGGACAACCGGTGGAGTTGAGCTGATTTTGGATCGAACTATATTCTAGTGGTAGCCCGAGCTTGGTGAAAAAATCACACACAACACAGTGCTTTTTATGAATCGCAGATTTGTTAGTTTATAGGCTACGGACTTGAAGAATCCAATGGATTCTGGTATGATAATTTATGAAGAATTTAATCAACTTGATAGGAAGGCAGTTAGTAAAATTGAATCATGTTGATGGCTTGTTTAATCCATCTCAAATACTTATCAACTCCACACAATCAGAGTGTTTGATCGTATTCGCAAACTTTTCCAGAGCTGGAAAAATTAAAATCTGGCATTAGCTTTACGCAAAGGTATCCCTCTTCTTGCTGTCACGTTTTTGTTGATTTTGTTTTTATTTGATGACGACCCTTATGCATTGCTTCACATTATTGTAGGCAGAATGTGCATTAGATCAATAGTCTATTATGTATATAGAAGATTTAAACGACTTTATAACAAATTTGAGTATTGGTCACTAGAGGTGGGCATTTGGGGCTGGGTCCAAAAACCTGGTCCTAGGAGGCCTGGTCCCAAAACNTGTAATTTTTTAAAAATTAAATTATTGTTGACGTCACCGGTCCAACCAACCGATTGACCTGTGACCTAGACAACAAAAAGGGTTGCCCTCCGGTCTGGGTTTTAAAACAATGCTTATCAACTCCACACAATCAAAGTGTTTGATCGTATTCACAAACTTTTCCAGAGCTGGAAAAATTAAAATCTGGCATTAGCTTTACGCAAAGGTATCCCTCTTCTTGCTGTCACGTTTTTGTTGATTTTGTTTTTATTTGATGACGACCCTTATGCATTGCTTCACATTATTGTAGGCAGAATGTGCATTAGATCAATAGTCTATTATGTATATAGAAGATTTAAACGACTTTATAACAAATTTGAGTATTGGTCACTAGAGGTGGGCATTTGGGGCTGGGTCCAAAAACCTGGTCCTAGGAGGCCTGGTCCCAAAACTGGATCAAGCCTAAGGAGGAGGGCCCGATCCCTCCACTGGGCCTTCCTCCAAGGTCCCAGGCCTAGGCCCAAACATTTTTAATTATTTTCTTTTTAGTCCCTTGTACAATTATTAAAATCCCTTATAAATTTTGAAAAAAACATAAATTATAAGGGTTAAAAGTAAATTTTACAAAATTAAAAAAAAAAAATTATAACTTTTGTTTAATAACCAACTATACTATAAATAAGAACCCAGCCCCCCCTCCCCCCGTTACTATACTATAAATAACCCTCAAATCTCTCATTTTCTCAATCTCTCTACTCTCTACTCCAAATCTCCAATCAAATTCTCATTTAATTTATATTTATATTTATAATTTATTCAAATAATTTATTTATATATTTATATTATTTAATTTTTTCTATTATTCAATATCATCTATTATTCATATTATTATTTATTTTTTTTTTCATTTTAATTATTTATTATTTGATCATAAATTCATAATGGATTCCTGAAATGATGCATTCGAAGGATCATCCCCAAATGAGTTTTACGTTCCATCCACCGAAGAAATAGAAGAGTTCAATCCATTTTCACCCTTTCCTCCAGAGGCAGCAACTGCAATTCCACAACTACATTCGGCCGGGATGAGGTGTAACCAAACACATGTGAGCTGTGAGTCAACGGGCACAAGCATAGCCCAACCCCCCTGACCTTCAAAGAGGGTCGTGTCCGATGTATGGCGACACTTCACCAAATCAAAACGGCCAAAGACAACTGGGAAGGGAGAAAAATTGTGTGGGGTATGTAATATCTGTGAAACCATTATTGGCGCTGAGAAGGGGACTTCGACGATGCGACGACACTTGGAGAAGAAGCACCCCCAAATAATGTAGTTGCCCGTTACATCTTCAACTGGATCAGATAGGCAAATTCAAACTCAACTTAATTTTAATCCACAATCCTTAACTCTCTCAACATGACAATACAATGCACATGTTGCACAAGAGGAAATAGCAAGATTCATAATTGCTACGGACTCTCTCATTTGTTTATCTGAAAATCTTTATTTTATTCACATGATTAAAACTGCATTTTGTCTAGCATATACCCTTGTTAGTAGAAGTATAAGTAGAAGAGATATACTAAAACTTTATAACAAAATAAATAATAAACTTAAAAACGAATTTCAAAATTTTAGGAATATATCTATTGCACTTATATCAGACATATGGGCTTGTAGATCAAAAACCGATTTTTTAGCTGTCACAGTACATTTCTTAGATCATAATTGGGGTTTACAACAAAAATTGATAGGTTTTAAACCATTATATGAAAAACATAGTGTTGAAACTATGTATTTTACAATTCTTGAAGTTTTGCAAGAATATCTATTAACTGATAGAGTTGTAACGCTAACGCTTGATAATGCAACTGCTAACACCGCGATAATCTCTTTATTTGAAAAGCGATTGGATCCGCATGGTGAAGACAATTTTTTTCACCAGAGATGTGCTTGCCACATCATCAATTTGATAGTTAAAGCAAGTTTAGATGCTATACATTCGAAGATAGAGAGGGTGCGCGCGACTATCGGATATATCGTTGGCGGTAGCAATAAAAGATGGTAGGAGTATGTCAAATATTGTAAGCAAGAGGACCCACCGGTTCGACCTTTGAAGTTATGTACGGACATGCCTATCCGTTGGAACTCCACCTACTTGATGTTGGAAAAAGCTTTGCCAACCGCAAAACAAATTACAGATTTCGTCAGCCAGAAGCACTATCCAGAAGAAGTTGTTAGCTATGATGATTGGACGGTTTGTAAACTTTTTTATTCATTTCTTAAATTTTTTTATGATTCTACTAATACATTAAGTGATATTTATTATCCGACTACTAATTTAGTGTTAGATATTTTACTTCCAATTGCTAAAACTTTTGCTAAATATAGATATAATGACGTTTTAAGGGAAATTGTTTCATAGATAGAAGAAAAATACGAGAAATATTGGTTCGATCTTCCATTCTTATATGGATTAGGCCTTGTTGTAGATCATATGTTTAAATTACACGTAGTTAACTGTATAATTATTGAGTTAGACCAACATTTAGGACATGATTATACGTCTTATTTGACTAACTTTAAGCAAAAATTGGATAACCTTTTTTCTTTATATGAGAACAGGTATAATGGAAGTGGAAGTGAAATGTTCATGAGAGACGATCAGGACCCTGATGCAGACCTCCGTCAAGGATCGAGCAAGTGGACGTATATGGGACATGGCAGAAGTAGCAGCTCTAGCTCGTACATACATGGACCAAATGAGTTGAATCGCTACCTACAAGTGGACCCGTCCTTCATGACGATGAAAGAGAAACGTGACATGGATATTCTTCAATGGTGGAACCAACATGAAAGTCGATTCCCCATTGTAGCCCAAATGGCACGTGACCTTTTATTTGTGCCAGTTTCTACAATTGCATCCGAGTCAACATTTTCAACGAATGGCCAAATTGTTGAAGACAAAAAATGTTCTTTAACCGATGAGATGATTGAAATGATAACGTGTTTACGGGATTTGACTCATGTAGAAAGAAGACTACAATAGCAGCCTGAAGATCCCGAACTACTCGAACTTTTTAGGAATACAGATTTGAATGATTTAAATATTGTTGACGATGAAGATGAATAGTTTAATAAAAAAAAATTTATTTAATTGTTTATTTGTGAAGCGTGAATGTGTGAAATGTGAATATTACATTTATGTTAAAATTAACTATTAATTAATTTATTATTTTTAAAATTAATTAAACTTTTAGAAACTTACTAATCTACCCCTAAAAAATACTAAGAACCCTCTACAGAATTTCATTTCACCCCTAAAATATAAAAAAAAGATTAGGGGGAAAAATAAAATTTCCAGGCCCATAGGACCGGTCCAGGCTTAAAATTGCTCATGGGCCTGAGACTAGTCCCAAGCCCACGAGGGACTGGTCCCAAATGGGACTAGTCCCAAACGAGCCCAGGCCCGAGCCTGCTTGGGACTGGTCCTTGACCACCTCTATTGGTCATTAAACTAGAAACTCATTTGGCAGGCGGGCATGTTGTGATGTACCAACTTAGAATATGTGATTCTTTGCATCTTTTTTTGTTTTTTTTGTTTTTTGATAATCAGGGTTGTCCGGACCAGCTTTGCGCACCTCAATTAATCCCCCGAGATCCTGGAATTACCGATTGGGTAAGAGCTCTAATGACTACCTCTATTAGCCGTCAAATTAGGATTTGTTGTGATCACCTGAAATTTATACATTTATGGAATGTTAGCAATTGCTGTAATATATTGATAATATAATGTTACTAATATTTATATTGATAATATTTTGATAATATAATGTTACTAATATTTATATTAAAACAATAATGTATTTGATCAAAATATCATTCGAGTAATGCTCTTGAAACTGTTCGGTATGAATTCTAATTAAGCTTTTTCATTATTGAATTTAAAAATAAGAAAAATACTACATTGACAATCTCTTTTCGTAAACTTTTTTTCATAATCCCAACGTGACAGCTCGCAATGAATCTCATATGATAAATTATGGTTAATCAATTACGAACTATTACATCAGAGTTGTGAGGAAAAGTTTGTGAGAAGAAGCTATGAGTGTAGTAGTACTCTAAAAATAAATATGTTCTTGTTGTGGGCTTTTTGGGTCTAAAAAATGGGAGACTAAAAGCCCATAGAGGCCCACTAAATTGAAGAAGCCCATTGTAACTGACACTAATTCCGAAAATTAAAAAATCGTTAAGATCGTCTCTAGTAGTCTCAACTAGACAGAACAAAAAAGAAAAAAAAAAGATCAACATTATCTCCGCGAAGTCTCTGTCCCGTTATCGTGTTTGGTTACCGAGAAAACTGAAGAAAATAAAATTTTAATTCTCTCCATAGTTTTCTTTGGATATGATGCCGATGAGTCTGGTTACAAACCATTGCAGTAGTTACAGCTCTCATTTTTCAACAATTTCAAGTTACAAGCCACAGCAAAGCAGCAGTACTCATGGCAAGTCACAGCCACTTTCGTCTCCATTAGTAACACTTCATGTGCTTGTTATATACTTGTTTATGTAAAGCTTTGTTGGTTCTATTTGTGGCGCAATTTAATTTTAAATTGTTTAAAATTTCTGTATGTTAGTCACACGCATGGTGCCCATTGTTGAGCGTCAGCAAAGCAGCTGCTTTCAAATTAGTGCATTTATCAGTAGCCTGGCAGGTATTTCTAAACACAATTCCCTTTTTTGGGTAAAGAAATTGTAGAATTATATTTGTCCTTTGATAGACATTGTGCGGGATATTTGGTGTAATTTTAGTAATTATGAACCCTTTTTTTTTTTTTTTTTTTGGTGTTGCAGTGACAAATTTGGCTGCAATTGATAGTGCGAAGGCTTTAACTACTCAGAAAGTCACGGTGAGAATTCTATGTGCTGGTTTTTGCATATTGTTTTCAGTTTTACCTTTAGAATTTAGGTTCTTACATTAAATCATTCTATACATCTTTTATTTGTAAATCAAGCTCAAGTCTGTAAAAATGAGCTAAGATTGATCTCAGATGCTTTGTTTCCAAAACCTCCTATCACCTTTGGCAGAGTTGCCTGCGTTAATGGGCTTCCTATTTGAAACCTGTTGCTTTTGAAATCTAAGTTAGTCTCTTTCTTGATTTCTTCGTGCTGTTGCATGCCCCCTAGGAGTTTTACATTGATCTTCTTTCTTTATGAAATCTATTTTTTGGTGTATAGTTTAAAATTTTATTTTGGCATCCGTGTAGTAGAACATGTAATTTTTTAAAATTTTGTATTTCTTTTTTACTTTTCTTGTATATAATCTCAGGAGCTAGAATTATTTTCCTTCAAGCCAGGAAGGAGCTGCTTCCGTTTATAACATGGCTGATGGAAGCCTTGGAGATCTGTTTGGTGGCTTCCTATATTCAGCTGGACAGCAGGCAAATGAAGCTGTTCAGGACCAATTATCAGCTCTCAGTTTCACCAGGTTTGCTTCTACACTTTGCTTGTTAAGTGCAGTTGTGTTGTTCTTTGTTCTTTATTATTATTATTATTATTATTATTATTATTATTTTGGTATTTTAATGGCCCGTGTTTTCTGTGTGCTTTTTGGTTCACCCTTATTCCTCTCCACAGTTTGGCAGTTATATTTGGGGCTGGGCTTGTGACCAGCCTATCTCCTTGTACACTTAGTGTTTTACCACTTACCCTTGGTTATATTGGTAAGCATGCATTTACAAACAATCTTGTGCAACATTTTTTTTTCTTTTCACAAATTATTCGTCGTTATTGTTTGCAACTGTATTGTTGTTTTGTTGCTGATTTATGGACTGGCTGAAATCATCCAGGTGCGTTTGGATCTGGCAAAAGCAGAGCACAAGTAATGACTTATTTATTCCTATACAGCTCTGCTACTTTTCGATTCCTGACTACTGTTGTGAAATCTTTGGATCATTTTTAAAGTGTTTAGTAGTTAGAAATATTATAAGTTACTTACCCAAAAAAAAAAAAAAAAAATATTATAAGTTAGTGCCAAAGTGTTAGTTCTTTTAACAAGAGGAGAAAAAAGAAATCAGTCTTTTTAACTGGAGGAAGAAAGAAGAAAGTACTATTGATGAAAAACTTCTAGAACTGAATGATGTTTTATGTGGAGCTGGAGGATATGCTGCCAATACCAAAATCATTGGCTACGGTTCTTTTTTATCCTGTTGTAAAGAAGAAATTAAAAAGTTTGTCTGGTTAGATCGGTCTAAGTGTTTATTTAAACAAAAATCCATACATTTTTTGGTACACACTTTTCTTAATTTTGTATGAATTCTTATATCTTTCTAGCTGTGAATTTTTTATGGAGGCTACAATGTGATACTCTGTCTCATATATAATAAATGTTATTGGCGATCAGATCATTGGGGATTCCATTGCATTTGCATTAGGATTGGCAACAACACTTGCACTCCTAGGTGTAGGAGCCTCGTTTGCAGGGAAGGCATATGGGCAAATTGGGAGGGGATTACCTTTGGCTGCTTCTGGTTTGGCTGTTGTTATGGGTCTGAATCTTCTTGAGGTACTGGTTAATAACTGTTCTGCTGGTTGTTAAACTCTACCTCTTAGGTGCTTACTTCTTCATAATATTTATATCAATCACATAAATTATATTCATTTCAAGAAGGGTTATAAGACTAAAATATATCTGCAAAAGTTCTAGTAAAATATAAATGAATTTTAAGACCTTTATTATTATTATTTTTTAACTAGTTTAATCTAATTCTCTCTCTCTCCTTCTCTCTTGTCAACTAATTCAATGGGATTTTTTTTCAGATAATTGAGTTGCAACTACCCTCATTTTTTGACAACTTTGATCCCCGTGCTGCTGCTGCTAACTTCCCATCAAGTAATCAGTTTATCATTTATGCTAGTTATCAAGAAAATTAATTTTCATAAACCTATTGTCTAATAGCTCTAACAACTTCCAATCTAAAAATATTTGAAATGTTAGGTGTCCAAGCATATTTAGCTGGATTGACCTTTGCATTAGCTGCTTCACCTTGCAGTACACCAGTGCTGGCCACTCTGCTGGGATATGTGGCTACATCCAAGGTACTTGAATTTCCTTAAAGTCTCATATTCTATTTAGTTTATGAGTATTTTCTAAATTGCAGATTACTGATAATTTATATGTAAATGTCAGCTTGGTTTGGTGGGATTGCTGCGTATCTATTTATGCACATAAACACACTTCCCCTTGGCAAAAGAAAATAGTTTTGCTAATCTGTCTGATGTATGCTTTGCTATGCCTAATAAGCCTAAAGCTTTCGTTCAAGTACTCAAAGAAGCCATTTTATGCAAAATACTGAATGATAGGACTTGTAACCAAAACACCCCTCTAAGACCCACCCTGCTTTTGGAGGTCCAGCACTCGGCAAGACCTTTTTATGTATGCTATGCATTTAGCAGAATCAGATAAGAGGATTCAACACATAAATGCATTATAGGTTTGGCTTACTGGGTTTTTCAAAGGCAAAATGTTTCCTCTGTTTGCGTTGGAGAACTGATCAAATGCTATTGGATGATTTTTTCTTCTATTCCTCTGAAATTTTGGATGTGTTCTGGAGTTTATGTGGAATAAATGTTGGGGAGAGCCAATTTCATATTAAATTGTGGGTGGAGGTTGCACTTGTGGCAAGAACTAGAAAGATGCCATAAACTCCCTTAATTTATTTCATTAATTAGTGTATTAAAGTTTTGGTGAACCACATCATTTGCAAATGGGAGTCTTTATTTGTTTGTTGATGGTTCACTTTTGTAGTTATGGCTAAATAGATGGCAATGTGACATGTTTGACAGGACCCAGTGATTGGGGGAAGCTTACTATTGACGTACACAACTGGCTATGTTGCTCCTCTACTTCTTGCTGCCTCTTTCGCTGGAGCATTGCAGGTTCATGGCGTTTACTTGTTTTTTTTTAATCCCTGTTGGAATAAGATAGGAAAAGTTGCTACAGTTGTCTGACTTGAATATTTTCTTTCCCAAATTATGGTTCTTCTAGACAGCTGCATCTCTTATCCTTTTCCTTTCTTTTTTTTCTTTCTATTTTTGCATTCTCTTATGTACTTCCTATTTAGTATCTTTGGGTTTATTTTAGTGGTTTTATCTCTTTTCAACCTGCTTTATGTGTTTGGGCTGTTGAATTGAAACTGACATATTGCCTTGTATTTGCCTTTTTTTTTTTTTGGCAAAAAATAACTTATTCTATGTGTATATTTCTTCAGAGCCTGCTTTCGTTCCGCAAATTCTCCTCATGGATCAATCCAGTGAGGTACTCTTAATATATTCTGCATTGTTGGCTGTTGCCATAGGAACTGACTTCCTTTTCAGCACCCAGTATTGTTTTCATGGTCATCATGTTGCTCACAATTGGCATCTATTTTTCACGAAAAATGACCTCATTCTCATTTCTCTTAAATTCCTTGTTTTTAACGGGTTTATATCTTACTATTTTCTGCAGCGGTGCACTTCTCTTGGGAGGAGGTGTCTACACTTTCTTGGATAGGCTTTTCCCCCCCACCATGTCAATGTAGAGAAAATACTCTTGCATTATTGAGAGAGAGGTATTGTACAGAAAAAGTTAAAATTAAGAAATAAAATATTACTATGTTTACTATTGTCAGCAGCACAATCATTCTGGTGCCCACTCTTGTAAATGACTCATTCAATTAATTATGAGAACAAAGCATCTGTCTCATCTCTGGTCATTTCAGTGCTTCATTAGACACGATGAGCTCAAGTGTATACAATCTTATAGAAACATTTGAATAGTAAGAAAAAACATGTTATTTGTGAAAAAAACATGCACCCATTTGACGATTGCTATCTATATATGAATATCCCTTTCCATATTCTTTTTTCTTTTTGCTTTTAAGTATGTTGTTGAATCCAAGTTCTTATCCCCCTCCACTACACCAGCCACCTGTTCTGCTGTAAAGTAAACAAGTTGGTAAGATTCTGATGTGATGTAAACTGGAGAAGTAGTATCTGGAAGAAATTTTAGTTGCTCAAATCAAATGGTCCAGTTTCAGGATTGGATCCAACTCTTTTTCAACCAATTTTGGCAATGCTTTCATCAGTTGACATGGGAAAGAGATAAGATCATTTTATACTTACTCAGAACTTGATGATGCAATGAACATCACCGACTCAGCAGAAGCAATGTGTCCACTTTAGCAGTAAAGTGGCTCATCATTATAAGCTGGTGGTGTTGTGACAATTGGGATGGTTTCGGATACTTCCAGAGATAGATATAGAAGTAGCATTAGTCTAAAACTTCCATGAATATTTGCTAAAAAATTCTTAGCTTATCATGGCTAATTGCCTAATTGGGTTGTTTTTGATAATATTGACAAACGGTTGAGGAGTCGGAAGAGGGCAGGCTGGCAGGCGTTGTAGCTCGGTTGGTGAGACAGAGAGACAAGAGGAAACTAGCAGATATATTTTAGCCTAATGTAACAGACGCTATAGCAAACAAATCTATTAACACAGATATGGCTAAAAAATAGTATGGCTTATTCAAGGCTCACATTACGCTACCAATTAATAAATATATAACCATATGTCGATAACAAATAATAATGTTGAACTTATAATATGATATTTCAATAAAAAAGTAACTATGATATTAACAATTTTCATTCAGAAAATCTCCTAATTTCTCTCTTGGTCACACTCACATGAATTTATGCTTGAGTTTAGAGGAGAAAAAAGAAATCAGTCTTTTTAACTGGAGGAAGAAAGAAGAAAGTACTATTGATGAAAAACTTCTAGAACTGAATGATGTTTTATGTGGAGCTGGAGGATATGCTGCCAATACCAAAATCATTGGCTACGGTTCTTTTTTATCCTGTTTTAAAGAAGAAATTAAAAAGTTTGTCTGGTTTGAATGGTCTAAGTGTTTATTTAAACAAAAACCCATACATTTTTTGGTACACACTTTTCTTAATTTTGTATGAATTCTTATATCTTTCTAGCTGTGAATTTTTTATGGAGGCTATAATGTGACACTCTGTCTCATATATAATAAATGTTATTGGCGATCAGATCATTGGGGATTCCATTGCATTTGCATTAGGATTGGCAACAACACTTGCACTCCTAGGTGTAGGAGCCTCGTTTGCAGGGAAGGCATATGGGCAAATTGGGAGGGGATTACCTTTGGCTGCTTCTGGTTTGGCTGTTGTTATGGGTCTGAATCTTCTTGAGGTACTGGTTAATAACTGTTCTGCTGGTTGTTAAACTCTACCTCTTAGGTGCTTACTTCTTCATAATATTTATATCAATCACATAAATTATATTCATTTCAAGAAGGGTTATAAGACTAAAATATATCTGCAAAAGTTCTAGTAAAATATAAATGAATTTTAAGACCTTTATTATTATTATTTTTTAACTAGTTTAATCTAATTCTCTCTCTCTCCTTCTCTCTTGTCAACTAATTCAATGGGATTTTTTTTCAGATAATTGAGTTGCAACTACCCTCATTTTTTGACAACTTTGATCCCCGTGCTGCTGCTGCTAACTTCCCATCAAGTAATCAGTTTATCATTTATGCTAGTTATCAAGAAAATTAATTTTCATAAACCTATTGTCTAATAGCTCTAACAACTTCCAATCTAAAAATATTTGAAATGTTAGGTGTCCAAGCATATTTAGCTGGATTGACCTTTGCATTAGCTGCTTCACCTTGCAGTACACCAGTGCTGGCCACTCTGCTGGGATATGTGGCTACATCCAAGGTACTTGAATTTCCTTAAAGTCTCATATTCTATTTAGTTTATGAGTATTTTCTAAATTGCAGATTACTGATAATTTATATGTAAATGTCAG
Source organism: Pistacia vera (assembly GCF_008641045.1). Classification (NCBI taxonomy): domain Eukaryota; kingdom Viridiplantae; phylum Streptophyta; class Magnoliopsida; order Sapindales; family Anacardiaceae; genus Pistacia; species Pistacia vera. Next base: position 716,639 of record NW_022195685.1, read on the forward strand.
CTTGGTTTGGTGGGATTGCTGCGTATCTATTTATGCACATAAACACACTTCCCCTTGGCAAAAGAAAATAGTTTTGCTAATCTGTCTGATGTATGCTTTGCTATGCCTAATAAGCCTAAAGCTTTCGTTCAAGTACTCAAAGAAGCCATTTTATGCAAAATACTGAATGATAGGACTTGTAACCAAAACACCCCTCTAAGACCCACCCTGCTTTTGGAGGTCCAGCACTCGGCAAGACCTTTTTATGTATGCTATGCATTTAGCAGAATCAGATAAGAGGATTCAACACATAAATGCATTATAGGTTTGGCTTACTGGGTTTTTCAAAGGCAAAATGTTTCCTCTGTTTGCGTTGGAGAACTGATCAAATGCTATTGGATGATTTTTTCTTCTATTCCTCTGAAATTTTGGATGTGTTCTGGAGTTTATGTGGAATAAATGTTGGGGAGAGCCAATTTCATATTAAATTGTGGGTGGAGGTTGCACTTGTGGCAAGAACTAGAAAGATGCCATAAACTCCCTTAATTTATTTCATTAATTAGTGTATTAAAGTTTTGGTGAACCACATCATTTGCAAATGGGAGTCTTTATTTGTTTGTTGATGGTTCACTTTTGTAGTTATGGCTAAATAGATGGCAATGTGACATGTTTGACAGGACCCAGTGATTGGGGGAAGCTTACTATTGACGTACACAACTGGCTATGTTGCTCCTCTACTTCTTGCTGCCTCTTTCGCTGGAGCATTGCAGGTTCATGGCGTTTACTTGTTTTTTTTTAATCCCTGTTGGAATAAGATAGGAAAAGTTGCTACAGTTGTCTGACTTGAATATTTTCTTTCCCAAATTATGGTTCTTCTAGACAACTGCATCTCTTATCCTTTTCCTTTCTTTTTTTTCTTTCTATTTTTGCATTCTCTTATGTACTTCCTATTTAGTATCTTTGGGTTTATTTTAGTGGTTTTATCTCTTTTCAACCTGCTTTATGTGTTTGGGCTGTTGAATTGAAACTGACATATTGCCTTGTATTTGCCTTTTTTTTTTTTTGGCAAAAAATAACTTATTCTATGTGTATATTTCTTCAGAGCCTGCTTTCGTTCCGCAAATTCTCCTCATGGATCAATCCAGTGAGGTACTCTTAATATATTCTGCATTGTTGGCTGTTGCCATAGGAACTGACTTCCTTTTCAGCACCCAGTATTGTTTTCATGGTCATCATGTTGCTCACAATTGGCATCTATTTTTCACGAAAAATGACCTCATTCTCATTTCTCTTAAATTCCTTGTTTTTAACGGGTTTATATCTTACTATTTTCTGCAGCGGTGCACTTCTCTTGGGAGGAGGTGTCTACACTTTCTTGGATAGGCTTTTGCCCCCCACCATGTCAATGTAGAGAAAATACTCTTGCATTATTGAGAGAGAGGTATTGTACAGAAAAAGTTAAAATTAAGAAATAAAATATTACTATGTTTACTATTGTCAGCAGCACAATCATTCTGGTGCCCACTCTTGTAAATGACTCATTCAATTAATTATGAGAACAAAGCGTCTGTCTCATCTCTGGTCATTTCAGTGCTTCATTAGACATGATTAGCTCAAGTGTATACGATCTTATAGAAACATTTGAATAGTAGTTAAAAACATGTTATTTGTGAAAAAAACATGCACCCATTTGAGGATTGCTATCTATATATGAATATCCCTTTCCGTATTCTTTTTTCTTTTTGCTTTTAAGTATGTTGTTGAATCCAAGTTCTTATCCCCCTCCACTACACCAGCCACCTGTTCTGCTGTAAAGTAAACAAGTTGGTAAGATTCTGATGTGATGTAAACTGGAGAAATAGTATCTGGAAGAAATGTTAGTTGCTCAAATCAAACGGTCCAGTTTCAGGATTGCATCCAACTCTTTTTCAACCAATTTTGGCAATGCTTTCATCAGTTGACATGGGAAAGAGATAAGATCATTTTATACTTACTAGGCAATGAACATCACCGACTCAGCAGAAGCAATGTGTCCACTTTAGCAGTAAAGTGACTCATCATTATAAGCTGGTGGTGTTGTGACAATTGGGATGGTCTGAGATACTTCCAGAGATAGATATAGAAGTAGTATTAGTCTAAAACTTCCATGAATATTTGCTCAGAAATTCTTAGCTTATTATGGCTAATAGCCGAATTGGGTTGTTTTGGATAATATTGACAAACAGTTGAGGAGTCAGAAGAGGGCAGGCTGGCAGGCGTTGTAGCTCGGTTGGTGAGACAGACAGACAAGAGGAAACTAGCAGATATATTTTAGCCTAATGTAACAGACGGTATAGCAAACAAATCTATTAACACAGATATGGCTAAAAAATAGCATGGCTTATTCAAGGCTCACATTACGCTACCAATTAATAAATATGTAACCATATGTCGATAACAAATAATAATGTTGAACTTATAATATGATATTTCAATAAAAAAGTAACTACGATATTAACATTTTCCATTCAGAAAATCTCCCAATTTCTCTCTTGTTCACTCTCACATGAATTTATGCTTGAGTTTGGCTCTTATCTTTTTTTATTGGTTTGGTGACCGGATGTCTAACCCAATTTGAGTGCAGCTCAACTAATTTTTTATAGTCTTGAAGTGAACGACGGGTAAATTTTTTCGATAGTCATTCCTATTAGGGCTTAACGGCTGGGAAAACTTAAATTTAAAAACTCATGTTGAATTCCTTTGCTCTTTTAGTTTGATACTATCTTCTCTTGGTTACTTTTATTCCCTCCTATAAGGAGATTGATGGTCGTTAAAAACTACAACACAATCCAAAGCCATTTCTATTTGAAGCCAAAATTTCTGCTCCTTAACATACATATATATATATATATATATAAAGATCACACAGAGAGAAACTTAAAATCCATATAATAATGTTTGATAAATAGGAATGCTAGAAATACACAAAACATTTTCTCATGAGAATGAGAATTCTTAGTAATCCTTTATTTTACAAGCAGCGACAAGAAAGAAAATTTCGATGATAACATAATTAACATTAGGCTTTTTTTACAGTGAAATTTAACAAAGGAAAATTAAACTAGTTGCTATTCAATATTCATCAATGGCTCGATAAGTAAACTTGTCGAAAGATCAAACATATCGATATCCATATCATCATTTCGTATCACAGGATTTTCCTCAAACTGTATTGATCCTGATTTTGTAGCTGATCACGATCGTCAATCCCCCGTCAATGATGATTAGTTCTCAAGGTCATGGACAAAATCGTAATTCTTTCTAAACAGCTCCACGTCTTATCATCTCATTATATTGTTCCACCGATCTTTGTCTCTGCAACCTCATTTCCTCGTTAAACTTCTTAATGAACGCCTCGACACGGCGGTTCAACTCGTCCTGACTCAGCGACGGTTCTCTTTTCACCCTGGCCGGATTATCGCTGCTGTTTTCCGCCGTTGTCGTACGGTCACTGAAGGTCTCCGCTTTCTTCATTTCAGGCGGAGGTGGAGGCGTCTTCTGGCGGCGCAACTGCGTGTCCCACGTGTCCGACTTCTTCAGGTGTCTGGTTAACGGCATTGCTCGCCCCTCCGTTATCGTCTTCCACGTGCTCTCCAGCGTGTCCTGCCGTTTCGCCTTCGACACTTTCAATATCGCCTTCCCACCTGAACAAAATTAAATTTAATATTTTTTTTTCGGTTCTGAAAACAAAATGTTTTCAAATATTTTATTCAATAAAAGAAAATTTAATGACGTTACCTTCAGGATTTGCTTTCACAGCTTTCTTATGGCTAAACCTTTTTGAAACCGTCGGCTTTTCTTTCCCTTTCTCTTTATCTTTCTCGTACAAATCCAACAATTCCATAGACTCACTCCTCTCTGGCGGCCTCACAGCAACCACTTCATCTCCACCATCCATCATCACTGGCATCTCATCACTCATCATCTTCTTCTCCTCCTCCTTTTCCACCGTTGGATTGATATAACCATAGCCAAGAACATACTCGTTTCGTACATGATCACCTGATACTACTTTCTCTTGAGTACCCACCAAAACTTGGGCCGAAACAGTTGAAAGAGTATCGTGACTTTCGTGGCTGTGTTGTTGAAGCTTGGAGGAGGCGACTATGGAGATTATGATACAGTTGATTACTAGATAAAGATACGGAGGCTTTAACCACTGTAACATAACGTTCCAAAAACCAGGAACATCTGATGATACAAAGTCTGATATAAATGGAGCTGAGTTTTTCAAAAGGATACCAATCGACAACACACAAGTTGATATCAAACCCACCTTAAGAGTCAGTATTACGTTCCCAGAATTCGAAAATTTTGACATTCTTTTGGTTTATAACATAAAAAGCTCAAGAATTTATCAAGAATGAAAATTTGTAAGTGTCAAGGGGGAGAGAGTTGAGAAGTTAAGGTGAAAGAGAGTGAGAGAAAATGAAGTGAACATACAGGTTTGTGTGGGTTTAAATCGAGGATTTCTGGGGGAGTGGAGGAGAGATGTGTGATAAAATTGATTGGGGGCCGTTGGATTTGGAGAAAAAGGTTGCAGGAAGGTGTTCCACGTAGATGTCCGTTGGATCAGGAGGTGACACGTGTGCGGGGGTTGGGTAATTTGGCTTTTCCCACATGGCATTTTTGGGTAGTGTGATACAGTTTTACTATTGACATGTTGCTATTAATTTCAACATAAAGCACAGATGAGATGCCGCTTGAGTTTTTGTTTTTGGGTTTTTTTTTTTTTTTTTTTTAATACCCATCAGTTTTTACGTGTCTCAATTATTCTTTCAAGGTGTTAAAATAAACGATTTGATAAATTTCATTAATAACCACTCTTATTACTCTATTAGTGACTTAAAGAGACTCGAATTCAAAAATTCATATTAGATTGTTTTATTCTTTTACCATCAAGTCATCTAATAGTATTAAAAAAAAAAAATTTCTAATAATTCAAAAAGATATGAAGGTGGTTTTACATAAAATATATATATTATATGGTGGTTGGATCTTGCTAGAATTATAGGTTGAAGTGTCTTTATTAGTGTCCCTGTCTTGTTTCCAAAATATCAGCCTTAGGGCTATCTCATATGTATTTACCTTTTTTTTATTTTTTTTATTTTTTTGTAAATGGGGTGTCTGAGTCAGTTTGAACGTATCTCAACTAATTTTTTGGGGCACGACTAAATAAATTCTCTTAGTAGTCACCTGTATTAGCGCATGGTTGAGACTCAATCTCATAAACTCATATTGATCCACTTTGTTTAATATTTACCATTTTTCTGAAAGCAAAAAGAGCCCTTCACCATTTTCATAACTATGATTTGGTTTAATTAACTTAATTCTGCAATTTCCGAGAATGAAAATCCCTTGCAACCAACCAACACTAACACATGGGTCAAGGGAATAGCATACTATAACAACACAGACAGAAAATGATTTTCAAAATGTTAAAAACAACTTGATTTACACTTCAAGTTGGCTTCAAAAACTTATCTTTTAGCTGTCATGTCTATTGGACGTAGAGCCTTCTCTTGACCAAATATCTTTTTCTTTTACCATTTCCAGTGGAGCAATGGTCTTAATTTAATCTAAAATCTAAAATGTTGCCGTGTTCCATGTTGTCTCTGGACGTGGTTTAAAGGTTATTGAGTAAAAATCAAGGTTTACTTATAGTAATCTTCCTAGAGAAACTAAAAGAAGAAAGAAAAACAACTTTTCATATTCTAATCCATATACTTATTGTTGCCAGAAACCCCCAGTTGACTGTTTCGTTTAGAAAGGTCTCTGGATCCTAAATCCCCGGCCAGGGGTGGTCGGTGTTTTGAGCCTCCCATGTGCAGAACACGGTTGTGGCTGCAGCCCTTACTGACCACAATTTCGAGTAGAAAAATACAAAGGGCCATTAATGAAAGGAATAGTCGGTCAATGGTAATGGCAAAATATGAATATGTCTTTACGTTATTTTTGTCTTATTTAGAAGATGGTTTCTGATTTGTTTAGTTGGGAAAACATTGCATTTGATGCCATCTTGCACTCAAGTGAGTTGAATATGCTCCTCAATATCTTACTGTTTTAGATTCTACTGTTAAAGTAATCATACTTTCTGGTATTTCTATTAATATCAGAATATTTAAATGTGGATGTACACAATTGTTTTAACTTTAAATTGTCGTTAAGACTTGGACGACGTTAAAAGCATTAAGAAAATAAAATTTTTACAGTTTTTACTAAAAAAAAATTCATTAAATTTGTCTTTATTAATGTTATCTAATAATTAAGATTGATTTATTATTATTATAATTTTTATAATAGAGACGTTCATTGGAGAGATCAATAATGTATTTATATTTTCATCTATAAATAAGTACATTGATTTACAATTATCATATAGAGTTTATTTGTATTTGGATTTAATTTGTTATTTTGTGGTGTGATTTTTATATGAAAATAATTAAATTTATTAGGAGCAAGATTAAAGTGTATAAACTATCTCTTGGTGGTCGAATGGTTTGATAAGGACTCTCAGATTTATTACTCAAGAGATCTTGAGTTCGAGTCTTTCCTCAGTTGTTAATAAGAGTTGACATTGGAACTCTTATCCGGCAGATGGTTCCAAGGTCCTAGGGGATTAGTTGAGGTGTGATTAAACTGACTCGAACACTCCCAATCATAAAAAAAAAAAAAAAAAAAATTAAAGTGTATAATGAAAAATGAAACTTGTGAACCCCAAAGGTGTTGGCCTAATAGTTAAGGAAGGAGGTTTGCTTTATTTCTTAAGTTCATTGATTCAAACCTTGGGGCTAATATAATATTGTGGTTTACCTGGTCCTTTAGACTTATGGGTATTTAATGAATCTCGGACATTAGTTGAGATACGCACAAACTGACTCGATCACTCGATTAAAAAAAAAAAAAAAAAAAAAAAAAAACTTGTGTTATAGTGTGAACGATGGATCGACCAAAACAAAGTCTACAAATCAGAGCAATTAATAAAAATTGAACAACATGTGGACTGCTCATGTGTTTGGTCAAGTATAAACTTATTTACATTCAATGAAAGAACAAATTATTTCTTTATTGCATTCATGAGGAATATACTTTAATATGTTACCTCAGTTTGTGACAAAATAATCTGTTCACACAGCACTCACATTATTTAATTTTTCCAGTTAGCATCTGATCTGGTTCCCAAAATAAACAGTTTAATTATAGTTGTACAAACGTGGATTCATAAAACTTCCCAAATGGTCAATAGCATAAAATAATACTTGAATGGCAAGAAAACTCCAGGCAATAATTAAGTTTGGCAAGAATTGGGTTTGCATTGATGGACTATAGCAAGTATAACCTTTTATGGAGGGAAATGAAATGAAAATTTGCAGAAAACTTGACCCTTTTGAATACGTAAAGTTGCAGAGATTTTGTATGGTCAGTTATGGCTTTTCTTCTGTTTGCCAAGACTTGTCCAGCCAGACAGCTAGCGAGAGGGTGAGCAATTTGCATATGCATGATTACACTATGAAGCTGAAATTTCTACAGAAATGTGTGCGATTATAACGTCACAACCAACCTAATAATTGGCCGCAATTTGATCTTCGATTTCTGAATTTTGTTTGTTAATATAATATTTGACATTGTGGTCAATCGATGAGCCCGCCAAGTGAAGTAAGTGACGATTGTTGAAGCTTTTGATTTGATGATACAAATTTAAGGTCGTCTATGGGGTGGTGGTAGACTCTGATTTTGACTCAAGAAATTATTAATCATATATATATCCAAATTTGGGGTTGTTAAATTCTTTGACAAATTGATTGTAGGCTTTTTGAATTTCAAGGTTTAGGTTGATGATTATTGATTTCTGAATACTAATATGTTACTTGTATGGATAAACAAGTTATTCTGGTTTGTTTTTATCAATTCATTTCTTTTTTATTTAATATTTATAATATTAACGTTTAACTGTCATGAGAAAAAGTTTTTTTTTTTTTAAATAATTAGTAATTTAAAAAAATATTCTGGTAACACGTATATTAATATGAACATTTGTTATTTAGATATGAATCAAAATAATTTAACTCCGGAAAAATCAATTAATTTTAGTTTGAGACATGACCATGCTATTATTGATTATAATAAGTAGTTGAGTGACAAAACTGTAATGAGTGTAATTTTTTTTTTAATTATTATTATTATCAGATCAGTTTACGTGTATTTTAATTAATCTTTTCAGATCTTAAAATTATCGATCGAGTTTATGTATATTTCAATTAATCTTTTAAAATTTTAAAATTATCGGCTGAATAAGAGTTTTGATAATCACCCTTACAAAGTAATTAATATCATATTAACCTTATCTAATCACACCATTTTTTTCATAATTACAAGTAAGTTCGAAGTCTATATAAGTTAGAACCCTCCAACACACGTGGCAGCTTTTGACCTGAAAAGATTGAGATGATGATCTGAACACCTTTGACTTGGTAGGCAGAACCAACGAATCACAAAGGAAGAAACTGATTTCTGTTCTACTACCACCTGATACAACCGCCCAGCGGTTGGATGAGTGACAAGTATGATTATCTCTTTTCAAAGAGTTTTGAGTTTTTAAAAGTCCAGAATTTACGCCTAATTTTGGTCGGCATTATTGTGTGCTATTGAATTTTGACCCTATACCAAATCCTAACAGAACAAAGAAGCCTCAAATGATTGGCAGGGAACTGTACATCTGGCAAGTTTTGAGCCTATCAAAAGGCTTTTATTATTTCTTTTTCTTTTTCTTTTATTTTCCAAGTTGTATTTCAGTTATTGAGAAAAGTTTTGGTGGGCTAGGCCGGTAACAACTATCTCCATTAGTGGTTTTTATATATGAATATTACAATAACTAGTATTTAGTTTTGTTATTTAGATTTGTAGTGTTTGTGTGTGTATAGAGTTACAATGTGCAAAGCGTGACTTGTTAGTTGTTACTATTGGCATGCGGAATGAGATAATCTACTTTTCATTTTTCTTTATTGCATCATTATTATAATATTTTATATTCATTACACATTTTTTTAAATAAACCTTGTATTCACTTAAAATACAACAACTTAATATGTATAAACAATTCAATTCAATTGATTACAATTCTTGTTCTCTTAAGGGGCGTTTGGTTCAGAAAATGTTAAATTACTGGGAATGTTATATTAATAGAAAAATAGATTATCTTGAAGATTACTGAGAATGTTTAGGAAAATGTGTTTGGTTGGTTAAAATAAATTGGTAAGTATGTATATTATATTGATATGTTTGGTTGAGAGAAATAAATTGGTAAGTACGTTGTATAGATTACTAAATTGTCCTCCTTTTTAAATATTAATATAACATTATTTTTTGAATCATTTATTTTAAACCTTATATTTGAGATTTTGCTAAAACACCCAAGTCATATAGAAGTTTAATTTGTAACAAAATCACCCCCATCTACCCTAAGCCATTGTCGGCTATCGGCCACCACAGCCAGTAGCTGTCGGCAATCATTATAATAGCGCACAACTGGCCGAATCTGGTCGATAATGTGCCGATTTAGCCGTTTCTAGCTAAATCAATAGTCGGAAATGACTATATATGTGGCCATTGTGTGCCATGGATCTGACTATTTCCGGCAATATCTACAACCACTTGGCCGTTTCCAGCCATCTATCTGGCCGAAAATGATCAGATCGGTGCACAACCAGTTAGATCTAGCCGGTCGTACTCCGTTTCGACGACCGTCGGCGGTGGGGGCTGGTGGGTGGCGATGGTCCTATGTGACCTATAATTTGTTTTAAATATAAAGGACATTATTGTTTAAAAACTTAATGAATTAGGGATAAAATTGTAATGACAAGTTCATGTAAATTAATTTCAAAATAAGGGCATTATTATACAAAAATTTTAATAGTTAAGGGTAAAATTGTAACAAAATTAAGATTACAAAATAATCTTAAAATATCTAAGAAAATGGAGGTAATTATATTATCACCTATTTACCAACAGTAATTACTATTGGTTTTGGAAGATTACAAGAATCTTATATTACTCAACAACCAAACATGGTAATCAAGTAATATATAAGATGTCATTATCTTAGTAATAGGGGATTACCCCCAACCAAACACACATTTAAAGGTATCTCTTGTATATACTCCGATCTTCTTCAATTGCTTTTCTTGTTCTCTCAAAGATATCTCTCGGGCATACTCTCAAAGATGTCTCTCAGACATACTTCGACTCTCTTGTTCAATTGTCTTTCTTGTCCTCTCAATTGACATGGCATCGAAGCATATCTCTTGGGCATACTCTGACTTTCTTCAATTGCCTCTCTTGTCCTCTCATCTCTAACAACTACCACAACATTTGGAAATACTTCTTTGGGGAAAACATATAATATCTGTGATATTGATCATATATTTGAGCTGCATTGCATGTCATATTGTATTTTATGAAATGAGATTGTGTTTGTTCCCACTTCGTAAATTAGGCCTTTTGGTGTGGGGAGCACACAACACTCCGTAACTAAATTAGGATTTTAGTTATGGTTCGGTTCCAATCGGTGATACGTTTCTTTTCCATTTTGTACCTTTTCTTCACAGTGTTGATGCAAAGTTTGCATTGAAAATCGGTATGGTGTGTTTGGATTGAGTGAGGTGGAGAGCGTTGACTGTAGCGACCGCATCTTGCCAATCCTTTTGACGGAGATAACCTCTGTCGAGCTCCATATAACGGCGGCCCCAGGGGTTCTTTTGATGGAGATAATCTCTTTCGAGCTCCATATAAAGGCGGCCCCAGACGTCAATGAGAGTAGCCTCTTCTCTCAAGGGATTAGGAAACGGACGCTAGTAGGGCGTAATGGCACTGGTGGTGGTTGACGGGACGAGGGATTTCGTTAGGTCCACATTGAATATTAAAGAATGTGGATGATATCTGTGGAAATATGGAATGCACAACTTTTCCTTGATCTCTGCTGGAAGAGATCAAGGAGTGATTTTAGCATTCAATCAATCATCCTAATTTATACGATTGATTGAATAAATTACATTTATTTGTATTTATTGATTTCCTTTTCTACATTTACAAAATTTGTATAAATTGGCCATTGTACAGGCTTATACATATATATAGAAAATACGTTTTCTCTTTTCTCTTCTATCTTTCTCTTTGACACACTCTGGCAGTATCATAGTATTGAACTACTACTCTGTCTTCTCTCTTGTTTTCAGACATGGTATTAGAGCATTGGTTTCGCCTAAGAAATTCAGCCTAGCCTCTCTTTCTGCTCTTGAAACAAGACAGAGACTTGGTTAGAGCCACCTTCCTCTTTGTCCTTGCAAACAGACAAAAACACCACATTACAATTCCAAAATGGAAATCAACCCAACAAATACAACAAACCCAGACAACCCAACCAATACATCAAGCCTAACCACTCAATCCAGGCCCGCTACAACTCATACAATTCCCACAACTACTATCCACACAACTCAAGCCCATATAACCCAAACTAGGCTGACCCAGCCCTTTACCCATATGGGATGCCGAGTTACAACCCGCAAACCTCAACCAGTTTCAGGCTAGACCTAATCTCTGTTGGGTTACCAGGTTACAACCCGGGTTCCTCTCCTCAAATGGGTTTGGATCTAAACATGGAACCCTATCCGTATCCTTTTCACTCGTCTCAACCACAGGAAACAGTTGCCCTGAACCAGGCGACGTGCTTTTTTCATCAGTTTTTGATGGACTAGAATTGGTCCTCATCAAACAGACCCTCACTGGTTCAAAGAACTACGCCTCTTGGTCACGCGATTTCCGACGAGCTCTCATCACAAAGGATAAGGAATCCTTTCTCGACAGCACCTTCCAACCACCACCACAACCACATCTTCACTGTTACTGGAATCGATGTAACATGCTGGTCCGATCGTGGATCAACAATTGCCTCTCTACAGAAGTGGCCGTGGGACTCTTGCCGACAGAAATAGCCGCCAAAATTTGGGCAAACATCCGGGAAATGTATGGGAAACTGGATCTCGCAAAAATGCACACTCTCCGTTAGCGCCTCATTGAACTGAAGCAAGGAAACAATCTGGTGACAACTTACTTTAATCGGCTCTCTGCCGTTTGGAATGAGCTGGATGCTGTTGAGGAAACGCTTGAAGGGCTACTGAAGACACTCCAACAGTATCAACAGATCTGCGATCGTGATTGATTATCGCAATTTCTTCTCGGATTGAATGAAAACTTCTATGCTTTTCGGACACAGATCTTAGCCACATCTCCACTACCCACTCTCCGCCGGAGTTTTCAACTGGCGGTGCAAGATGAGAGCCAACGCTAGTTGAACTTCGGTAGGCCATCCACTGACTTACTTACTTTTGTAGGTTTAAGGGAACATGGAGAACAGTCACGACTAGGGAAAACTGAAAGGGAAAAGGAACCTAATTTATATGCAGAGATGAACGACCCATAATCAATCTCTAAATCTGACGGTCACAAGCTCATCTTGTTTTTAAACGCATCCAACGGTTCAAATTGAGCCACATCATAGCATGGGTCAAACAAGTCAACAAGCTAGTCAAATGGGCCTAATTCTTGGTCACATGGATCCAAAAATGGGTCCAATGGGTTTGGAAATTCAAGATCTTATCGAGGACGATTATATTGTGACTACTGCAAAAGAATAAACCATGATCGAGACCATTGTTGGAAATTGCATGGTTGTCCTGATTTCAACAACAAGGACAAAAATGGTAATTCCTCTTCTTTTCAGGTTGACTCCCTTCCTTCTGGAAACCAGTAAGCACCTGCTCTCAATCCAGACCAATACAATCAATTGCTCCAGCTTTTGAATAATCCTCCCACCGCTCCCACAACATCTTACGCAGGTACTTCTTACTGCTTCAATCTACTTACTGCTGAAATGTGGATTATTGATTCAAGGGCTAGTGATCACATCATTTGTAACCCTAAGTTTTTCAATAGTATTTCTACTACCTCATCTACCTTCGTTCGTATGCCAAACGGAAACATAACCCCTGCCACTCACATAGGGACCGTCAAATTATCTGACAAATTATTCATTAAGAATGTGATCTATGTCCCTGCTTTCCATTTTAACCTCATCTTAGTATCCAAACTTTGTACAGATAATAGTTGTACTGTTGAGTTTTGTCCTAACACATGTAAATTTTAGGACCCTTTGACTGGGAAATTGATGGGCTTGGGTAAGGTTGATAGAGGTCTATACTACTGGGCACTCGCTGAGTCTTCTAATTTTCTTTCTCCTTGTATTACAACAAATAAAATGATCAATTGTAATGCAATGATTAATAAAAACTCTTTTATTCTTTACTAAAGATTAGGTCACAGTGCAACTATTCCTCAACCTCATTGTCCCATATGTCCCTTAGCAAAACTAGCCCGCATTACTTTTCCACACAGCACCTCCACTACAACCCAGCCTTTTACCCTAATCCATCTTGATATTTGGGGCCCATACCACACCCCAAATCACGATGGATCCAGATTTTTCCTTACCATTGTTGATGATTTTTCACGGGATACATGGACATTCCTCATGCAATCCAAAACCCAAACACTCACCCACATCACAATTTTTCCTTACCATTGTTGATGATTTTTTACGGGGTACATGGACATTCCTCATGCAATCCAAAACCCAAACACTTACCCACATCACAAATTTCCTAGTCATGGTCACCACCCAATTTCATACTTCCGTCCAAAGGGTTAGAACTGACAATGCTAGAGACTTTTTTAATAATAATTGTTCATCCCTCTTTTCATCACTTGGCATCCTGTATGAAAGCTCTTGCATATACTCCACAACAAAATGGGGTTGTCGAAAGAAAACATCGTCACCTCCTAGAAGTAGCCTGTGCCCTCAAACACCAAGCCCATATGCCCGTTTCTTTTTGGGGTGAATGTGTGATCACAGCTACATACCTGATCAACCGCATGCCAACCAGAATCCTTCATGGAAAACTCCTTATGAGGTATTATTCAAGAAACAACCAACTCTGGACCACCTTCGAGTTATTGGTTGTCTTTGTTATGCTGCTACTCTTGGATCACATGACAAAATTGGTTCCCGAGCCACCCGCTGTATTTTTATGGGATATCCTATGCTTCAGAAAAGGTTACAGATTGTATGATCCAGTTGACAAGAGGTTTTTGATCTCCAGAGATGTTGTCTTTCATGAAGACATCTTTCCTTTTGCCACACATGATACTGTTCCCTCATCATCACACAAGTTGTTTCCTGCCACAGATACTCTTCCAGATCCTCTATTCACAATGATGTCGACTCCACCGGTCACTCAGCCCACAGTTCCTACCGCTGACTTTGACACATCAACACCTGATAGTTCTCCAGCAGATTCCCAAATTCAGCACCTTCCTCTTGTTTCTCCATCAAGATCCCCTGCTCCAGCTCCAATTGCTCCTATACATCGCAGTACTCGACATACTCGACCACCCATCTGAGCATCAGATTTCGAATGTCCCAACATTTCAGATCTTTCAGGTACAATACATCCTACCTCCAATTATGTGAGTTATGATAGACTTTCTCCTCTACATAGAGCTTGTATCAGTCACATCTTTATCGAACGAGAACCCACTAGTTACTCAGATGCTATTCAACACCCTCACTAGCGTCAAGCCATGGCTGCTGAACTTACAGCTCTCACACAGAATCATACCTGGGATCTAGTGCCTCGCCCCTTCCATAGAAAACCTATTGGTTGTAAATGAGTATACAAAATCAAGTATTGTGCGGATGGCTCTATTGAATGCTATAAAGCCCGATCAGTAGCCAAGGGATACACTCAGCGTGAAGGATTTGATTATCAGGACACTTTCTCCCCAATAGCCAAACATGTTACTGTTCGTGCTTTCCTTACAGTGGCTTCTACTCGTGATTGACCTCTCCACCAAATGGATGTTCATAACACTTTCCTTCATGGTGATCTTCATGAGGAAATTTATATGGCTTTTCCTCCGGGATTTCGCAGACAGGGGGAGAACACAGTGTGTCATCTGGGAAAATCCCTTTATGGGCTAAAAAAAAAAATCTAGGCAATGGAATGAAAAATTCAATAAAGCTCTCACTTGCATAGGATTTATTCAGTCCATACACGACTATGCACTTTTTACCAAGCACAAAGGTAAAACTTTCATTGCTCTCATAATCTATGTTGATGACATTCTTATTACAGGAAATGATGAAGCAGACATCAAATCCTTAGAAGAGCATCTCAACAACAGTTCCGAATAAAGGATCTAGGAGACCTAAAGTATTTCCTAGGCATTGAAATTGGAAGATCCCTGGCAGGAATATCTCTTAGCCAACGGAAATATGTCTTGGAACTCATCTCTGATTCAAGGCTATCAGGATGCAAGCCAAGTATTATTCCAGTAGAATAGAATACAAAACTGACTACTCAGGAATATGAAAGTGGAATATCATCCTCCAAAGAGGATCCGCCTCTAGAAGACTCTACAAAGTATTAGAAACTTGTTGGGCGATTAATCTATCTCACTATGACTCGTCCAGACATTAGCTAAGTAGTTTACATCCTTAGCCAGTTCATGCATGGGCCTAAACAATCTCATGGATGCAGCGATAAAGGTTCTAAAATACTTAAAAGGGTGTCCTGGTTTGGGACTCCTCCTTCCTCGAGAAAAGAATATGGATATCACAGCCCATTGTGACTTAGACTAGGCCACATGTCCGATGACAAGAAAATCACTTATAGGCTTCTGTATCAAGCTAGGGGGAGCTCTTATTTCTTGGAAGACTAAGAAACAATCAACAGTATCTCTGTCTTCAGTAGAAGCCGAGTATAGAGCCATGACAAAAACAACATATGAAATCATTTGGATTTTGGGATTATTAGAAGATCTAAAGGTACAAGTAAGAAAACCTGTCCTTTTATACCGTGACAACAAAGCTGCAAACGACATAGCAGCAAATCCAATATTCCATGAGAGAACAAAACATATAGAAATTGATTGCCACTTTGTCAGAAACAAAATACAAGAAGGGGTAATTAAGACTTTGCACATTCGTACTTCAGAACAACCAGCAGACATTTTTACAAAGCCATTATGCAGTAGACAACATTCATATCTACTTAGCAAGCTTGGGGTTTTTGATATCTACAAACCACAAGCTTGAGGGGGAGTGTGGAAATATGGAATGCACAGCTTTTCCTTGATCTCTGCTGGAAGAGATCAAGGAGTGATTTTAGCATTCAATCAATCATAAAAATTTATAAGATTGATTAAATAAATTACATTTATTTGTATTTATTAATTTCCTTTTCTACATTTACAAAATTTGTATAAATTGGCTATTGTACAGGCTTATACATATATACAGAAAATACATTTTCTCTTCTCTCTTCTCTCTTTCTCTTTGACACACTCTGGCAGTATCATAGTATTGAACTACTACTCTGTCTTCTCTCTTGTTTTCTGACAATATCTTGTGACGAAGAAGAAAGAGAGAATATAAAAAACCACCACTAGGAAGGAGGTTTTATGAGCTCTTGAGCTCGAATCTCCATAGAATCTCCATAGGGGTTAATAAGGGTGGTCACTGAGAAGTTTATCTAGTCATCAACTTCAAAGCTCTGAAGGATTAGTTGAAATATATATACAAAAAGATAATGGATAAATTTGTATACAAAATGGACTTAATAAATATGATAATAAAAGATTTGTAACACATCATTCATATATAATGTGATAATGTGACACTATTGATAAAAGAGATTTAGAGGTCAGTGCGATGGGACGACGGAAGGAGAATAATTATACAGTAATTAAATTTATAATAAGAAATTTTCTTCTGAACACATTTCCTTCATTATAATAACATGTCAGTTTTTCATAATTTTGTGCAAGCATAGCCGGGTATAATATGAAATAATTGGGAAAATATGTGTTTATCATTGCCGGGTATTATATTTTAGAATTCTAAGTATATATTATGTCTTGAAACTTGCTTTCCCTTTTAAAACACAAGCTCAAGTTTTGATACAAACGTTGAGATATGATTTCTTTAGAATAGTAAATGTAATATGTTTATTTCTCCTATGAATTTCATTGGAAATGCTACAGTAATATACTCTTCGTGGTGAGCCTTTTTTTTTTTTTTTAATGGTAATCGGTGGTCACTCTTTGTTTTTGCTACAACTTGAATCTAAGACTCTTTGGTCTTTTAACTCGTCAATTCATCCTTCACTTCATTAGGCCACAAGGGGTGGTTCCAATTTTCAAAATTTTCAATGGAATACATATGTTATTTTAGGATTAACTTCATGTATTTTGTAACTAATCTTCGGGATCTATTAAACATTTTACAAACGTAAAAGAACCAAGTAAACCACAATAACTGATAAGTCATAATATTATCGTGACAAATCTCTTTGATCGTCAGGCCAATTCTTGGGGTTATCTTGTAAAAGTACTTTAATTAATGTCTCTTCAAAAAATCATCTAAAACCTTTGTAAAATATTAAAAACATGATAATCTTTTATGGTTTCCAAAAAGTATGAAGATTAAAATCAATCTCACTGAAAACTAATCTACTGTACTAAATAATAGACAACCATTAACACTGCTTTAGGCAAGAGACAATGAGGAAAAACCGTAATCCTCTCCAGATTGTGAGGCCGGTGTTGATGAAACTGGTGGGAATGCTGTGGCTACTTGCTGTGCCGGTGCAATGCTCAAACCCTAAATCAGTAGAAAATTTAGCTTGATCAAGAATCACACAGGATCAGAATTATTATTAATTGATGAAGTGTATTACGGATTTTACCTTCATAAGGTTTTGCAGATCAGCCTGTTCTCCTACTGTTATCCAGGCGTCCATGCGCTCGAAAAACGACCAAGAAGATTTTAGGGTTCGGTTCGAGGAGGTGATACGTGCCTTCTCGATTTTGTACCTTTTCTTTACAGAATCCATGCGAAACCTGCATTAAAAACGAGTCCGGTGCTTTTTCTCAGACTTAGCGTGAAGTGCTTTGACGGCGTCGGCTACATGTTGCCAATTCTTTTGATGGTGATTACCTCGGATGAGCTCCATACAACGGCAGCCCCAGGCTTCAATGAGAGTAAAGGTAGCCTCTTGGCTCCAGGAAGATAGACGGGCCTCTTCGCTACAGGAATCTATACGGGCACGAGCACGTACAGTTAACGGAAGCGAGGAAAAACCGTAACCCAATCGAGATGGTGAAGTCAGTGTTGATGAAACTGGCGTCGTCACCTCATTAACTGCTGTAGCTTGCTCCTTTCTATGAAAGCTGCATGCAGCACACAATAAGAATTGTTCTATAGAACACCATTTTGAGAAATCAAGAAAAAAATTCATAATTAGAGGGCACTTAAACATAACATCAACAGACAGACTTTTAAACAGTACCTGGATGTTGGATATGGAACATCGTTCACCACTTGCTGCACGGCCTTTGCCGGGGAAAAATTTATCAGAATAAAAAATCGAGAATTATCATTAATTAGTGTATTAGGGTTTTACCAGCATAAGCTTCAGCAGATGAGCCGAGGCTCTATTCGCCATCAAGGTGTCCATATACTCGGGAAACGGCCAAGAAGATTTTAGGATTCTTCTGTTGGAAGAGGTGGATGTGGCAGGTCTCTTCTTGGCCTCGTGTATTTTCTTGATATAATCCTTGCGAGACTTGCATTGAACATCAGTACGGTGCTTTTTATTAGGAATAGCGTTGAGAGCATCAATGATAGTAGAGAACTGTGATTTCTTCCGACTCCAGGAATCAGGTAACGGACGCGTGTAGGGCGGGATGGCGGTCGTGATCGTGGTGGTTGATGGCGTGGCGGAGTTCTTTGGGTCACCCATTGAATGTTAAAAATTGATTGTCTGGAATGTGGATGGGTTGTTGTGATGGAGAATAAAGAGAGATATAAAAGGAATAAACGACTTTTTCCCACCCAAGGTTTTCCTTAATAATTTTTCTACCCAAAAAGTTTTAAAATACCACTTTTTCACTCAAAATTTATATTCTATTAATACTCAAAATACATTTCACGTTTTCAGCCAAAGTTCAGCAAGTTACCAAGAGCTAGGATAGAAGTAGTTTTGTAGAGTGAAGGTTGGTGGATCAAATAGTGGTGACTGATTGAATATTTGTTGTCAAAATCAGTCGAAAATCAGCTAAGAACATAAAACCTTAACTTTGCAGTGTCTGACAAGTGATGAGAAATCAAGTACTAAAGTGAGAGAGGTTTTGTATAAAGGAGACCGGAGATTTAAATAATGGTAACAAAGATAATTTTTGCGGTTGGAACCGGCATTGAGTAGTAATAGAATATAAACTTTTGGTGGGAAAATGATATTTTGAAATTTTTTGAGTGTGAGAGTGGCGGTAAGGCAAACCTTGGGTGGGAAAAGTTGTTTACTCATATAAAAGAGAATTACAGGTCGGTGCTAGAGGGATGTAATTAGTAATCCAAACGCATAACAAAGAATTTCTGCTGACACATATCCTTCTTTTAACATAAAATGTCACTTTTCAAAATTTCCTGCAAACATATCTCAGTACTAAAATGAAATAAATGGGTAAAAAATATATTTATCTTTTATTGTATATAATATTCTATTATTCATATTTTGGCTTTCATTCTTATCGTCTATAACGTTGGATGGATGGATGAGGTTTCAATTTAATAAATTAATGATTTTGATAAGTAAATTCTTATTTTCATAACCAAGTCTTGATGTAAATGTTCATCCATCAGTANGAAAAGGGAACTACCCAAGTAAGAAATTATATGTAATTTTATGATTAATATTTATTAACATATTAGATTGATTAGTATTAAAAGAGCTAAAAAAATTATGTCCTCTTTATTCATTCTGAAAAACAAAGAGGCCTTGAAAGAGCTCTGTTACCCTACTTCCAAGGGTCATGATCTACTTAAAATGTGGTCTTAAGAGAATGGCATGCACAAGAAGCAAAATTAAAGTTGGCTTCTAATCAAGGAAATATCACATGTTCTCTACCACATGGGAGATTGAAAGGATAACTTCACATAATTTTTTTCTTTTTTTTTGGAAACAGGATGTCCATACCATTTTGCATGCACCTCAATTAAACCTTGTAATAACTATCACAACATCCCATTGTTATGATCAGGGGTGGACCCAGCCCATTGGAGGGTAAGCCTCACATTTTGAAAAAAAAATTATTTATATAGACCCCGTAAAAAAATTATATATATATATATATATATATGTCTATCTTCAAATTTTAAAAAAATGAGAAATATTATACATATATAGAGACTCATAAAAAATTTGCAATTAATATATATATTCCATGCTTCCATCATATTAAAAATTTAAAATTATCTCCACTCTTTTCTACGTCCATCTGTTTTTTATGATTTTATCCTTAAAATTCTTTATTCTCTCATTCTCTCATTCACTTTCTTAATGTTATTCGTTCTTAAAACTTTTGAAAATTGAAATTGTTGAAACTTTCACTCATCAAGGTGCCACAATTAGCTTCGTTTTCCGTTTTCTCAATTTTAGATATATGTATTGCTCATTTCATTTTAGTTTATTTTAGGATTGAATCACGTTTATTTTTTGGAGGTTTTTTATTCCAATTTGATGGAAAAAAGCTTGGATCTTGTGAGTTTGTTTTGTATTTTGTGTTTAAAAACGTTCATGCTTTCCCAAATTAAATCTTAACTATTTTTACTTAACGTTATTCTTCACCATTCACCCACCACTTTCTTACATTTCAAACGACACCGTTTAGTTGCTCAAAGTTATTAAAGAAGTTTGAGTTATTATCTATGTTTATACTAAAGAAATTTTCCCTTTTTTTATTAATTCATATTAAAAGTCAAGACAACGTTGACTTAATTTAAATTTTGGTTGACTTTAGCTTAGGCTAGACCTGATCAAACTCATGAAAATTTATATTATAATCTTTGAAAAAAAATTAAAAGAAAAAAAAGAGGATAAATAAGAAATTTGTATAAAACATTTTTGGTGGATTGTGATCGTTGTAAACTCTTTTAGTTATATTGGATTTAAATGAATTGTTAGATTCTTATGGTATTTTGCCCTCTTTAATTAAAGAGGTTTTTTCATGTAAAAATTTTCTTGTGTTTCCTCGTAAATTGAATGTTATTTTCAACATAATTTGCTCAAGGTTTTGCTTCTCATAGATTTATTCAAATGGTAAAATATTGTGTTGTTATATTATTTTCTTTCAGATTATTGATATTAAATTATTTCCTTTGCTTAAGATTTGTTGATTTTTTTTAATTTTTCACTAGTTGTTTGACAAACAATGGTGGAGCCACGGAAGCCCCCTCTAGCCAAAAATCCTGGGTCTGCCACTGGTTATGATCACCTACTTAAATCTTGAGAGTCAGTGGGATTCAAACTTGTGACCGTGCGCCTTAACCACATATCCCAACGCTCGTCCTACCGGCTACCATTGTTTTAAAAGCCAGACCGGACCGGCCGGTCCAATCGGTTGGACCGGGACCCGGTTACGTGTCCGGTTCGGGTTAATCTTAAAACTGTTTATAAGCAATGGACCGCATTAAACCGTTAAAAAACCGGATCTTTTCAGCGAACTGCCGGTCCAACCGGACCGACTGATAAACTGGTCCAATTAAAAATCCCTATATCTAATGCCCGCAGCCTTCTTCTCATCGCGTTCACTTCATCTCTCTCAGTTTCTTACGCAAATTTCTTAGCTTCTTCTCTCTTCTCTGCAAAAAATTTTCAGCTTCGAGTGGAGTTGTCTGTTCTCTGCGAAGATTTCTCTCTAAAATCCTACCCAAATCGCATCTGAACTCTCTGAAATCGTTCTCGCTCGTCGGAAATCGACGACGTCTTCCTCCCTCCCCGAAAATCGACGACGACAGCTTTGTCCCTCGCTGGAAATCGACGGCGACAACTCCATTCATTGACGTTTAGACTTGGTTATTGGAAATTAATCACATCTAGATCTTACTCTTCCTGAAGGAGGTGAAAAAACTTGCATCCTAAAGAAGGTAAAGTCTCTAGAATGGGTATTTGATCATTATTTGTTCAGGACAAACTCATCATTGATCCATTATCTGTACTTTTTAATTGTGAATTTCCAATTTGAAATATTGTTAGATAATGATGTTGGTATACAGATAGTGGATGGTTGTATCATGTATGTATAACTGAAGTTTAGACTTGGTTATTGGAAATTATATATGAACATGTTTTTATGACCAATAACTATTATTCCATCTGTCCCACAATTTTAGTCCGTTAACAAGTTGTAGTATTCTATATTATTAATTTAGATTCTTGTTTGTCATTTTCACCCTTAGGTTTTGTCATCAACTTAGCTTTATCTTGATCTGAATTGTATCAAAACATAGTAGTAATAATAATAGATTGCCGCACGCATATCAAGTTTTTGATGGCTAATCAATTGTTTGAACTCTAGCAAGATTTATATTGCATATTGAAATGTCATTTCTGGATTATACTTATTTCAGAGGAAATAATTATATGTTGAGTTACTTATTCTGACATTAAACTTAAGAGTGGTTTCACTACTAATAAATTAAAAAGTTGAGGAAAAATAGAAAAATATTTGCAGAAGATTTGTGTTGATCAATATCAAGTGTGATAATACAGCTGGATAGTGTTTATTGCTTCCCCTTTCTTGTCCATATTACTTTTATCAAGCCTATTTCAGTATAACTATATTGATATGCTTCTATTTTAGATCTTGCAAACTACAAGTATAATACCAATAGTTGGAAATTTCTTGCTGGACAAAAGTGTTGAAACTTTTGTGTCAACCATTTTGTTACATTACCTAAATATAAAAGTAGTGATTTTTCATTGTTTCATATATGGACTTTACATTTTGTTAGCATACAGTGGAGTTTATAATATAGTAGCCGACACATTTCCCGTGTATTCGTTATAATTTGTCAACACATCAAATCCTTTAAATCAAACAGCAAGTCTTCTTTCGAGTGCAGAACTCTCACCATACGAGAAAATCGAGTGGAGTTGAAGTCTAAATATTTACACTAACAAGTTCTATTTTAAAATCTTTTAAGCTTGATTATTTGTTTTGGCATTTTTATTTACACTGAATGTCGCTTCATTGATACTTATTTACGCTAACCAGTACAGATTTTGCCTATGGATACTTAACTGCTTTGATTGGCAACTGGTGTTCTGTGTTTTTTATGATTTATGCATTTTATTCTGTCTATACAGTTTCGTATTCGATATTTGCTTGGTAAATCTATTATGTCGCTTGTTTCGTATTTGATAGGTAGATAGGTAGATAAATACTTAAATTATGTTAGGACTGTTGTTGAATTTGAACTTTGAATCATGTTGGATTGGACAATAATTAAATTGTTATTGTCTTATTAAAAAATAGAAATCTAAATTTTTTTTTTTTTAAAAAATGTGCTGATGACATCACCTGTCCAACCGACGGTCCAACCAGTTGAACCGTGACCCGGCCATCAGAGCGGGTTGGTCGCCGGTCCGACTTTTAAAACAATGATCATAATGTAATGAAAATAGTGTATAAGAGTGGTGTAAATATAGCATTACTCATATTACAATAGTTAGTATTTAGTTTTATTATTTAGATTTGTAGTGTTTATGTGTGTATAGAGACTAGAGTTACAGTGTGCAAAGTGTGAATTGTTACTATTGCCATGCGGAATGAGATAATCTACTATGTTTTAGTTATTATTTATTTTTCTTTATAGGAGAGATTGTATCTTTATTGTAATATTTTATATTCATTACACATTTTTATAAATAAACCTTGTATTGATCACTTAAAATACAACAACTTAATATGTATAAACAATTCAATTTAATTGATTATAATTCTTGTTTTCTTAGAGGGCATTTGGTTTAGAAAATGTTAAATTACTGGGAATGTTATATTAATAAAAAAATAGATTATCTTGAAGATTATTGAGAATATTTAGGGAAATGTGTTTGGTTGGTTGGAATAAATTGGTGAGTATGTATGTTATATTGATATGTTTGGTTGAGAGGAATACATTGGTGGGTATGTTATATAGATTACTAAATTTTCCTCCTTTTTAAATATTAATATAATATTATTTTTTGAATAATTTCTTTTAACCCTTACATTTGAGATTTTGTTAAAACACCCAAGCCATATAAAAGTTTAATTTGCAACAAAATCACCCCCATCCACCATAAGCTATTGCTGGTTGTCGGCTATCACCGCCAGTAGTCGTCGACAATCTTTATAATAGCGCACAACCGGTCGGATCTAGCCGATCATGTACCGATTTAGTCGTTTCTAGCTAAATCAATAGTAGGTAATGACTATTTATGTGGCCATTGTGAGACATGGATCTGGATGTTTCCGGCAAGATCTACAACCACTTGGCTGTTTCTAGCCATCTATCTGGCCGAAAATGGCCAGATTGGCGCCCAACTAGTTAGATCTAGTCGGTCGTACTCGGTTTCGACGACCATCGACTGTGGTGGCTGGCGGGTGGCGATGGTCCTAGGTGGCCTGTAATTTATTTTAAATATAAAAGACATTATTGCTTAAAAACTTAATTAATTAGGGATAAAATTGTAATGACAAGTTCATGTAGATTAATTTCAAAATAAGGGCATTATTGTACAAAAAATTTAATAGTTAAAGGTAAAATTATAACAAAATTAATATTACCAAATAATATTAAAATATCTAAGAAAATGAAGATAATCATATTACCACCTATTTAACCAACAGTAATTGTTATTGGTTTTGGAAGATTACAAGAATCTTATATTACTTAACAACCAAACATGATAATCAAGTAATATATAAAATGACATTACCTCAGTAATGAGGATTACCCCCAACCAAACACACATTTAAAGATATCTCTTGTATATACTCCGACTTTCTTCAATTGTTTTTCTTGTTCTCTCAAAGATATCTCTCGGGCATACTCTCAAAGATGTCTCTCAGACATACTTCGACTCTCTTGTTCAATTGTCTTTCTTGTCCTCTCAATTGACATGGCATCGAAGCATATCTCTTGGGCATACTCTGACTTTCTTCAATTGCCTCTCTTGTCCTCTCATCTCTAACAACTACCACAACATTTGGAAATACTTCTTTGGGGAAAACATATAATATCTGTGATATTGATCATATATTTGAGCTGCATTGCATGTCATATTGTATTTTATGAAATGAGATTGTGTTTGTTCCCACTTCGTAAATTAGGCCTTTTGGTGTGGGGAGCACACAACACTCCGTAACTAAATTAGGATTTTAGTTATGGTTCGATTCCAGCT
This sequence comes from Pistacia vera, assembly GCF_008641045.1. Classification (NCBI taxonomy): domain Eukaryota; kingdom Viridiplantae; phylum Streptophyta; class Magnoliopsida; order Sapindales; family Anacardiaceae; genus Pistacia; species Pistacia vera. The sequence continues at coordinate 742,057 of NW_022195685.1, forward strand.
GGTGATACGTTTCTTTTCCATTTTGTACCTTTTCTTCACAGTGTTGATGCAAAGTTTGCATTGAAAATCGGTATGGTGTGTTTGGATTGAGTGAGGTGGAGAGCGTTGACTGTAGCGACCGCATCTTGCCAATCCTTTTGACGGAGATAACCTCTGTCGAGCTCCATATAACGGCGGCCCCAGGGGTTCTTTTGATGGAGATAATCTCTTTCGAGCTCCATATAAAGGCGGCCCCAGACGTCAATGAGAGTAGCCTCTTCTCTCAAGGGATTAGGAAACGGACGCTAGTAGGGCGTAATGGCACTGGTGGTGGTTGACGGGACGAGGGATTTCGTTAGGTCCACATTGAATATTAAAGAATGTGGATGATATCTGTGGAAATATGGAATGCACAACTTTTCCTTGATCTCTGCTGGAAGAGATCAAGGAGTGATTTTAGCATTCAATCAATCATCCTAATTTATACGATTGATTGAATAAATTACATTTATTTGTATTTATTGATTTCCTTTTCTACATTTACAAAATTTGTATAAATTGGCTATTGTACAGGCTTATACATATATACAGAAAATACATTTTCTCTTCTCTCTTCTCTCTTTCTCTTTGACACACTCTGGCAGTATCATAGTATTGAACTACTACTCTGTCTTCTCTCTTGTTTTCTGACAATATCTTGTGACGAAGAAGAAAGAGAGAATATAAAAAACCACCACTAGGAAGGAGGTTTTATGAGCTCTTGAGCTCGAATCTCCATAGAATCTCCATAGGGGTTAATAAGGGTGGTCACTGAGAAGTTTATCTAGTCATCAACTTCAAAGCTCTGAAGGATTAGTTGAAATATATATACAAAAAGATAATGGATAAATTTGTATACAAAATGGACTTAATAAATATGATAATAAAAGATTTGTAACACATCATTCATATATAATGTGATAATGTGACACTATTGATAAAAGAGATTTAGAGGTCAGTGCGATGGGACGACGGAAGGAGAATAATTATACAGTAATTAAATTTATAATAAGAAATTTTCTACTAAACACATTTCCTTCATTATAATAACATGTCAATTTTTCATAATTTTGTGCAAGCATAGCCGGGTATAATAGGAAATAATTGGGAAAAATAAGTGTTTATCATTGCCGAGTATTATATTTTAGAATTCTAAGTATGTATTAAACACAAGCTCAAGTTTTGATACAAACGTTGAAATACGATTTCTTTAGAATAGTAAATATAATATGTTTATTTCTCCTATGAATTTCAGTGGAAATGCTACAGTAATATACTCTTCCTGGTGAGTCAATTTTCATTTTTTTTTTCTAAGTAATACTACGCTTACAAATAAATTTTACAAAAATCTTCATACAAAGTGATGTGGCAAAAAATGAATAGAAGAATAAATTTAATGAGTTTGACTTTTTGTTTTACTCTTCTATTCATTTTTTGCCATCTCATTTTGTATGTAAATCTTTGTAAGATTTCTTTGTAAGTATAATGTTATTGTTTTTTTTTAGTGGTAATTGGTGGTCACTCGTTGCTTGTGCTACCACTTAGAACCTAAGACTCCTTGCTTTTTTAACTCATCAATCCATCCTTCATTTCATCAGGCCACAAGGGGTGGTTCCAATTTTCAATTTTTTCAAGGGAATACATTGGTTATTTTAGAATTAATTACATGAATTTTGTAACTAATCTCTGGAATCTATTTAACATCATCTAAACCCAAAGAACCAAGTAAGTCATAATAACTGACAAGTCACAATGTTATTGCGACAAATCTTCTTGATCATCAGGTCAATCTTTAGGGTTATCTTGTAAAATACTTTAATTAATGTTTCTTCAAACAATCATCTAAAACCTTTGTAAAATATTAAAAACCTGATAATCTTTTATGGTTTCAAAAAAGTATGAAGATTATAATCAATCTCACTGAAAACTAATCCCCTGTACTAAATAATAGACAACCATTAACACTGCTTTAGGCAAGAGACAATGAGGAAAAAAAGTAATCCTCTCCAGATTGTGAAGCCGCTGTTGATGAAACTGGTGGGAATGCTGTGGGTACTTGCTGGACCAGTGCAATGCTCAAACCCTAAATCAGTAGAAAATTTAGCACGATAAAATATCAGACAGGATCAGAAATTCAGAATTATTATTAATTGATGAAGTGCATTACGGATTTTACCTTCATAAGGTTCTGCAGATCAGCCTGTTCTCCAACTGTCATCCAGGCGTCCATGCGCTCGAAAAACGACCAAGAAGATTTTAGGGTTCGGTTCGAGGAGGTGATACGTGCCTTCTCGATTTTGTACCTTTTCTTTACAGAATCCATGCGAAACCTGCATTGAAAACGAGTACGGTGCTTTTTCTCAGACTTAGCGTGAAGAGCGTTGACGGCGTCGGCTACATGTTGCCAATTCTTTTGATGGTGATTACCTCGGATGAGCTCCATACAACGGTGGCCCCAGGCTTCAATGAGAGTAAAGGTAGCCTCTTGGCTCCAGGAAGATAGTCGGGCCTCTTCGCTACAGGAATCTATACGGGCACGAGCACGTACAGTTAACGGAAGCGAGGAAAAACCGCAACCCAATCGAGATGGTGAAGTCAGTGTTGATGAAACTGGCGTCGTCACCTCATTAACTGCTGTAGCTTGCTCCTTTCTATGAAAGCTGCAAGCAACACACAATAAGAATTGTTCTATAGAACACCATTTTGAGAAATCAAGAAAAAAATTCATAATTAGAGGGCACTTAAACATAACATCAACAGACAGACTTTTAAACAGTACCTGGATGTTGGATATGGAACATCGTTCACCACTTGCTGCACGGCCTTTGCCGGGGAAAAATTTATCAGAATAAAAAATCGAGAATTATCATTAATTAGTGTATTAGGGTTTTACCAGCATAAGCTTCAGCAGATGAGCCGAGGCTCTATTCGCCATCAAGGTGTCCATATACTCGGGAAACGGCCAAGAAGATTTTAGGATTCTTCTGTTGGAAGAGGTGGATGTGGCAGGTCTCTTCTTGGCCTCGTGTATTTTCTTGATATAATCCTTGCGAGACTTGCATTGAACATCAGTACGGTGCTTTTTATTAGGAATAGCGTTGAGAGCATCAATGATAGTAGAGAACTGTGATTTCTTCCGACTCCAGGAATCAGGTAACGGACGCGTGTAGGGCGGGATGGCGGTCGTGATCGTGGTGGTTGATGGCGTGGCGGAGTTCTTTGGGTCACCCATTGAATGTTAAAAATTGATTGTCTGGAATGTGGATGGGTTGTTGTGATGGAGAATAAAGAGAGATATAAAAGGAATAAACGACTTTTTCCCACCCAAGGTTTTCCTTAATAATTTTTCTACCCAAAAAGTTTTAAAATACCACTTTTTCACTCAAAATTTATATTCTATTAATACTCAAAATACATTTCACGTTTTCAGCCAAAGTTCAGCAAGTTACCAAGAGCTAGGATAGAAGTAGTTTTGTAGAGTGAAGGTTGGTGGATCAAATAGTGGTGACTGATTGAATATTTGTTGTCAAAATCAGTCGAAAATCAGCTAAGAACATAAAACCTTAACTTTGCAGTGTCTGACAAGTGATGAGAAATCAAGTACTAAAGTGAGAGAGGTTTTGTATAAAGGAGACCGGAGATTTAAATAATGGTAACAAAGATAATTTTTGCGGTTGGAACCGGCATTGAGTAGTAATAGAATATAAACTTTTGGTGGGAAAATGATATTTTGAAATTTTTTGAGTGTGAGAGTGGCGGTAAGGCAAACCTTGGGTGGGAAAAGTTGTTTACTCATATAAAAGAGAATTACAGGTCCGTGCTAGAGGGACGTAATTAGTAATCCAAACGCATAACAAAGAATTTCTGCTGACACATATCCTTCTTTAACATAAAATGTCACTTTTCAAAATTTCCTGCAAACATATCTGAGTACTAAAATGAAATAAATGGGTAAAAAATATATTTATCTTTTATCGTATATAATATCTATTATTCATATTTTGGCTTTCATTCTTATCGTCTATGACGTTGGATGGATGGATGAGGTTTCAATTTAATAAATTAATGATTTTGATAAGTAAATTCTTATTTTCATAACCAAGTCTTGATGTAAATGTTCATCCATCAATAACACACATTTAACGATTTGATCTAAAATGCTTGATATATCATTTGATGGGCTGTATTAATAAAAAATTTGGTAAAATAAATCTAATAAAATTTTCAATATCATTAAAATTATTTAATCCCATTAAAATAAACTAATATTAAGGAAAAGATAACAAAATATTATCTCTGGTTGTAGATGGGGTTTTCAAAGAGTCTGTTTTTCAAGTCCGGATTTTATGCCTAATGGCTCTAATCTTTGATGGTTTTTGAAAAATATGACCATTCTAATGAAACAGTCTGAAAAGAGTACATGAACGATAATAATATCGAAAAAGAATCATCAACTTTATAAATGTACACATTGACAACCATTAATGCTGCGATTTAGAGGTTGAAAAAGTGATTAGACAAAGAGGAAATCAGTCAAATCAATCTAAAACTCATTTTTATTTCTCTGGATACATCTGCTGATAATACAAATGAAGACATCACCCAAATAAGAAGAGAAAACTGAAAAATGCCTCTACAAATAGTTTACAACCCCCAGTACAGGAGTAAGAAAAAAAAACTTCAAGTGTGCTGCTATTTCCCTGTAATATAACTATTTTGGTATCGTATGGCAATCTCAGCAGTACCAAGCCCCACTCAATGTTTCGTAAACATTCCTTGTGTTAGTGAGGAAAAATCGTAATCCTTTCCAGTTTGTGAACCCGGAGTTGATGAAACTGGGGATGCTGTAGCCTGCTGTTTACTAGTTCCAGTTCCTGGGGTCGTTGTGCCATTAGCTGGAGTAGCTAGTCCCATAGAATAAATGCTGAAAGCAAGAGACAGTAACAATTGTTAATATTCAGATATCAAATGAGTGAATGCAATTCAGTTAGTCTGGCTCGTACATCAGCAACAACAAAACACTCATAAAAATTTAACGGCCGTTGAATTGTTAACAGATCAATGCCATAAAGAACCATGTAATATATTTTATTTATTTAATGGCATGTTAGTTAATCAGAACTCTAGCAGTTCTGCAACCTCCCATATCTTCTCATAAGTCGTAAAGACACCTCAATTCAATTTATTAATACTGCTAGTAACAAGAATGGGATTTTCTGAATAGTTTCATTAACTAAAAGATGGTGGTTTGCTTTTCCACCCAAACACTGTTAACTAGTTGGCTAAATCATTATAACACATAAGAGTCCCACAAAAGGTACCTGGAAGTTGGATACGGAACAGCACCCCCCACTTGCTGTGCTGGTGCCATGCTCATAGCCTAATTCGGTAGAAAATTTAGTACAATAAAAAATCAGCAAATGAGAATTATTAAACGGCATTATTAATAGATGAAATGTATCGTGGATTCTACCTGCATAAGCTTCTGCAGGTCAGCCTGTCCTCCAACTGGCATCATCATTCCAGGAATTTGGTTGCCAAAGTTTGGCAAATTCTGAGTGGGTAAGTTGGCACCATTGGATCCAGGGTGTTGAAAACTGCTGGGAAATTTTTTATCCCCACCTCCAGCTTTAGCTGCAGCAGCCATCATAAGTGATTGTTGCTGTGCCAACATAGCAAGTTGATGTTGATGCATAGCAAATGGTGACACCATATTGGACTGCATTGCATCCAAACAAGAGTGTCAAACAATGTATATTTACAATCAGAAGGGATTCGCTAGCCAAAACAGATAAATATAAGGTAAATCTCGTAAAAAGGGATTCTCCTCACAAGTACAGGACAAATTTAATAGTTCAGACAAACAAGACAGTATGCAGTTGCTACAGGTAAAAAAATCACACTGATAAAAAATTTCTTAAGAAGTGTTCCAAAGAAACAGAAAAAAAAAAAAAAAAAAAAAAAAAAAAAAAAAAAGTTGCATCACGTGCCTTCTCAAAAAGGCTCATAATGTCATTTTTCAAATCTTTCTGGGGCTGTGCTGAAACTGGGGGAGTTGCAAGAGAATCTGAATCTTTAAATAAGTCCTCAATTCCTGGGGCAGACTGGGGCTTACTCTCAACTGCTTTGGTTGAATCAGTTTTCTCTGCTGTTGATGATTCTCCAGCAGCTGCAAATTTTGATAAGGTTCAAGTCAAACAATCATGGACAATCACAACTGTCCCTCACAAATCTAAAGGAGCAAGAAGCACATAACAAAAATTTAAACAAGACAGTGGGGATAGTAAAAACTGGTTAGGTGATCCTAGTCAGTAAAAGTTCAGGGGAAGCCTTGAGACATACACTGGAAACCTGCCCAAAGACCATCATCGGCAGATGTAGCCTCGGAGCCATTTTCACTCGGACCATCCATGGATAGCATATCAAAAAGGTCAGTAGCAAAATCAACCTTAGGAGGGGATGCTACAGGAGTAGCATTTGCACTCTGCTTTGTTGCCTCAGCTGGTGCCACTGTTGATTCAGTGTTCTGAACTACCTGTTGAGGCTTTGGAACAGGAGTAACCTGTTCATATGCAGGTATGTCATGTTGCACATTAATAATCTGTTTTAATACCAATTTCTATATGTAAAAAATCAGCAACTATAGGAGAGGCACCCTTTCCAAAATACACAGCAGAAACAACTAGAACATTGTTTTAAATCAGTCCAATCAACATAGATATCAGACAACCCGGAACTATATAGACATGCATGAACTGGTCCATTGTCACATCAAGAACACTGACCCTATTAAGTATCACTTGTTTACGAATTCACTTCATAGATATTTTCAAATGTTATGTAAGTATACTGTCAATTACATGTGCATGTATGTGATCCACGATCCCGTAAAAAGATAGCCAAAAGAATGATTGGTCCTCATGGTGAGAGACAAACTCAGAAAGAAGCATCTTCATATGATTTCAGTAAGTTTTGTATCCCTACAAAATGCAGCTACATCAATCAAAATCTAATTCTGAATCTTTTCAATAGAATTTGGAGTATCTTGGTCAATTAATTCCATTCAAACTATTGAGCTATAAAAGCAACATTCCCATGCAGATCACATAAAAGAAAATCCAACAAACTTGGTGAGAGATAGATTTTTTCATCATTATTTTAACTACATGCAGCTGTAACATTATACACACACACACACACACACACACACACACATATATATATATAAAAGACCCTCAGTAGACAAAAAGGTTTCGCTTCCTATCACAGATAATCAAATCCAACTAAAAAGGGTTGTTAACAAGATATAGGAGAAAAATGAGCATATAAAAGCAATGAAAACTAGATTGACAACATTTAAGGAGATCCAAAAATGTAATATCCCTAGCATATAAAACCTAACCAGTCCTGCTAACAGCTACAATCAGATGTGCTTTTAAAACATGGTGCTACGAGAAGATAAAAGACCACATCTACAGTCAATGTCAGAATGATAGACTTAGGGCTGCATTGAGAAGAGCCAGTATAATAATAATTTTTAAATACATTTTACATATTTAGGACTTCATCAATTCACTATTCCTTCTTTTACCACTTTTATCTCCTTATTAATATTTCTAAATTGTTTCATATATTACATGTTTGCCGCTATTCGAACATCTGCACTTACTCCTGACAAACAATGCATTACAGAAAATCTAAAGATGCATCACATGGGAAAAATAAAAAGGAAAAAGAAAAAAGAAAAAAGGCAATAAATTGAAAACAGCCGATTAACAGAAGCCAATAAAAATACCTGTTCAGGTCCTTTAGGGGGGACAGGAAGACTAATTCTTGTAGCAGGAGCAGAAACTCTTGTACTTGGTGCTTGAACATGCTTCCTCTCTGGAAATAAGTTTTCAGCATGCCCACTTTTTTCCACAGGTCTCTGCCAATGAACAGAAGTATTCTCTTCATGCCCTCTGGGAGGTGATTTTGGCTGTTCATCTCGAGCAACCCATCTTTTCTCCTCATACCTGTAAGAAAATGTGATGATGAGAGAGAGAATGTAAACCAGTAGCCAACTGCAAAGAAGGCTCAACAGATAACAAAACAGTAGATACAACTAATTGAAGACATACTTTGCACGAATGAAATTCTCAATTCCAACTCTGTCATAGTTGGGGGGTAGCTCAGCTTCCCAGTAACTGTTCGCTTTCTCATTTCCCATTGCTGTATACATAACATAAGCCATTGTCATATGTAGCAGCTGTTTTTAATTCAATCTTAAAATAAACCATATCAACTAGAAAGACAAATTTGTAACCTAACAGACAAGCTTACATTGAATAAATGCAACCTGCTCTGGAAGCCAGGTGTCCAGGGTGGCAGATCGAACCTGAAGCAGAACCAGTAAAAATACATAAATGCCTTCACAATACAACTGGTTTTCCACTAACTACAATATTACAGAGAATTGAGATATAAATTTATAAATCAGCTTTTACCATTGGTAGCCGAATATGATGTCTCAATAATTAGGAGAACAAGCTTAAATGGAAATCAACAGAAATATTTCATAAACCAGAAAGAAACCGAGTTATACTAACAGCTAGTGAAGCCAAATCCATGGGTAACAGCCAAAAGTACAACTTATATCGCATGAAAGTTACTGATTTATAGCTGAAGTGACCTGAAGTCACAATAGTTTAATGCTCACAAGCATTAAAAATACAAAGATAAAATAGAATATGCCTATCATTACACAGAACTCTATAACCCAAGAAGGACTTAAGCAATGCAACTAAAAATATCCAACCGACAATTCATCATTTTTTTTCTTCTAATGGCTAGCAAACAGCATGCAATATAAGCAGTATATGGACAAATCTACCCAGAAGTTACTTAAAGCAGCCTCAACCCCTTCCATAAAACTAATATACTTTTAAGAAACAAAGAAGCATGAATTTGAAGAACAGAAAATCACCTTTGAAATGTGTACCCCAAGACTTCTGTGTATTCCAGAACATTGCATGCAAATAAAGATACCTAAATTCACACTAGCCCATCTTGGACCTCTGCATGTCAATCAAATAACCTTTAGCAACTAATCTGATACAAAAAGTAACGAGATAACAAGAATTTGCTGATTCATAAAAGAAGAAATCAGAAGATCCATTGTTATTAAGTCAATTTCTATTTCATATATTTAGTTCGTCAATATTACAATATCCATATCATCTCTCCAACTCTATAGAGACATACTTGGCTTTGCAGTCAGCACATTCCCTATTCTCTGGCAATTTAAGAAGTCCTTCCAAAATCTGCATCCAAGTAAATTTTCAAAACATAAGTATTCAAAATGCAGAATGAGAAACAAAGGTAGAGGAAGATCAACAACACCAAAAATCTCTAACTCTGAACTCAAAGTGGAAAAAATAATCAAAATTCTAATAACTTTGCAAACTAATAAAGTCACAAGCCCACAGCACGTAAATGAAACTCTATCATCAAACACCGTTAACAAATCAATGCACATGAACTAATCCAGATGCCACCAATCTATACATAATTATCCTCACTAAGCTGATCTCTCCAGATTTCACTAGGCAATAACCAAATCCAATAGGTAAAGCACTGGCGTTTATGATAACGTATCATTGCACAAAATCAACGGCAATATCAATTAAGCAAGTCATAACGCATCTTAGATAATTATATATATAATAAGAATCTCAATTAAGCTCAGAGTTGTTCCAACGTGTACATTGAATCTCAACCTTCACGATTATTATTTATTAGCTTAAGTTATATCATATATCGCAAAATTAGATCAAACCAGAACGCTAGCAAAATCAATCCACAAAAGCAAACAATTAATATAAATTAACGAATCAACAAATAAAATCGACAAAACGAAAACTTACGGTACGAAACAACAGAGATCAAGACATGAGATGAGGTATAGAGAAAGTTGAATCTGGAAAAAGAGATGGGGGTAAATGAGGTAAGAAAAAAACACCTTTCTGTGCCTGGCGTTGAGCTCCTTAGAGACGTTGGCCTTCTCGTTCATGGTGACAAAACAAAGAATCGGAACCTGAGAGAATGAAAATTTGAAAGAAACGAGAGGGCAAACTCGTCTTTCCACTCCCTCTCCCCTCTCGTTCTCGCTGATTTTCTGTTGGGAGAAAGAGAAAGAGAAAGAGAAAAATCAAAGAAAGAAAGACTCTCGCCGGCTTACTTTGACTTTTTTCTTTTTTCTTTTTTCTTCAAATAAAAATAAAAATTTGTATTTATACAGATAGATTTATTTTATTTTCGGTTTTTATTTTATTTTTCTTTACTTATTATTTTTTGGTGGTGTTATACGTGTGAGCAGAGTTGGTGGTGATGGTGCTGGTGAAATGAATGATTATTTTGCTGTGCGACACCTATGACAGGAGATGTTCCCCTTTTTTTTAATAATAATAATAAAAAAGAATTTACGCCTAGAAGTAAACAAGTAAAGAAATGAAGTTAATTTTTTTTTTTTCTCTTCCTCGTTATTTTGCTGCCATTAAACAGAGGGTAAAAGACACAGTACTTTCCTATTTTCTAAAAAACATATCTTAAAAATGAATGGTTGGATTTGTATGGAAAAAGCATAAGCAAAATGTCATGATTTTGGTAGGTTAGAAGTGTAGTTTGCAAAATTATCAAAGCAATTTTGGGGCATTGGATATTTAGGACTTCAATTAACTTGAAAATTTAACAAATTCCAAGGTCTTGAGTGATTTGATAGAAATTTTAATTGGGTGTATTACATTAGAGTACTTGAGTTCGAGTCCCTTCTCGATTGTTAATAAGGATGATCATTGAAACTTTTACTCGATCAATAGTTTTAGGATCTTAGAATATTAGTTTAGGTGCGCATAAACTGATTCAGACACCTTAGTCACAAAAAAAAAAAAAGTTGGAAAGTTATAAATATATTATCATTTTTTTATCTATATATAATTATATATCGTTTATGAACATTGGTTTAAATAATTTAGCTAAATAGGAGAAAAATAAACTAAAATATTTATGACTATTTCTAATGTTGAAAATTAGAAATTGGGTTCCTTTTAAAAATGAATATAAAATAAAGTTGGAAAATTTATAGTGGGAATCTAGTTATCCACTTGGTAAAATAAAAAAAACAAGAGAGAGAGCAAAAAGTAATGGGTTGGCCACGTGATATCCACATCGACAAGGCTACCTACATCTTGATAAGTAATTTTAACTTTATATGGACATTTAAAAAATCCTAATCTTAATCATTGAATAATAATTTGTTTATTATTATTATTATTTTGGTATGGTTAATGCTAATGATTTGTCCCAACAAGGTAAATATGGTTAGTTTTGGTCTCGCATAGCTTCATTCAATTTATCTAACTTCAAGTTTATATTAGTTAATTATAATAGGATTTAAAAATGGTTTGTTTTGGACTTAATCTCATATGATGCATGTCTATCTAAATGGTTTTTGATTTAGTTTATCTTCAGAAAATTAAGATTTTTTGTGGTTTTTTTTTTTTTTTTTTTTTTTAAGTTGGTATTTGTTGATGCTTGATTTTGATACCAACTATTCGCACGTGAGAAATGCTAAGCGGACTTAGAAGTCACACGTGATATGTAAATATTCAGTTAAATAAAAGGTGAAGAACAATGTTTAAAGTGATTCAGATGCTCAAGAGCGAATCCTACATCAACTGATATTGTATTAATAAATAAAATTAGGTCACGTTCAGCGAGCTGAGTTACAATTTTCAGGATACAAGAGAGAGGAGAGAAAGAGAGTTATTCTAGAGTGAAATTAGCTAATCCCGCAAATGAGAGAGAAGACCTCTATTTATAGTGGGACGAACCAAGGTAATGATTACTAAATTTGCAAGTGGGTGGATACCATGCAAATCCTTCTCTGCGTCCCATTGTTCACCTGCTTGAGTGATTTCCTTGACTTATACAGGGATTGGACGCGTGGATGATTTCCAACCATCTGCTAACTTGGCACTCACCCACTGCACTGACAGGGGCATGCCGCTTACGTCATTATGCGACATGGGTGCGTTTGAACAGTCGTAGAACCTTCCCAAGTTCTGATCATCTCATGTTGACAAGAATCCGCGTCAGCCCTACTTTTTTAGGTATAACAGAAGTCCCCTAGTTTTTAAGGTTTGAGAATCGAACCTTGAGAACTTCACAATTATACCTTGATTTGATATGTCCTGAATGAAGCCTAGTTGATCCAACCTGGCTACAATGAGGTCGTAAAACACTTTCCTACCAGCGGCTTGATATGGTCTCCTTTCGCAAGATTGATGACCTGGATCAGACCCTATTCAGTGCTGTATCAATGTGTCTCTTATCTTAACCGAGGTCCGTGACCTGATTATACTTGCATATTTCTGCTGAAAGAATCACATCGCTCTGCAACTGACATGCAACAAAGAGTGTTCTGTCCCAACGACCTCTTCAGATGTTATCTGTTGTGCTTGACAGCTAGTCCATTAATGAGGCGTACTTTATTTTGACAAGCGTGTCCTATACGCAATAAATGCCAGCCATGCGTATTAAATGCAAGCCATGCTGAAACGACATTCCTTATCAGGGCATTAAATGCGGATGGGAGCGCATTTAATGTGGGTGAGAGAATCGAGCCGTCGCTCGATCATTTCAATGGAGAGACGCGATGATTGAATTTCTTAAAGTGTGGAGGTTACTTTTTCTCACTGATTGACAACACGTGATCGCAATCAGCGGCCAGGAAAGCATTCTATCCAAACGTCGCTCGGCTTTGGAAATCCCAATCGCCATTCCCTCCATTATAAAACCTTAAGCTCCCTTCAAGCAATGTCAGAACACTTACATTTTCAGAAGAAAGCAAGGAGCTCTTACGAGACCAGACTTCCAATTTTTTAAGTTGGTACGCATCTTCTGCTTATAGGGAGAAGTTCGAACCCCATAGCCAAAAGAAAGAGGTAAGGAAGGTCCGTTCGTTGCTTTTCTTTTTCTATTTTGAGTGTAGTTAACCAGTCGATAATGACGGGTTTCTGTAAGGAATAGGTTTTTAGGGTTCAAGCTGTTGGGCGTGGTCCCCAAGGGTTTCTAGGGTTTTACTATTCCTCGTCATCGTACAAAATTTTGTATGAAGATTGAGTAATCTTCACGTGTCCCCCCTTTTCAGACCATAGACGATATAGACCCACAGCGACTAGATCGGATGAGGGGACAAGCTCGCAGATGCAAGACGCCCCATGGGTCCTGCGCAAGAGATTCTGTCGGTAAACACCTGAGATAAAGTACAGAAGGCAGTAGACCAATACACAATTAGCGTGGACGTCTACCGTTACTGGAGGCATACAGCTCAGAATCCGCCAGAGGGAATGGCTGTGATCTTCGAAGCTATATTCAAGTGCGGAGCACTGATTCCCTTCCATTCTTATATCAGGTTGATCCTTGATCACTTCGGGGTTGCACCTTTACAACTGATGCCTAACACGAATATAATAGCCGTGGCTATGTATATCGCGTACGCCAAGTACGACCTCAGCTAACTGACCGCGCTAGAGCTCGTTTGCTCGTACTATTTAAAGAAGAGCAAAGACAAGATTCTTACTACCTCTCGAGGTAAACCATGATTGAGGGAGGCATCCACAATTACCCCAACAATGTCGGGGCATACGAGACCAAATTTTTCTTTTTTCATTATGATGACATCTGCCACTTTAGGGAGCTGAGTAGGTTTTTCCCCTGATTATACTTGGTGATTTTTTCCTTTCTTTTTGGCTTTGTTTTCTAATGATCTCTCTTGTCTCTTCGCAGGGAACAAGTCGACCAGGCTGATAGACCTTTCTGACCTCAACCAAATAGTTTCATTCGGTACCCTGCCAAAGTACTGTCGCGACATGAAGTGATTCGTGACAACCGCGAACTTGAGGAAGTACGACTTCTTCAACTCTAGAGCAACCTTGGAACCCTTACTTCGTAAGTGTCCGTGATCCCTTTAGATTTTACTTCTGCATACAACGAGCCTTTAACTAACAATACCTGTATATAGCAAGCATGCCACCTAGAGTGCCGAAATCATTGAGGGAGAGAGCATTCATTTTTTCTTGGGTCGACGCCATGGGACCATTGGAGAAGGGCCCCAACGACACCTATGCTGAAGGAATGCAAGTGGGGACGCAACCACCCATCAAACAACCAGACGAAACTGTTCAGCCTGCGGCTGCTCGCCCAAAGTAGAAAACCATAGGCTAGAAGACCAAGAAAATAAGGGTGCTGGAGCCCGAAGAGTTAGAGTCCGAGCCAGAGGTCTTGGGGGTGCAACCTAAGAAGTCGTAGCCTTATCAAGCTCTTCATACTGGACGGAGCTTGAGGCACGCGACTGGGACCATAATTCTCCTGAGCCGTTCGCGTAGAGGACAGACTGTGACCTCTGGGAAGAGAAAAGGCAAGGGGTCAGCTAGCGAGGTGCCCTTAGCTATACCTTGGTGCTAGACTTCATGGGTCAGCTTCTGGAGCACCTTCAACCGGTAGTGTTCAGCCTTTTGCAGTACCAGCTTGCCAAAGTTTTTGATGAGCTCGTGGCCTCCAACCCTGCGAACCTGATGATCAGGGCAATCCAACTGCAAAGCCAGGTAAAATGGTTTATCCTCGTCGAGGACTTTCCAATACTTACTCTTTTTCAAGAAAGCAGCCTAACACTTGCTTATTACTTGTGCAGTCTTTGCTCGCCCTACACTTGGCCCAACAGAAGACCCAGCTGGAAGCTGCTAGGGGACTCTCCGAGCTGAAAGAAGAGAATGCGTAGCTGAGGCCGGATTTGGCAGCTGCGAAAGAAGGGTTGGACCTGAACATCATCCAGAGAAATCAATACATATCGGAGAGGAACTCTGCCCTCAATACGGTAGAATTCCAGAAGACCGAACTGGAGAAGAGGGGAGAGGAGCTTAAACAGCTTCAAAGGACGGTGGCCAGGCTTAGCAAGGAGGTTGGCGAGAAAGAGGTGGAGCTGCGAGTGAGCTCTGAGCTGGCCTTATGTGTAAAACCCCATTCCTGATTTTAGTTAGATCATGAATTGTATTTAGTTAATTAATTCTTTTTTTAATTTGATTTTTGGTATTGTGGTAAGATAGGGGTATTTCTGTCACTTTTTAAAGCTGTGTTAAGGGGGTGAAATCGAAGAAATAAATCCTGATGGGTTTGCATGTATCAAGAGGGAAAAATTTGGACATTTTTACTAAGGAAAGCTTATGTGGCGGGGTTAAACTGAAATTTAGAGAAAATGGGGGGCAGAAATAAATTTTAGAAAAGTGTTTGTTTAAAAGGAGAAGGGAACTGGGCAGTTCGCCCAAAGGAAGAAGAAGAAAACGAGAGGAGAAGAAAGAAAGAAGAGAGGAGAGAAAGGAGAAAGAAAAGAAAAAAAAAGGGGAGAGAAGAGAAGAAAGAGTGGTTTGGCCGAGAGATAGAGTGAGAGAAGGAGAGAAGAACAAAGAGAAAGGGAGAGTTTATTAGTTTTAAGTCTGTGAACAGTGGATCATCAAATCGTGATCTGGAGCTCATTCGCCGTCCGATCGTGCTGATTTTCGGATATGTTGTTCATGAAACACAGCTCTACATTCTGAACGGTGGAGATCGAAATCTAAGCACTGTAATAGGCAGCCAACTATAGGATAGAAGAGTGAGTGGATCAAATCAAATCTTCTTCCAAAAGCTTAAATCCATGTTTGCATGTTAAGTTGTGATTCTATTTTAAATGTCTTGATGAAAGTTTAAGAAAATTGCGAAGTTTGGTTTAAATTGGTTTTTCTTATGCTTTTGGCTGAACTTTAATGTGTTTTGGTTTTGTGTTTTAAGTGAGATTTTTGCTTGATGAATGACCTTGCATGCTCTCGGCTGGATCACTTTTGGAAGTATGTGTGAATGGTGATTTGAGTGAGATGTTTTATTTGTCAAATAACCTTTGCATGTTGTCGGCTGAGTTGAGTTTTAAGTGTGCTTTTTCTTTTATTATGATAAGTAAAAATCGGACTAAAGGGTTACTCTGCATGCATCAGCTGAATGAGTTTGTGTGGGAATGCCTTCAGATTAGATTTAAATGGAATATGTTTCATGCTGCATGTTGATTAAGATTATCCATATAGCCATTGTATGTTCCGCTGTACAATATTTGAGTGAGACAACACTAGATCTAGTCAAATGAGGAACCTTCCATGTTGCATGCTTTATATGTATATATATATATATATGGGAACTTGCTGCAGTGTGTCTAAAGTGCCATAAAAATTTGAAGTGAATAATGGTGATTTAACATGGGTTGTGTGTCTCGGCTGTCTTTTTATTTTGGGTAATATATCACATGTACTGGGCTGGACAGTATGTGGGAATTGTGCTTGGATTGTGTTTTAATTGAAATGTTTTTTTGGATAATTGATTGAATGGAGTTTTAAAATGCTGGGAGTTAAGGGATTTTGGCTGTTAAAATGTTAAAGAAAAGACTGAGATTTGTGAGGTTAGTAATAATTTTCTCGGTAAAAAAAAAGGGGAAAATGGGGTGCTTTTCGTCAGTTTTGGAAATATATTTTAAAAACCTGCATTTTACCCCCATATTTTCCATGAAATCTCACATGTTGGCATGTCTTATCCTTATAGGAAATATTCATATATTATTATTATTATTTTGCTCTTGGGTTTAATTATAATTATAATGTGTTATATGAGTTTTGACTTTTAAAAGTGATATTTGTATGATGATTAAGCACATACGTAATATACTCTTGACTTACATGTTACTTGAGATTATGCATGAGATTGTTGTGGTGCAAAAACCACCCTACGAAGTACCCATCCCCCAGAGATACAGATTTTTGGCTCTGCCCGAGCGATGCAGGATTCCGCTGGGTATGACAGTTTCAGATTTTGGCTCTGCGCATGCGTATGACAGATTTTATTGGCTCTGCCTGGGCGTTGAGTGGTCCGCCAGGTATGACAGTTTTTTTGAGGCTCTGCCCGCGCGATGATAGACCTTGCCGGGTATGACAGGTACGTCCCTCGCTCTGCCTGCATGTGGGACGCCCACCAGGTATGACAGATTTCCCCCAGGGTACTAGTTGTGGTGAGAGTTTTAATAATAAATGTTGAGGTTTTATACAAAATCCGATACAGTTAAAGGAAGTAAGTCAGAGTATAGTTTACTGAGTGCAGGATGATTAGAAATAAAATTATATACTGTATGCGAGGACGGGGTGGTTGTTCTATTGCATATTCATAAAGTTACATTGTTGCCATGATTTGCTTGAAAATTGTTGTATGTTAGCATTATTTTTTTTTTTAAGAACTTTTATAAACCTCCCCCTTTTTCCCCACTCACTGAGTATTTCAGCTCACCCCTTTTTAAATGTTTTTCCCCCCCACCAGGACCTTTCGGAGATCGTGCCGAGCAGTGAGCCTCCGCTCAGGGTTGTGCCACGCGTTGACATCTTTTATGTGGGTTTTATATTTATGTTGCATTGTAAATTTGGACTTTCGTTTCAAGAACTCATGTTTTCCATCATGTATTTCCTTTTGTTTCATATTTCGAAATGTGTAGTATAAGTGGAAAACCTGATACCAAAAGTTTCCCTAACTCTTTTTTTTGTAAAACGAAAGATGATGCATGTTTTTTTTTTTTGAGATGTTGGAGATGGAAATACTATGATGTTATTCAGGAAAAGTATGTCTTTAAACAGGTTTCGCAGTTTTTCTACATGGCATGTCTCGGGTAACCGAGTCTTGTGGGAGCGCCCGGATCCTACGGGATGAGGAAATTCGGGACGGGTTGTGTCATTATGGGTGGAGGAAGAGAGAGCTCAATTATGGGAGACTTTCGAGAAGTAGAAGAAAGCTCTTGAAGCGGACCTAGAAATGTCCTAGGGGCGGGTCGCTTCTTTAACTAAAGAGATAAAGTGACAAAAGTTGGAGATCGAGAGAAAAGTTGTTGACTGGTCGATCCAGTCAATTTATGCCCTGAGGCCAAAAAACCCAACCATGGACCTTACCGACCTCTCGGATGATTACCAGAGGATCCTTGCTTCTATGGCACAAATCGATGATGAGGCAGATCAAGAAATTTATCCGGAAGGCGATCGTCCGGAGGAGCATGTTTCGAAGGACCCAATAGCTGACCAGAAGGTCGGCGACTAGCTTGGGGATACCAAGGTCTCACCGGAAGGGCCTAGGGACAAAGACCAATGATCATTTCTGCCTCCACTTTTCCCATAATTTTGCTTATCTGTCTTTACATAGTCCTCTATACTAAATGACTTATGAAATGATTGCTTTTAAAGTTATTCGTGAGTACTTATAATTTTTTGCACTTCACAAACATTACACATGCGAACAGAAAGATAAAAACGATGCGAGTAACAAAATCACATTTATACAAGATGAACTTTACTTGATAGCGATCTTAATTACTAAAGCTTTACAAGGGATTTTTTACAAGGAAAGAGTAAGTTCAGAATTACTGATAATAAGGGCGAAGATGCTCAGCATTCCAAGCTCGCGGTACTTCTGAACCGTTGAGCCTTTTGAGGTGATAAGTCCTCGGGCGTATCACCTTAGCGACGCGGTAGGGGCCTTCCCAGTTTGGTCCCAATACTCATGTGCTTGGTTCCCTTGCACCGAGAAGCACTTCTTTTAGAACCAAGTCACCAACCTGAAAGTCTATTCTCTTGACTTTAGAGTCGAAGAATCTTTTCGCGCATTGTTGGTAGGCTGCTATCCTCAACTGAGCCTTGCCGCGATGTTCTTCAACTAAATTCAGACTTGCATGCATAAGCGCTTCATTGTTAGTTTCATTGAATAGGTCTCTCCGAAGTGAACCAGTCCCTACTTAAATAAAGATCATTGCCTCGCAGCCATATGCTAACGAGAATGGTGTTTCTGAAGTAGAGGTTCTTGTAGTTGTCATGTATGCCATAGGACTTCTAGGAGGTTGTCAGCCCAAGTACCCTTGGCAGTGCCAAGTTTAGCTTTCAAAGTATGCTTGATGGTCTTATTGACAACTTTGACCTGGCCATTTGTTTGCGGTCTTGCGATTGAGGTGAACTTTTTGTGGATCCCCAGCTTATCGCAAAACTGCTTGAATTCCTCATTATCGAACTACTTCCCATTATCAAAGTTGAGAGTAAGAGGAATTCCGTAGTGGCACACTATGTTTTTTAAGACGAAGTCCTTGAGCTTTTTGATAGTGATCGCGGCCAAGGGTTCAGCCTCGGCCCACTTGGTAAAGTAATCCACCACGACCGCCACATACTTGACCCCTTCCTTTCCAGTTGGCATAGGTCCAATAAGATCAATTTTCCGCATGGAGAATGGCCAAGTGCTAGTCATAATTATCAGCTGGTGGGAAGGAGCTTGCAGTATGTTCGCGAACCGCTGGCATTTGTCACACTTTTTTACAAAGTTGAAGGTATATTCTTGGAGTAGGGGCCAGTAGTAGCCTTGACAAACAACTTTGTTTGCGAGGGATCGCGCGACAGTGTGGTTACCGCATATCCCTTCATGTATCTGCCTCATGATATAATCTACTTCCTCATCGGTTACAAATCGGAAGAGAGGGGCGCTAAACCCTTGCTTGTACAACTAATCTCCTATGAGTGTGTAACGAGCAGCTCTAGTCCGTAAGGTTCTTCCCTCGACCTTGTCATTGGGCAAGGTTCCATCTCAGAGATACTAGACAATTGAGGTCTTCCAGGAAACTGATTCTGTCACATTCACAGCCTGTTCGGGTGAGCTGATACAAGGGATCTCTATGAACTGAATAGGAATACTTTCTAGTGCATCTGAGTCCAGCGACAAGGCTATTTGTGCTAAGGCATCCACGACAGAATTACTGTCTCTAGGAATCTGCGTGATCGTGGAGGGCTTGAATGACTTAAGCGTGGCCTTAGCCTTCTTCAGATAACTGATCATGTTTTCTTTTTTGGCCTGATATTCCCCTAAGATCTGGTTAACAACTAGCATGAAGTCGCTGTTAATGCTGATCGTGGTTGATCCCATTTCTTTTGCCAACCGTAGACCAGCGAGCAATGCTTCATACTCGACTTCGTTGTTAGTCGCTTTGAACCCAAACTGAAGAATACTGTGGATGCGAGTCCCTTCGGGACTAAGGAGGAGAAGGCCTACCCCAGCCCTTTTCCTATTCGAGGATCCATCGACATAGAAGCTCTAGGTCGATAGATTCTGAATGGTTTCCTCGGTGACTTCGCGAGCTTATTGCTCGGATTCCTTAACCGTTTGGTATGAGAACTCCGAAATGAAATCGACAACAACTTGCCCTTTAA
The DNA here is from genome assembly GCF_008641045.1 of Pistacia vera. Classification (NCBI taxonomy): domain Eukaryota; kingdom Viridiplantae; phylum Streptophyta; class Magnoliopsida; order Sapindales; family Anacardiaceae; genus Pistacia; species Pistacia vera. Next base: position 762,408 of record NW_022195685.1, read on the forward strand.
TGGTCGCTTTCAGTTTGTACTGTAGATCGAACTGACTCAATTCCATCGCCCACTTGAGCAACTTGCCTGAAGCCTTTGGTTTTTAGAGGACTTGCTTGAGCAGGTAGTTGGTCAATACAAGGATTGTGTGGGTATGGAAATAAGGTCACAACTTTCTGGAGGTGATCAGCAGGGCATAAGCTAATCGTTCCATTTCTGGATACCGCATTTCAATGTCCAACAGACGTCTACTCACATAATATACCGGCCATTGGACCCTGCCTTATTTTTGAATTAGAGCTGCACTAACTGCATGCTGAGAGACGGACAAATACAGAAGAAGAATTTCTTAGGGGAGAGGCTTGGATGAAGAGGTGGCTTTCCGAGGTGCTCTGTAATGCTTTGGAAGGCCTATTCGCATTTGGGAGTCCATTCGAACTTCTTGTTAGCCTTGAGTATATTGAAAAATGGCAAGCAGCGATCTGTTACCCTTGATATGAAGTGATTGAGAGCCGCTATTCGCCTATTGAGACTCTGAACCTGTTTTCGGTTGGTTGGGCTTCTCATATCAAGGAGAGCTTGGATCTTTTCTAGGTTGATTTCTATTCCTCTCTGGTTAACTATATACCCCAAGAATTTTCTTAAGGATACCTCGAACGAACACTTGAGAGGGTTGAGCTTCATTCTGTACCTTCGGAGTATGCCGAACATCTCAGCGAGATGTGCTATATGATCTGAAGTGACATGCGATTTGACCAGCATGTCATTAACATAGACGTCCATTGATTTTCCTATCTGCTCGAAAAACATTCGGTTAACCAATCGCTGGTAAGTCGCCCTAGCATTCTTTAGACCGAAAGGCATAACCTTATAGCAATACAGCCCTTGATCTGTAACAAAGGAGGTATGCTCTTCGTCTGACGTGTACATCAGGATCTGATTGTATCTCGAGTAGGCATCCATAAAACTTAGCAGCTCGTGCCCGGAGTTGGCATCGACGAGCTGGTTGATTCTTAGCAAGGGAAAGCTATTATTCGGACATGCTTTATTGAGATCGGTGAAGTCAATGTAAGTCCGCCATTTGCCGTTGGGCTTCTTTACCAAGACCGGGTCGCAACCCAGTGTTGGTAGAGTGCCTCTTGGATGGATCCGTTTAAGATGAGATTATCTACCTTAACTTTCAAGGCAGCATATCACTCCGGATCCATTGTTCTTCTCTTCTGGCAAATCGGTCTGACCTCATTATCAATATCTAGGGCATGGTATATAATATTCGGGCTGATCCCGACCATGTCAGTATGAGTCCATGTGAATACGTCGATGTTTTTCCTAAGGAAGCTGGTCAGGTTGTTGGTGAGCTGGGGGTTGAGATTACTTCTGATTCTCAACACTCGGCTTGGCTCGCTTTGATCGACCAACACCTCAGATAGGTCTTCGACCAACCCGCTGCAAGGGTATTCCTGGATGCGAGGATCTATGTTATCCTCAGTTGGGCCAGACTGTGACTCAATCCTGCTGATTGCTATTGCCTGCTCAGGGATGCCGATTGGAGTTCCTTTTCCTTTGCACGCCATCTGCACTGCCCTTACATAGCAATCGCGAGATGCGCATTGAGATCCACTCACTTCCTTTATCCCCGTCGGGGTGAGGAACTTCATCTTCATATGGTAGATTGAAGTGACTGCTTAAAGCTTTGTAGTAGAGGTCGTCCCAAGATGCCATTGAAAGCGAATGGACAGTCCACTACTAAGAACTTAGTCATTTTGGTCATCTCATTGGTCTCTTCCAACGTGATTGGGAGCGAGATCGTCTATTTAGGAATCAAATGATTCTCGGTGAAACCATACAGGGGGATAGAGGCAGGCTTCAGATTTGTCTTGTCTAGTTTCATCTTCTCGAAGGCTCGCTGGAACAAGATGTTCACGGCGCTTCTATTGTCCACCAACATTCTGTTGACTTCACAATTTCTTATTTCAGGCGTGATGATGAGAGCATCGTCATGGGGATGATGCAATCGCACCGCGTCTTTCTCAGAGAAGGGGATTTCCTCCTTTTTGAGAACCTTTGCGGGTCACGGCGTTGTGCTTATCACACTTATGGGGTCATGACGGGCTATGCGAGTATACCTTTCATGGGCACCTCGAGAATTCCCTACGAGGTGTGGTCTTCCAAAGATGATCCCCACATAGTAGAGACCTTTGCGACCACGACGCTTCTTTTCCGCTTCCTCTTGATCTTTTTCCTGAATGGGAGCAGAGTCATCGACATACTCTTTGAAGTGCCCTTGCTTGATGAGGTCCTCGATTGCTTGCTTGAGGACCCGACACTCATCAGTGTAGTGCCCATTATCCTGATGATAGCGACAGTATTTTTTATTGTTTCTGGCTGAAGGGGGATTTTTCATGGGCTTGGGTTCTCTGAGCAAGCCGACCTCCTCTGATTTATCTAGAATAGCCGATACTAAGGCATTCAGAGGAGTGTATTGACTCTTGTCGCAATCGCGATGAGGAACTGAGGCATATGATTTCTTGGGCTCCTATCGTTGCTTCTTTCCTTTTCGCTGATCGTCATTAGCCCATATGCAATCAGCTCTCCTGTTTTCCCCTTGGTCAGGAACATTGCCCGAAAGACCGGGGTTGCGGTAGTTGAGTGCAGCCACGGAGTTTTCGATGCGGAGATACTTTTTAGTAAGGTTGTAGAAGCGAGTGAGGGAAACATTATCCACAGATTACAGTTCCTTACATAAGTCTGTATGCGGGCGAACTCCCGCAATGATGAGAGTCCGAACAGACTCTTCGGGAGTGCGAGCCACTTTGTGGAGCTCCTTGTGGAACCTGTTTATATAAGATTGGAGGGATTCATCCCTCTCTTGCCTTATGTTGCTTAGAGGCATTGAGAACTTCCTGTTCGACTGGAAGTGCCTTAGAAATGTTGAGCTTATTTGAGGTCATAAGCTGACTGATCCTGCTAGGAGCGATCTAAACCATCGCTTGGCATGGGAGGTAAGGGTCATCACCAAGCAACGATATTTTGCCAAGTTAGAGACTTGGTGGAGTTCCATGAGGTCGTTGAACTCGTATAGATGATCCTGCAGATTAGAGTTCCTATCGAATGCTCGCATGTCAGACATTTTGAATCTCGATGAGAGAAGAGTAGCTAACACTGTCGGAGAAAATGGAGACGCCTCTGCCACCTGCCATTGCTCATTTTGTCGAGCCTTAAGCTGATCTAGTGCTTGCTATATCTCCTCGATCTAAGGCAGCGGAGCTGCCTAGGAATCACTTTCCGCAACATGGGTTTGACCCTCATGGTTGCAGTTGAGGAAGGACTGCAAATCGAACTCTTCCTCACCTCGGTCGGAAGCTTTAGCCAATCTCAACACACGCTGGCTAGAGCCGTGTGACTGCATCGAGTTGTTTGAGGAATCTTTCCGACCTCTGCGGTGGTAAGAATTGACCCGTGGACGATGGGAATCCCCTGCACAACGACGATAGAAGTCGTCCTTTTAGCGATATTGGGAATCTCTTAGTCTTGCACTTTTGTGGGAGTGCCCGTGCGACATGGCGTGGGACGGCTTATGCTGCGATATATCGTCAAGTCGTAATGCCACGGGTAACTGCCTGGGGCGCGATCGGTGTTCGCTAGTCCCTTGGAGCCTTTGGGTCCGCTGCGTGCCACTTGCTTTCCCTTCCTCTAACATGCTGTATGCGCGCGGTATGGGCTTTCGCCCTTTTCCGCACTTTCACGCGACCTGCAGGTGTCTTCGGCGGTGGCACTGCCTCATTGGATTCAGGTGGCGTGACCCGATCCATTCGATCTAGCCTTTAGCTGACCGTTTGGAGAGCATTATTGAACTTCTTCAGGTAACTCATGATGGCCGGATCAAGCCGTGAGCTTGAAGGGATATCCCCCATGATATTCTGATGGATTGGGGGCACTTCGGGAAAAGTGTCCTTCTGTACCTGGGGGATCTCTTCATTGCCATAATTGGTTCACTCAGATTCGAAACTGCGAGCCATTTGCTGTGGTGGGATCGATTAGTCAGAGGTTTTTTCTAATGAAGAGTAGGTACTAAATCAGGCTCTCCTTCTAGCGCCAAACTGTTGATGCTTGATTTTGACACAAACTATTCGCACTTGAGAAATGTTAAGCAGACTTAGAAGTCACACGTGATATGGAAATATTCAGTTAAATAAAGGGTGAAGAGCAATGTTTAAAGTGGTTCAGATGCTCAAGAGCGAATCCTACATCCACTGATATTGTATTAATGAATAAGATCAGGTCACGTTCAACGAGTTGAGTTACAATTTTTAGGATACAATAGAGAGAGAGAGAGAGAGTTATTTTAGAGTGAAATTAGTTAATCCCGCAAATGAGAGAGAAGACCTTTATTTATAGTGGGATAAACCAAGGTAATGATTACTAAATTTGCAAGTGGGTGGATACTGTGCAAATCTTTCTCTGCGTCCTATTGTTCACTTGCTTGAGTGATTTTCTCGACTTATGTGGGGATTGGACGCATGGACGATTTCCAACCATCCGCTAACCTGACACTCACCCACTGCACTGACAGGGGCATGCCGCTTACGTCATTATACGACGTGGGTGCATCTGAACGGTCGAAAAACTTTTTCAAGTTCTGACCATCTCATGCTGATGTCAACCCTACTTTTTCAGGCATAACAGTATTATTTCTTTTATTTGACTTGTTTAACAATATTGACAATAAAGATTTTCAAAAACTTAGAACGCGTTAAAAACAATTATATTTTATATTGAATAAAAAATATTTAATATTTATTAAATTTTTAAAACGCTAGTGAAGCTGAAGATTCTCCAACGTTTTCTCCGGTTTCCTAAATTTTTTTGTTTCCCGAAGCTGAAGAGCATGCGTCTATATAGGAAAAAAAAAGGGGCAAGAACTTTTGTGAACAACTGTTGAACAGTCCAAATGTTGAGGATTTTAATCAGCTGTCAAATAGAGGCACATACAGTTGAAATAGAGAATTTCCCCAATTTGAATGTAGCTACAGTTGGAATCAGATGTGGAGGTGAGACAATGAAATAAGAGGTCTCTCTGTTCGTAAATTAATTAGAAATTTTCGAAAAGTTGAGGGTCTCAACCAAAGAACGAACTATTAAGGTGAAATAATTTCTTTATTATCATCTGTTTGGGATGAATTAATTTTATCAGAATTTATTTATGATCCTTTTTTTGTTGTTGCAGAGTTTGCAATATGCAATAAATTTCATGGATCATTTGCCCACACTTTTGCAATCTGAAGCATTTGAAGGTTCGGCTTGGCTCCTAGTTGCTGTCCTGTTCTTCAATCTCTTTACATTATAATTATTTATCCAGAGTATGTGGGTATGCACATGAAGTCGGATTACAGAAGAGAACCAGAAAAAATGCCCTTCTTTCCATCGGCCTCCAAGTTTAAAGTGGATTAAAATGAAGGGATTTTTTGGAAAAAAAGAACCAAGTTAAGCTAGAAAGACTTCTTAAAAAGTGGAGTGGAGTCTTCGAGGTTTTTCTGGAATATGGAGGAGGGCATGGAGGAAACTGACCAGAAACAAGACAATTACCAAGAGAGTGGAGTCTGGTAGATAAATATTTGGAGATTAACATGTAATACCCCGTATTTTTACGGAATTTTATTTTAAGATTTTGGGGGTAAAGTGTAAGAATTTGAAAGATTTGAGGGAGTAAAGGTCAAGACAAAAAAAGTGGGGACTTGCCATATTTTGATGAACAGTAGTTTTTCAAAGAATAAAAAAACGGCGAAGAAGAAAGAAAAGAGAGGAAAAGAGAGAAGAAAAAGGAGAGAAGGAAAAGATAAAAAAAGAGAGAAAGGAGAAGAAGAGAAGAGGAAGAAAAGATAAAAAAAGAAAGAAAAGAAAGAAGGGAGAGATAGGTGAAATGCGAGTATAGAGAGAGAGAGAGGAGAGAAGAGAGAGATTGAGGTGGCTGGAAAAGTGGCTGCCGACGAGCAAAACTTCGGTGATCGGAAAGAGTGGAGGAAGATCAAGCACAGGGGAGGTGAGTAAAGCTTAAAAATTTCTCTCTTTGATGAGTTTTAGCTCATTTGATTTGTGTTGGTTATAATTGAATATAATAGCATGAGATTGAACTAAATAGGGAGATTAATTTCAATAATTTTATGTGGTTAAACATATATGTTGTTCTTAAAAAAATGGAAAGATATGACTTTTGATATAAGAGTTTACTATACAAAAATCTAACCATCTGGAATTTCGAAAATTGTTTACATATTTTGGGTTGCTGTTTGAAGCTGAATTTTTGATATTATGTTGTAGATTTCTTGAGGAGTGTTTAGAAATTTATTTCACTAAAAAACTCAAAGTATTAAATTTTATATGGATTTTTGAAATTTTCCCAGCAATTCTGGAATTTTTGTTTTCTGCAGAACGTGTATTTTTGGAAAATGATTTGATGCATCTGTTCTTATCCAAATTGAGTGATTTTAAATTTTGGTGAATCATATATGTGTCTAGTTTAATTCTGGAGAGTTTCGTGAGGTGTCGATTAAAGGTTAAATTGTTACGAATTTTACAAGTCAGTAACCTCAATTCTGGTAACAGTTGGCAGTTTTGAATGAGTTAAAAGAAAATTATGTTTTAAATAGTTATTGATTCTGGAATGGCTTGAGAAAATTATGGGAATAACTTATGTGTATCTGGAATGCTCCATTAAAATTATGGCTAAAATTGATGAATGTAATTTTTATGAAAAATCCGAGAGCAACCAATGATCGGTTATGAGACAGTTTTGTTAAAGAAGAAGTTAGGTTGATCTTTTGGTGTATGAAGTGTCCAATGATTTTTATATTGATGTGTTACCTTAGGGGGACTTGTGTATGGAGGATTTATTGGATTTGTATATAGGGAGGGAAGTGAGGGCACCATTAGAGGATTTCAATCCTTCTTCGGATCAAGGATTCAACTTCTAAAAGGTGAGCGGATCTACCAAAATTTCCTTGCTAGAAACTGATTTTCTATTGTATGTAATGCTTGGAAGCTTATTGTAGCGTTTGATGTGTGTTTTGGTGATGAAAAATGCATTCTAAATTGGCGGGTACTCTCGTAGAGTTAAAGATTTTATGTTTGCAACTTAGTGATGTATTTATGTGTATATATATTTTGGATATTGTATAATGAGCTTGATTTTGGATTGATTGAGATGGGAACAAAAATCTAGCCAATAGATGGGGCTGGTATGATGGAATGGATGGTTAGGAGTGTTGTATGAAATACAATGGTGGAGGTTAAATTGGGGAAATTTGGTAGGTGATGAGCAAGCTTAATTGACCTCGTTTAATTGGTGAAAATATAATAGGTTTGATTAAATATTCATTTTATTTTGGAGAGTGCCACGTTCCATTTCAACGTCCATATACCTCTACCCTCACTTGTCTTGTGAATACAAATGATTGCCAGCCTCATGAAAGAAATGGATAGATTTTGAAGGTGTAGAGTTTAAGTTCAATAAAGGGTGTTGGGCTTTATTACTTTTGTTTATTTGGAAACAGTTGAGCCGAGTTAGGCATGTGATGGTGGTTGGCAAATATATATTTTTATGGATTGAACAATTGGATGGATATAGGATTTGGGTTTGAAGTGTTGTTGGGTTTTATTAATTAAAATAATGGGATGAAAATCAGTGTTCAGAAAATCGGACTGGACCGATCGATCGGATTGGTTTGATCGAGAACTGGCATCATCTTCAGTCCGATTTCCTCTGAAAACCGATATTCTTAATCAAACCGGATTGAGCTACAATTGGACCGTTAGAATAGTGTCGAATAGCGATCGAATCGCTAGTCAATCCCGTTGGATTTCAGTATCGTTCGAGGGAGATAACACCACCATAAGACTTGACAGCATCTCCATGACAAAACCCATCCATTTTCAGTAGCCGTCGTCCAGCCTTTCGTAGCTCACCGTCCACCTATTGTTCACGCAACCGTCGGCCTTTCTTCTTGATTTCGACAAATTCTGACGCCGTTAGAACTCCCTAACAACACCATAAGATTTGTCGACACCTCTACATCAAAAACCCTATCATTCCAAACTTTGATTGGTCGTCGATCGTCGTCCACCTATTGTTCACGCAACCGTCGGCCTTTCTTCTTGATTCTGGCAAATTCAGGAGTTGGTAGAACCCCTTAACACCACCATAAGATTCGTCGGCACCTATACATCAAAAGCCTCATGATTCCAAACTTTGATTGGCCGTCGAATGTTGCTGTCGCCACCACTCACTAGTCTCTTTGCGCGACATGGTGTTTTGGATAGATTTCAAACCTTAAGGGAGTCATTTGTAATTATTTAGGGGTGTTTTTGATGAATTTCAAACATTTAGGAACTAAAAAGAATTTTACAGGATACAGTCCAACCGATCGATCCAATCGGTCAATTCGGGAACCAGACCCTTGAACGGGTCAAGGCCCGGTTTGGTTTTCGGAACATTGATGGAAATGATTGGGTTTTGGAGTTAATGAGTTTAATTGAATCACTTGGGCTTTGGAGTTAATGGGGTTAATTGAAGTAGTTGGGCCCAATAGTGTTTGGTTAATTGAAAGAGTTGGACTTTTGAGTTATTTATTAATTGATGGGTTTAATTTAATAAGCGGACTAGCCCATTGTTAATAAGGCCCCAAAAGTTGTGTTGATTGGGTTTTGGGTCTTATTTTAAATTGTAATTGGTTGAAGGATTCTCAGGGGGTTAATTGAAAGGTTTGAAACCGTTGGGACTAACTTGAATTGAAGGGTAAACATTTACTTCATACGCCATTCTTAGCATGACTTGATCTTTTGCCATAGCAGAATTATTCTGCAAATCTTGCAAACAAACACAAATATGTGAAGTAGCAGCTAAATCTAATGTCCAGGATGAATTATTTGAACTAACATTTAATTCAAATTCAATGACATAGCATTGGGAAATACTTGATCCAATCTTCTCAATGAGAAGTGCTTTAGTCTTCTTAAGACTTTGTAGATAGAGGATAATTCCTCTTCCAGTGCTCATTTTCTTTACACCAAAATCATTGGCCCTTTTCTTTAGATTTATTGACTTGAGGTGCAACCTTTTTCTTAAACCCCTTTCCCTTAGCGTTTTGTTTCCAATTTCTTTTGGAATTTCATTGGCTTTTTCTTCTTTGTCTTGCTGGAAGAAGCATATTAACAACCTCGTGCCTTTTGCCTTTTCTTTCATGATCATAAAATTGTTGAATCTCATTTAACAAATCAAGAAGTTTTCTTTCAATCCTATTGAGATGATAATTATTGATGAAAGGTGTGAAACTTGAAGGTAGAGACTAGAGAATTAAATCCACCTTGAGGGTGTCTGACATTTCAATTTTCATGGCATGTAATCGCCCTAGAATGTTGATCATCTTCATGACATGTTCTTCTGGTGACATACCCTCTTTCAACTTTATTCCAAATAAAGTTGAATTTAATTCATATTGCCTTATCCTCAAATTTTCACGGTACAACTCTTGTAACATGAGGTAAATTTCATTAACACTTTTCATCTTTTCACACTTTTTTTGGAATTCGTCACTCATCGATGAAAGAGCAAGTTCTATGTTCATCTTCCATTTATTTGTTATATTCGTTATGCTCATCAGAAGGAGCATTAGAAGGAAGAGGTTCAGGCAAGGGCGTTTCTAAAATGTAGGCTGCGTTTTCTGAATTTAATATTATTGTCAGTTTTCTCAGTCAATCATTGAAATTACTACGGCCAACTAACTTCTTGTTCTCATCTAGGATTTTCAACAATAGATTATTCATCTTTTACGGTTTTATATTTTATGAGAGATGCTGCAAGGAAATTAAAAAAAAAAAAATTATGAGTGTTTTGTCACATATATCTTTTATTAAGCTAATCTAATTAGCTCCCACTAATCCAATTAGCTCCTACTATTTTATTCAAATTCTATACTTTCCCGGATGAAGATTCAAAAATTTCGTTGGATTAAATTTCTAATGGGGAATCAAATTCTTATTAAACTTAATGTAACCTTATATAATAGAAATCTTGGTTCATTAAGCCTAATAAGTAGAAAACTATTTTTCTTTTATATCTCCATATAAGGTTTGATTCAATTCCTTGCCTCTAGTTTTCGGATACCTCACATAATAGAAATCTTAGTACCCTGGACTAGTCAATTCGGACCCATTATGCTTTCTCAAAATAGAATTCTCATAATACCCTCACATAATAGAAATCTTGGACATAATGTGAATTTATATTCAAGTATCAAGACAAGCAATTCTATGCAATAAAATTAATAACCCTCACATAATAGAAATCTTAAGATATTTAATTTTATCACAAAGAATCCAATTGACCCATAGTGGAAGGTTTTAACTTAATATTTTAATTAAAGAAGATTTAAAGATTAGGTTTTGTTTTAGGTTAATGTTTTAATATCTATCCTATACATATCCATCATATGTATCAACTAAATATAAAACATAAACCCCAAACTACAAACCTAAAACTAAATGTCATGCCATAAATTTAAGTTTCAACACCGAGTATAAATATTAAAACTTAACTATAAACAATGACATAATTAATTTGCATTAAACATATAACCATATTACATGCTTCAATATGGCTTCACATGTTATCAAACATAACACATATGCATTATGTTAATATAACACACATATCCTATATATCGATTATATTTAATAAATTGTCCATTAGTAATCATTAATTAAAATTTTTTTTATTAAACATTAGGGCATTATATAACATTTACACAAAATAAGAAATTATATAACCAACATTTGACAATTAAAAATTGGTGAAGAAAATTTAGGCTTATCTTATAAGACAACATGACATATTAATATACATTAATCCAATTAATCTTATCAAACACATGATTAACAATTAAATTGTGTTTACACTACTTTTCCATGTTTTTGGCACAAAGACAATTTTATTCTTAACTTTTTAAGGCAAATTATCTAAATACCCTTTAATGTCCATTAAATTACATATTTAATAAACACAATTTATCATAACACATTATGCCAAATAAGATCAAACAAAATCAAATAAACCTTTTTGCATCAAATCAAAATTTATGCAACATTTCTCTCATGACCTAAATTCAACTCCATGCATCTAAAATTATTCTAATCACCATTAAAACATCATAAAAATTGTATTGTCTAAACAAGCATGCCAATTAATTAACAATTAATTTACAAACTTGTCATGGCCAAAATTTTGCTAGTCAACTAACATGATCAAAATCAATTTTTATGGCATATAAAGTGTACACATGTATGGATCTACAACTTTTACAAAGCAAGTTAACATATAACTTCACAAATCAAAATTTGAAAAATTACACAACATCATTCAAAATTTGAACATGAATTTTTGTGGTTAATTTTAGACAAACAATGATCAATTCCTTGGCTCTGATACCATTTGAAAGACGGATTGCATGGAAGAACATGAATTGAAAGCATATATCACTATTGACTATACTATGCATATTAGGGTTTTTAAATAAAATTAAAAAAACTTGAATTAAATAAGGTAAAAACTTGTTAGCTTAGTTCCTTAGTAGCTAGGTTATCTTCCAATTTCAAGAGAAATTAGCAAAAGAAAGTCCACACCAAGTTGAAGGAGAGAATTCAACTGAGGAGAGAAAAATGCTAGGGCTTTTCAATTTTTCATTATATTAAAAATTGAATATCATTTTCTTTATATAGGTGAGCCAATAAACAATTCTATAATTGTTCAAGGATGCCCTTATTCAATTTCATAAGTTTTTGAGGGTTATAACTAATTCCATAATTATGAAATTGGATTAATATTTAATCATAATTAACAATTTAACTCTTAAATTGTTTACATAACAATTGAACCCTTAAATTGTTTATATGTTTACAATTACAACCCATTATTAAATCCAATTTAATATAAAGAAAATGATTAATTGTGAATTTGAATTCCATTTAATTCCAATTAGCAATTGAACTCTTAAATTATTCATAATCATTAATACAACCCTCCATTGAATCTCTTGGCTATTGAGAACCTAGAAAAGACATGCCTAAGAAATGAGTTTGTTTTAAAACCTATGCTTTTGTTTGTTTTATCTCTCTCTCTCTCTCTCTCTCTCTCTCTTTAACATATTATAAAACATCTTATATCCATAAAATGATTCAAGAAAATTAGCTTTCTACGGAGTTAATAACATAAGTATATAATATCATTTACTAAATCATTTAACCTTTTTCATTCATTTGTCAAAGAAATGGTCATACTAGGTTTATTAAAACATATTTACTCCAATATCCATAAACCAAAAACCATTTGATGCTATTTTACGTCAAAATTTAAAACATAGCAAAAGCATTCCTTCATGCATATGTCATTCCCTAGTAGCCTCTCCCAGCTTCAAGCTTTAATACTTACTTACAAAACATTTTAAAAAATTTCGTGGGGTGAGCACTAATCGTTTAGTAAGGGGATATGGCTATTTATAAACTATTAAGGTTCATTATACAAGCATATTACTTAGGACATTACCTATTTACAAGACATGGCCTTCATTCATTGACATTATCAAGTTCATAAAACATATCATACACTTTGGACTTTCCTCATGAACATAAGTCATAACATAACCATACATAATATAACATATAACATTTATGAATTATGCAATATTCATAAACATGACATGTCTATTTCTTTTGTCTTTGTACTTGACCTTTGCATTAGTCTTTATTATCCGATCGGATTCATTTGAACCATTACCTTGTTCTTAGTCGTCACCTCAAAAGACTCATGGTTTCCACAAAGATTCTATTCCTTTGATCTTGGTTTACACCTCAAGAGACTCATGGATTTCATTCTTTAATATTTCATAAGTCAACTAAATAAGCTATATGCATTATCATTATGGATGCAAACATATGAGATACATCTCCCACACTCAATCATACTATTCATTCATTTAACATGTATCCTTGGCCAATTGCACAATTCATCAATCAATTTTGCAAAATTCCTTGACATGAATATTTTCCTATTAAATTCATTAATTTAATTAATTTGATTTCTCATAAAACACAAGGAATTTCAACAGGTGCCTTTTATCAATTTTTTTTTAGACCTTATGATTATCTAGTGGTTTATTAGACATTATAAAAAGGATGTGAATTTTTATTAAGGAGATGGATGTTATACAGTTCGTCACTTTTCAAGCAATTTTTTCCTCATCTTCCAATTCGAATTGATTCTTGGCTAAAACATAAAAAGTTTTAGGTCTATTTCTCAAATTTTTAATACTTCAAGAATCAGTTCAATCTGACTTTTATAACTTCAGTTATGACTGATTCAGCGAAGCATGTACAGTATAAGTCTTAAAAAGCCAAATCCGAATTCTATTCATTTGTAACCATGTTACATTCGTTTGCACATTCGTAATATTTTCCATATCACTCTAAGTATAAAATGCCATAAAAACCTCCTTTTTACTAAACCAAAATGTGCCAAGACATCGTCCAACTACAAATCTCCTAATCGGCATAATCATTGTCTATATGCACACATACACCAATCAACACACCCATTTAAATAATCCATAACCAAAACATAGCATCACACTCAAATTAACATAAATAAATGTAAGTTTCATCAACCCTAGGTGTTATCAATTTTAGTCATAGGGGAGAAATTTTTTTTCCTTACCGTAGAATTCAAAGCACAAAGACACTCCTCTTTAGCTCCAAAGGTTCACCATTTCTTAAACCTTGAAATTGAAGTTCTTTAAGTGTGGATGGTGATCTCCTTCAAAATTCAACTTGAAATCCTATGAAAATTTTGAGAGAGAAAGCTTGAATTAAAGCCTTTAATGGAGGAAAATAAGACTTGAAGAAGAAAGTTTGGTGTTCCAAGAGTGTTGGCAAAATTAACCAAAAAAAATCTTATAAACATTTCATTTTTTTAATTCCCAAATGGGATTGGCCATCAAAAGTTAGATATACGGGTCATTTGGTATAAATTTTGCATATAAGGGCATTTTGGTCATTTCCACTACAACATAATTATTACACTCCTTTAATGCTATTTGACTTCTCTTTTCTACTTGGTGACCAAGTAATTACATAAGATAATTAACTAATTTACCCATAATACATTTTTATGGATACTTGATTCCTATAAATTATTGTGAAAAGACCATTATACCCCATGGGAACCGTTCATGCTGTTTAACCTTACTAATCTCCTTCATGACCCTTTAACCATATTTCTTATTAGTATCATCAATTCCTAACACTTTACAACATTCATGTCTCATAAAAAGGGAAAAATAACTATTTTACCCTTTTATTGATTAAAAAAATCATTTTAAGGGTAGAATTACATACCTTATAGCATCGAAACGCTGACGCGGGGTTGACAATCCTCTTCTCCTTATAAGAATTTCGTCCTTGAAATTTAATTGAAGAGATCTGGATACTTTTCTTTCATGATTTTCTCAACCTCTCATGTTGCTTCTTCAACATTATGATTCCTCAACAATACTTTAACAAGCGATACATTCTTGTTTCAGAGTTCCTTAGTTTTTCTATCTAGAATTTGAACTGGACATTCTTCATAAATTAGGTCATCTTTTAGCTCTACTTCTTCTACTTGAAGTATGTGAGAAAGATCATGAAAATACTTTCGCAACAAGGAAACATGGAACACATTATGTATTAGGTCCATACTGACTAGTAATGCAAGTGTATATGCCATCTCGCTAACTTTCTCTATCACTTCAAGTGGATTGATGTAGCTAGAAGCAGACTTTCCTTTCTTTCCAAATCTCATCACTTTCTTATAAGGAGTGATTTTTACAAATACCTTTTCTCCTGTTTGAAATTCTATATTCTTCCTTTCTGGATCTGCATAACTTTTCTATCTGTCTTATGCTTGTTTCATTCTCTCTCGGATCAGCTTTACATCTTCTATCATCTTCTGTGTCATTTTTGGACTGAGAGCTTGAGCTAATGTATCTTTTTCTCCCAATTCATTCTAATGCAACGATGACCTACATTTCCTTTCATACAAGGCTTCATATGGTGCCATTTTAATGGTTGCTTGATAACTATTGTTATAAGCGAATTCAACTAGAGGGAGAATGTCACACCAATTTAACTTGTGATCCATACAGCGAGCCCGTAACATATCCTCCAATATTTGGTTCATTCTTTCTGTCTGTGCATCCATCCGAGGATGATAGGCTGTGCTGAAATTAAGCATTGTATCGAGTACCTTCTGCATGCTACTCCAGAATACTAACATAAATTTCACATCCCTGTCTGAACAATACTACTGGGTATTCCATGTAATCTTACTATTTCTTTGACATATAATCGACCTAGTGGATCAGAGGAGATCTTGTCTATAACTAGAATGAAATAAGCAGATTTAGGCAATCTATCTACAATCACCCAAATGGCATTATAACATTTTGTAGTCTAGGAAGATCTAAAATGAAATATGGTTAAAAGGTCATGAAAGAGGTTAGTGTGGTTAAACGGTATAAACGGTTCCTAAGGGGTATAATAGTCTTTTTACAATAATTTATAGGAATCAAGTATCCATAAAAGTGTATTATGAGTAAATTAGATAATTAGCTTATGTAATTACTTGGTCATTAAACAAAAAAGAGAAGTCAAATGGCATTAAAGGAGTGTAAT
Source organism: Pistacia vera (assembly GCF_008641045.1). Classification (NCBI taxonomy): domain Eukaryota; kingdom Viridiplantae; phylum Streptophyta; class Magnoliopsida; order Sapindales; family Anacardiaceae; genus Pistacia; species Pistacia vera. Next base: position 778,143 of record NW_022195685.1, read on the forward strand.
AATTATGTTGTAATAAAAATGACCAAAATGCCCTTATATGCAAAATTTATACCAAATGGACCCCATATGTCTAACTTATATGGCCAATCCCATTTAGGAATAAAAAAAAAAAAAATGAAATATTTATAAGATTTTTTTTTGGGTTAAGTCGGCCAACACTCTTGGAACACCAAACTTTCTTCTTCAAATTTTATTTTCCTCCATTAAAGGCTTTAATTCAAGCTTTCTCTCTCTCAAAATTTTCATAGGATTTCAAGTTGAATCTTGAAGGAGATCACCATCCACACTTAAAGTACTTCAATTTCAACGTTTAAGGTGACTTTTAAAATCCCAGTTTGTTGTGAGTTTTAGTTAAAAGAGAAATTCATAAGTGGTTATGTGTGTAAGGTAGAAAGGGTGAACCATTGGAGCTAAGGAGGAGTGTCTTTGTGCTTTGAATACTAAGGTAAGGAAAAAAAATCTCCCTTATGACTAAAATTGATAACACTTAGGGTTGATGAAACTTATATGTGTGTGTGTGTGAAATGTCCCGATAATACAAATCTTTAGAAGATCAAAATCATCAAAGTATTCCCTACATAGGTAATACTAATTAGGCAATAATATTACATAGTAGGCATGTTGAATGTCTCTGTTGAATATCATGCGATGGTATTAGTATGGGTGATTATAAAAGTTATATCACTAAGGCATTAGCATGGATAAGCGGTTAGTGAACAGTTTATCGAATATGACCATTTATGATAAATCATATGGACATTTAGAATGTAGTCAATGATGCATCATAAGATCGTACTGGAGTATTATTAATCCTTAGACTTGAGATATCACGGTTGGATTCCGCATAAATGCATATGGTTCATACGGTGTATAAACACGAGACTAATCATGTTATGTGTAAAAAGCCGATTTGGTCATGAGTTATTTATGTGTGAAGACAAGTGATAGTCAAGATGAAATCTGTTGACTTGGTATAGGTTGATATCAAGTTCTTTGACAAATGTCAAGATACATTGGAAAAGGGAAATCTTCGGTCGGGGTATATAAAATGTTACCTTAAAGGTTGTTTCATGGTGACACGTTATAAATGTATTAATTGTCAATTTGATATAAGATTAAGACAATGATTTTGACATAACATGAATCTGTTTCTAATCGGGATTAGACAATAGAGAGATTATATTACACGCTGTGCTCGATTATAAAATTGTTCATTAGAGTATATCTTCATTGTGATTTAGGGGTTATGGAACATTGTTAGATGCCTACCATAATCGGTGGGAGTTTTGGTCATAAAGAATTATGACGAAACATATCGGAATATACTACGATATTAGGCCCATGGCTAGGCTACAGTGAACCTAAGAGGTCACACATAAAAACTAAAAAGAACGGAGAAATAGCCAAAGATAGTTGATTATCCAAGGTTGGCGAGCACCTACCAAGGGTTATAAAATTATTTACATTATTATCATTAAATTAGATATAATGGAGGGTTATATTAATAATTATGAATAATTTAAGAGTTAAATTGCTAATTGGAATTAAATGAAATTCAAATTCACAACTAATCATTTTCTTTATATTAAATCGGATTTAAAGGTTAAATTGTTATGTAAACAATTTAAAAGTTAAATTATTAATTATGATTAAATGTTAATCCAATTTCATAATTATGGAATTAGTTATAACCCTAAAAAAATTATGAAATTGCATAAGGGCATCCTTGAACAATTATTGAATTGTTTATTAGCTCACCTATATAAAGAAAATGATATTCAATTTTTAATATAATGAAAAATTGAAAAACCCTAGCATTTTTCTCTCCTCGATTGAATTCTCCTTTCAACTTCGTGTGGACTTTCTTTTGCTAATTTCTCTTAAAATTGGAAGATATCCTAGCTACTAACGAACTAAGGTAACAAGTTTTTACCTTATTTAATTCAAGTTTTTTGAATTTTATTTGATATATGCTTCCAATTCATGTTCTTCTATATAATTCGTCTTTCAAATGGTATCAGAGCTAAGGATTTGAATCTTGTTTGTCTAAGATTAGCCAAAAAATCCATGTTCAAATGTTGAATAATGTTGTGTAATTTTTCAAATTTTGATTTTTGAAGTTATATGTTAACTTGCTTTGTAAAAGTTGTAGATCCATACATGTGTATCCTTTATATGCCATAAAAGTTGAATTTCATCATGTTAGTTGACTAGCAAAACTTTGGTCATGACAAGTTTGTAAATTAATTGTTGATTAATTGGCATGCTTGTTTAGACAATACAAATTTTATGATGTTTTAATGGTGATTAGAATAATTTTGGATGCATGGAGTTGAATTTAGGTCATGAGAGACATGTTGCATAAATATTGATTTGATGCAAAAAGGGTTATTTGATTTTATTTGATCTTATTTGGCATAATGTTTTATAGTAAATTGTGTTTGTTAAATATGAGATTTAATGGACAATAAAGGGTATTAAGATAATTTGCCTTAAAGAGTTAAGGGTAAAATTGTTTTTGTGCCAAAAACATGGAAAAATAGTGTGAACACAGTTTAATTGTTAATCATGTGTTTGATAAGATTAATTGAATTAATGTATATTAACATGCCATGTTGTCTTATAAGATAAGCCGAAATTTACTCCACCAATTTTTAATTGCCAAATGTTGGTTATATAATTGTTTATTTTGTGTAAATGTTACATAATGCCCTAAGGTTTAATGAATTGTTTTTTAATTAATGATTATTAATGGACAATTTATTAAATATAATCGATACTGGGATATGTGTGTTATATTAACATAATGCATATTTGTTATGTTTGATAACATGTGATGTCATATTGAAGCATGTAATACGCTTGTATGTTTAATGCAAATTAATTATACCATTTTTTATAGTTTAAGTTTTAATATTTATATGAAGTGTTCAAAGTTAAATTTATGGCATGACATTTAGTTTTAGGTTTGTAGTTTGGGGTTTATGTTTTATATTTAGTTGATACATATGGTGGATATGTATAGGGTATATATTAAAACATTAACCTAAAACAAACATAATATTTAAATCTTCTCTAATTAAAATATTAAGTCAAAGCCTTTCATTATGGGTCAATTGGATTCTTTGTGATAAAATTAAATATCTCAAGATTTCTTTATGTGAGGGATATTAATTTTTTTGCTTAGAATTGGTTGTCTTGGTTCTTGAATATAAATTCACATTATGTCCAAGATTTCTATTATGTGAGGGCATTATGAGAATTCTATTTTGAGAAAGCATAATGGATCAGATTTGACTAGTCCAAGGTACCAAGATTTTTATTATGCGAGGTATCCGAAAACTAGAGGCAAAAAATTGAATCAAACTTTATATGGAGATATAAAATAAAAATAGTTTTTTACTTATTAGGTTTAATTAACCAAGATTTCTATTATGTAAGGTTACATTAAGTTTGATAAGAATTTGATTCCCAATTAGAAATTAATCCATCGAAATTTCTGAATCTTCATCTAGGGAATTATAAGATTTGAATAAAATAGTGGGAGTTAATTAGACTAGTGGGAGCTAATTAGATTAGCTTAATAAAAGATATATGTGAAAACACTCATATATTTTTTTTTTTTTTTTAATTTCCTTGTAGTATCTCTCATAAAATATAAAACTGTAAAAAGATGAATAATCTATTGTTGAAAATCCTAGATGAGAACAAGAAGTTAGTTGGCCGTGAGAATTTTAATGATCGGCTGAGGAAACTGACAATAATATTAAATTTAGAAAACACAGCCTACGTTTTAGAAACGTCTCTACCTGACACTCCTCCTTCTGATGCTCCTTCTAATGAGCGTAACGAATATAAAAAATGGAAGGGTGATGAACTTAGAACTCGCTCTTATATGATGGCATTGATGAGTGATGAACTCCAAAGAAAGTGTGAAAACATGAAAAGTGCTAATGAAATTTACCTCACGTTACAAGAGTTGTACTGTAAAAATTCAAGGATAAGACAATATGAATTAAGTTCAACTTTATTCGAAATGAAGTTGAAAGAGGGTGTGTCACCAGAAGAACATGTCATGAAGATGATTAACATTTTGGGGCAATTATATGCCATGAAAATTGAAATGCCAGACACCCTTAAGGTGGATTTAATTCTCTAATTTCTACCTTCAAGTTTCACACATTTCATCAATAATTATCATCTCAATAGGATTGAGAGAAAACTTTCTGATTTGTTGAATGAGAGTTAACAATTTTATGATAAAAAAAGAAAAGGCAAAAGGCAGGAGGTTGTTAGTATGACTTCTTCCAGTAAGACAAATAAGAAAAAGCCAATGAAATTCCAAAAGAAATTTGGAACAAAACCCCAAAGGAAATGGGTTTAAGAAAAAGGCTGCACCTCAAGCCAATAAATCTAAAGAAAAGAGCAAATGATTTTGGTGCAAAGAAAATGGGCATTGGAAAAGGAATTGTCCTCTCTATCTAGAAAGTTTTAAGAAGATTAAAGCATTTCTCATTGAGAAGACTGAATCAGGTATGTCCCAATGCTATGTCATAGAATTTGAATTAAATGTTAGTTCAAATAATTCATCCTGGATATTAAATTCAACTACTACTTCACATATTTGTGTTTGTTTGCAAGATTTGCAAAATAGTTCTGCTCTAGCAAATGATCAAGTCATGCTAAGAATGGCGAATGGAGCCAATGTTGTAGTCGAAGCCATGGGAACATGCAGTTTGATGCTTCCATTAGGACATTTTTTGTATTTATACAATGTTCTGTATTTTGCTAAAGCTACTAGAAATATAATTTATGTTTTTGTATTATGTAAATATGGTTACAGTTTACAGTTCAATAGAAATGAATGTCTAGTTTATTTTAGAAATAAACTTGTTGGCAAAGCTATCAATACAAATGGTTTGTATGTACTAGAATTAAATGACCATAGCATAAGAAATTCTATAACTAAAAAACGAACTCGAAATGAAATTAATTATAAATTACTTTGGCATTATAGATTATGTCATGTAGGAGACAGAAGAGTAATCTAGTTAGGAGAAAGTGGACTTTTAAGTTTATTAGGTTCAGAACCCTATCCGACCTGTGAATCTTGTCTTCAAGGAAAAATGACTAAGTCACCCTTTAAGAGTAAAGGGGAAAGAGCTAAAGAATTGTTAGAATTAATGCATACAAATATATGTGGACCATTTAATGAAATGACTAGAGGAGGTTTTCACTACTTCATTACCTTTACTGATGATTATTCAAGGTATGAGTATTTGTATTTAATGAAATAAAAATAAGAATCTTTTGAAAAGTTCAAAGAATTCAAGAATAAAGTAGAGAAACAAAGAGTATTAAAATTCTACGAAATCAGATCGTGGAGGTGAATACTTAAGTACAAAATTTCTAGATTTTCTAAAATAAAATGGGATTATATCACAATTAACTTCTCCATTTACGCCACAACACAATTGTGTATCTGAGATGAGAAATCGTACTTTATTGGATATGGTACGATCGATGATAACTTTAACGGACTTGCCAGTTTACTTGTGGGGGTATGCCCTACAAACAACAGTGCATATTTTAAACAGAGCACCATTTAAATCAGTCTAAAAAACACCATATGAAGTATGGTATGGCAAACCGCCTAGTCTTAACTATTTAAAAGTATGGGGTTGTTCAGCTTATGTTAAGACTGTCAAAACAGACAAATTGGATGTAAGATCTGAAAAAGGTCTGTTTATAGGGTATCTTAAAGAAAGTTTAGAATATTATTTTTACTTCCCTTCTGATCAAAGAAATATCAATCAGTAGAAACACAGATTTCCTTGAGAAAGAATTCTTAGAAGAATGAGGTGTAGGAAGAAAAATTGAACTCAAGGAATATTCCTAAGAGTCTCAAATTGACAATACTCAAGTAGGTGAATTAGATCAAGAACCTTTAACGCATGACACAACGGTTTCAACACGTAAATCTTCTAGAATATCTCGACCTCCAGAGAAATATTATAACTTTCTACATGAAAAAGTTCTATTTTTTTTTTTCAGTGGGAGAAGTTGATCATAGAGATGATCCTAAAACTTATGAAGCGATATTAGATATCGATTCTAGAAGCGATTAATTATGAAATAGAATCTATGCACGCTAATCAAGTTTGGATGCTTCTTGATCCTCCAAAAGGAATAGTTCCTTTTGGTTGTAAATGGGTCTTTACGAGAAAGGTTGGCAAAGATGAAAAAGTGGAGACTTATAAAGCTAGACTGGTAGTGAAAGATTATACTCAGAAACAAGAGTTGGATTATAAGGAAACTTTTTTGCTTGTTGCAATGCTTAAATCCATCAAAATCATGCTAGCCATAGCAGCACACTATGATTATGAAATTTGGCAGATGGATGTCAAGACCACATTCCTCAATGGATTTATTGAGAAAAACATATATATGCAACAACCTGAAGGTTTTGTATCTAATATTGAGAGACATAAAGTGTGCAAATTATATAGATTCATTTATGGATTGAAGCAAGCTTTCAGAAGCTAGAATATCCGATTTGATGAAACGATCAAAACTTTTGATTTCATAAGGAATCTGGATGAACCATGTGATGCAAATGAGTAAAAGATCATGTCATGATTTTCCTCAAATTATATGTAGATGACACATTATTAATGTGAAATGATATTGGCATGATGATCGAAGTTAAGATGTGGTTGTCAAAGGCTTTCTCAATGAAAGATTTGGGAGAAGCAATTTGCATCCTAGGAATTCGCATCTATGGAAATAGAGCGAAAGGACTGATACGGTTATCTCAAAGCATGTATATAGAAAAAATGTTGAAAAAGTTCAACATGCAAGACTCCAAAAGAGGTTTTTTACCTTGCGATCATGGACTATATCTTTCTAAGGATATGAGACTTAAGATTAATCAGGAGAGACAGTTGATGCGTAATATACCTTACGCTTCAGCCATAGGTAGTCTTATGTACGCAATGCTATATACAAGGCTGGATATAGCCTGTGCTGTAAGTGTTGTGAGAGATATCAATCAAATCTAGGAGAGAAACACTGGTCAGCATTTAAAATAATCTTTAAGGACTTGAGAAAGACTAAAGATTTAATACTGAGTTATAGAGGTTCAGAATTGAAAATCTAGGGATACTCAGATTCCGATTTTCAATCAGATGTGGATGATAGAAAGTCTACATCCGGATTCATCTTTACATGTAATGGATGAGTAGTTAGTTGGAAAAGTTCCAAGCAGTCGACCACTACCAACTGTACTACAGAAGTTGAATATATTGCCACTTCAGAAGTAACAAAAGGTGTGTGGATACACAAATTTGTAGCTAAACTTGACGTGGTTCCGAACATGAGTTATCCGATAACCTTGTTTTGCGACAATAATGGTGGGTGTTTGGTTTACTATTTTGGATAGTATTCTCTATCCTATTTCAAAAGTACACCTTTGGTGCAATATTCAAGTAACACTATTTTGAAAACCCAATTCTACCATTTTTTTTTTTTACCGTTACCTCTCTCCTGTTTGATTACTTGTCTCTCTCATCTATTACTATCTCTTTGACAAACACACATTCTTCTTCGTCTTTCTTCACGCATTAGATGTTTCATTCCTCTTCTTCTTCTTCATCACTCCTTCACCAGGCGATGCCTACTCGCTTCCTCCCCTTATCTCTGTCTCTCTATCCTGGCTCAGATCTGTAAGAAGAAGATCCGTGAACATAGCTTACGCTACCAACGTTCCAACTCAGATCCAACCGATCTTCACTATTTTAGTGCACATCTCTCTGCTTTTCTCACATTTGGCTCAGCTCCGGCTTAGATTCGTAAGCGCTTAAACTGTCTTTTTAACTGTGTTTTTTGAGTTAAGAGTTTTAGAATCATCAAATATTAGGGAGGATCTTAGCCATGTTTTTCTATTTATCTCTCTTAAAAATGGGTTCAACTGGTGGGGGTTTGGTAGAATTTGATGCAATGGGTGGCTTGCCAGTAGAGGGTTGAGTGAGCGGTGAGTGTTGTGTGCCGGTGAGATGTAGAATTTTTAGGAGAAAAAAAAAATTGGGAAAAAAATAAAGAAAATGAAAAGGGAGAGTAATAGGAAAAAAGAAAAAAATAAATGTTTAGTTTGTTTTTTTAATTATGTTAAAATTTGCTAGCTACGGAAGTCCAAATGGAGCATGTAGGTCATTTAAGGAGGGCAATATTCAAGCAACAAATTACATGTTGTTCTGTTGTTATGTAAGGGTAAGGAGAAATAAAAATTGAATATGACTTTGTCTTTACTTTTTATGTGGGTTGACGTTGAATATCAAAGGAAGAAGTGAACAAAGTGAAAACAGAGAATTGAATGAAGTTGGTGTTGTTAGGTTGAGTAGGTGTAATTGTTAACGTAATAGTAAAGATTTGTGTTTGTTTCATTATTCCAATTTTTTTTTTGGGATTTGTCTAAGTTATATATTTGTTTTGCAGATTTGGCATTGTAATTTGATTGTAACAACAAATTATGATCATATGAACAAATATCAATGTAATTTTGTCCCCTATCGTAAGATTGATTACCACTTTTGGCAAAGGAAGAAGTTTCGACATTTTTCTAGACTTGGAGGTCGTCATACACTATGTTGGTCAACTCTGCCCGTAGCTTCCCCTGCACTAACAATTTCAAGTAGTGTTGGATTGAATAAGGTAACAATTTCTCTCTGTTTAGTTTATAAGGTTTAAATTTGCATATGTTTGTTGGTGATGTGTTTGCTGATTATTACGATGTCCTAATCTAGGTTTTCGTTCTCATCATACTGTTATTAGATGAGTGATAATGTCAACTGGTCCATTGAGATAACCCGCAAATTTCTTGTTCTGTTGTCTGAACGTGCAAAAACTTCTCACGGTACTTCTATTAAATCAATAGATTACCAGAATATGTTGGGTGATTTATCATCATTGGCTGGGAAGAGACTCAACGTCACACATTTATCTTCTAAGTTCTTTTGCTTGAAAAAAGTATATCAAGCTTGGTAAAAATTATTTCAACACACGACGTTCGGTTGGGATCATGAGTCCCAAACTCCAACACATTCCTTAGAGGTTTGGGAAGAATATACCAAGGTAAATTTAAAAATTTTAAATTCATAAACGCATATGGTTCATGCGGTGTATAAACACGAGGCTAATCATGTCATGTGTAAAAAGCCGATTTGGCCATGAGTAATTTATGTGTGAAGACAAGTGATAGTCAAAATGAGATCTATTAACTTGGTATAGGTTGATATCAAGTTCTTAGACAAATATCAAAATACATTAGAAAAGGGAAATCTCCGGCTAGGGTATATAAAATGTTAACTGAAAGGTTGTTTCATGGTGACACACTCCAAATGTATTAATTATCAATTTGATATAAGATTAAGACAAGGATATTGACATACCATGAACACGTTCTTAATCGGGATTAGACCACGAAGGGATTTTATTGCATGTTGTGCATGATTATAAAAGGGTTCATTAGAGTATAACTTCATTGTGACTTAGGGGTTATGGAGCATTACTAGATGCCTATCATAATCAGTGAGAGTTTTGGTCATAAAGAGTTATAATGAAACACATCAGAGTAGACTATGATATTGGGCGTACGGCTAGGCCACAGTGAATCTAAGATGTCACACATAAAAACTAAGGAGAATGGAGAAATAGCCAAAGAGGGTTGATTATCCAAGGTTGGCTAGCACTTACCAAGGGTAATAAAGTTATTTATAGTATTTTCATTGAATTAGATTCAATGGAGGGTTATCTTGGTAATTATAAATAATTTAAGAGTTAAATTGCTAATTGGAATTAAATGGAATTCCAATTCATAATTAATCATTTTCTTTTTATTAAATCGGATTTAATAATGGGTTGTAATTGTAAACTTATACACAATTTAAGGGTTAAATTGTTATGTAAACAATTTAAGAATTAAATTGTTAATTATGATTAAATGTTAATCCAATTTCATAATTATGGAATTAGTTATAACCCTAAGGTAGCGTTTAGTTCGGGGTGATATAAGATTAATCCTGTAATCTTTGTTTAATTTTCGAAATTCCCTCGTTTGGTTGTTAAGTAATAAAATATTACGTAAATTTTTATTGCAAATAGTATTTACTATTGGTAATATTGGGGGTAATCAGATTACCTTCCCACGGGGTGTTAATAGAAGATTACCGAGGTAATCTTAATTTTGACCCTATTTTGCCCTTAATCTTTTATCATTTCGGACACATTTACCCTCATATGTCTACCAAATAACAATTACCCAGACCCCTTACATTTGAGAATTTAGATAAAACACCCCACCACAAAAAAGTTTAAAAGTTAATAAAATACCCACAACCACCCAAGACCACCGTCGGCCGCTAGCCACCTCCGTTAGCTGTCGGCAAAAGTTATAATATCGGCACAAGACCGGTAGGATCTTGTCGGTCGTGTGCCGATAAGGATGTTTCTGGCCATGGATTTGTGATCCATGGTCGGAAACGACCTGATCTGGCAGTTTCACGGCCAAAGATGTGACTGTGAAATGCCATAGATTTGGCCATGAAAAGGCTAGATCTTTGGCCGTGAAACGGCCATATTCACAGCCAGATCTGGTCGGATTAGACCTTATCGGTGCACGACCAGCCAGATTTAGCTAGTTGTGCTCCATTACGGTGGCTATCGGTAGTGGTGGCTAGCTGCCGACGATGGCTGGGGATGAGTGGGAGTGATTTTGCTACAAATTAAATTTGTATATGGTTGGGGTGTTTTAGCAAAATTTTTAAGTATATGGGGTTAAAAGAAATAATTTAAAAAATAATAATGAAAATAACATTATATTATTATTTAAAAAGGTGGGCAATTTAGTAGTCTATATAACATACCCACTCATTTATCCTCCCAACCAAACATATTATTATAACATACCCATCAATTTATTCCAACCGACCAAACACGTTTCTCTAAAGATTCCTTAGTAATCTATCTTTCTAGTAATACAATATTTCTCAGTAATGTAATATTCCCTTAACCAAACACACCCTAAAAGAATAATGAAATTGCATAAGGGCATCCTTGAACAATTATTGAATTGTTTATTGGCTCATCTATATAAAGAAAATAATATTCGATTTTTACTAGAATGAAAAATTGAAAAACCCTAGAATTTTTCTCTCCACGGTTGAGTTCTCTCTTTCAACTTGGTGTGGACTTTCTTTTGTTAATTTCTCTTGAAATTGGAAGATCTCCTAACTACTAAGGAACTAAGGTAACCAGTTTTTACTTTATTTAATTCAAGTTTTTTTAATTTTATTTAAAAACCCTAATATGCATAATATAGTGATATATGCTTCCAATTAATGTTCTTCCATGCAATCCATCTTTCATTAAATTGGGGAAATTTTGTAGGTGATGAACAAGCTTAATTGACCTTGTTTAATTGGTGAAAATATAATTGGTTTGTTTAAATATTCATTTTATTTTGGAGAGTTCTATGTTCCATTTCAACGTCCATATACCTCTTCCCTCACTTGTCTTGTGAATGCAAATGATTGCCAGCTTCATGAAAGAAATGGATAGATTTTGAAGGTGTAGAGTTTAAGTTCAATAAAGGGTGTTGGGCTTGGCACTTTTGTTTATTTTGGAAACATTTGGGGTGAGTTATGCACGTGATCGGTGGTTGGCAAATATATATTTTTATGGATTGAACAATTGGATGATTTGGGTTTGAAGTGTTGTTGGGTTTTGTTAATTGAAATAATGGGATCGAAATGATTGGGTTTTGAAGTTAATAAGTTTAATTGAGTCACTTGGGCTTTGGAGTCAATGGGGTTAATTGAAGTACTTGGGCCTAATAGTGTTTGTTAATTGACAAAGTTGGACTGTTGAGTTATATATTAATTGATAGGTTTAATTTAATAAGTGGACTAGCCCATTATTAATAAGGCCCCAAAAGTTGTGTTGACTGGGTTTTGGGTCTTATTTTAAATTGTAATTGGTTCAAGGATTCTCAAGGGGTTAATTGAAACGTTTGAAACCTTTGGGACTAACTTAAATTAAAGGGTAAAGATGAGGATTGATAATTTACATATCCTTATTTCGAAACATTACACTCGTTTGTACACGTTAGCATTATTATGAGCCATATGACACCCATATTCGAATGCTCACATGAAGGCATGAAGTATCATTAAAGGTTGGAAAATTCGAGAGTGTGATGTGTTGAATATGCGAGTGAGTGTGTAAGGATGTGTTTGGCTGGGAGTGAAAAAGAAAGTTGTGTTTGGATCTAATATCACTCTTCCATAGTAACCAACCCTCTTCAAATATCAGATAGCCTGTATTATGTTTCTTAGCCTCTCGTGTATGTTGAGATGATTCGTACTATCGCATGGTGGTAGCTTCTTATCGGGACAATACAGACGCCTAAAGAGCTCCAGGCGGGATATTATGGCATATCATATCATGACGTCTTGAGGATAGACTGTGGGTTGACAGACATACAAAGTTTAATCCTTCGTAAGTGCACGAGTCATAATTGCAGCATAGTGCATGAGTAAGGGTCGATCCCACAGAGACTGGAAATGCTCTTGTGATCGTAGTAACTACACCTTGATGAATCAAAATGAGAATGAAATAAAGAAAAACAAGTAAACAACATTAAAGTAAATCTACATCTAACTATATACAAAAAATCTTAGGGCTCTAACTCTATCATAATCATCAGGCTACATGTTCATCATCAAATTATCGTTCTCCCCACTCCATTCTAGGGTTCGTACATCATCGGGTTCAACCTATGGCGTATAGCCTAGTCTAAACAATGAAGGAACCAATTCGCATAGACACAAATCATCCATTCACATAGCTAATCAAGATAGGCACAACATCTCTCGTTTATGAGATATTACTGCAGCCATTCGAAATACTTAGTGTTTCCATCAACTAAACTAGCTAGTGGCGTATAGCCTAGTCTAGTAATGAAAACCCATTAAGCGCAAGACGATCTTAAAGACAATAACCAATCTATACCCAGGCAAGGCTACAAATCAATCATCCCATACCCAATCTTGTCTCACACAATCAATTAACTAACATTAAGGTTGATCAAGCCCTTATATCAACTAAAGATTGAATTAAATGCAATGAATGAATTTAGAACATAATAGAATGGATCAAACAAATAGATTAATAATAAAACACAAGCCTTCAATTAGATTACATCAAATCTCTAGAAACAAAATACAACATAAAGAAAAAGAAATAACAACACCTGGAACCATAATCGTGAAGAACAAAAGAGGAGGAGAGGAAGAGAACCTCCTCTCCTCTCCTCTCCTCTCCAAGCTCCACCTTTCCAAGAAGCCCCAAATGAATTCTCTCCTTAAAATGTGTATATTCAACCTCAGAACTCCTAAAAAAGGGACTAAAGCTGCCTTTATATAGTTTCTAGACAAAATGGCAAACTTGTAAATATAGGTAACCGAAATTAGGGTTGGAAATACGACATTTTTACATTATGCACGATTTGTGCTACGACGCAGTTGAATTGAGCAGCTCAGTTTAGTTGCGCCGCGGTGTAGTTCGTCAACATTGTGCTGCGGCTCAGAAAATCGTGCTATGACGCAAAGTCAGAATTTCACTCTTTTTCTTCTCCACTTGATTTATCCGCACTAGAATGGGTCCAAGATATCCGAACACTAACACAAGCATGAATAATGCATTCTTTTACACCTAAATACCTAAAAATACGCACAACACCCATGATTATAAAAGATAACGAAACATGCAAGAAATCACATCATAAATCATTAATTTAACCTTAAATTCCTTACAGTTTTACTTCTAAATCACTAAATAAATCCTTATTTTCAACACTTAACATGGGTCGAGTATGGTTATACAATGATGAGTATACCATTCCAAGGATAGACTTTGAATGGTACCACCCCGAGGATAGACCATGGGTGAGATATTGATAAATGATGCCCCAAGGATAGACTGTGGTTGAGATTCTTCTATATGATTTCATATCATGACACCCCAAGGATAGGCTGTGGGTCGAGTATGGTTATCTTGTGATGATTTACCCATCCCGAGGATAGACTGTAGATGGTGCCACCCTTAGGATAGACTTTCGATGCCCTAGTTGGTTGTCTGTATTGGGGACCTTGGGTACCAGTGTGATGGTATTGGTGGTGGTTGTAATAATGATGTGATAGAGTTGGTTAACACCCAGCGGGTATAGGCTGGGGTGAAATTTATGATTATCCAGTGGATATAGGCTGGGGTGGAATTTATGAATATCCAGTGGGTATAGGCTAGGGTGGAGATTGTGGACACTTGGCGGGCATTGGTGTAGTAAGAGTTGGTTTCATGTTGGGAAATGCCTACTTAGCTTTGATGATGGGTGTATCGATTGTTGTGAAAATAATTCGATGATCCATGGAAAATGCGGAAGTTTGTACAAGGATATAAATGAAGGATTTTTCATGTCCAAAAATAATAAAAGGAAAGTGTGGTTTCGCTAAGGGAATGGTTATGTGTTACGTGAAGTGCAAGTGTTCTCTCATGCATGTTTAAGATTGAAGTCATTTTCATTTATAAATTGTATTATCCACTCACTAGGCTTCCTAGCTCACTGTTTTATGATTTTCCTCTCAGGTTTGCATACAACGTACGTGAGGTGCATGCTACATGCTTTTGGTTGGCCACGGACACATGTTCATCGACATGATGTTTGTACATATTAGAACACTCTGATACAATGTTTTTATATAAACTGATTTTTAATGTTTAGGCTTTTGAAATTATATTTTAAGCTGTACTACAATCATTAAAGTTTTGTAAATGGATTTTTATAAACTGTTTTAAAAAAATTCACCCTCCTCTTAGGATCCTGAGTCCCTTGGAGTGCTTAGATCTGATGGGATAGAAAATACCCAGGAGAGGTTGTGACAAAGCATCATTGGAATGATGGGGTTTAGGGATGTGTTCCATCTATTGTCTTAATCAGAAATTTTTGTAGACAGAGTCCTAGTATAGTTCTATTCCTATGTATACTTTGTTAGTCTTCAAGTATGCCTCCACTTATAGGATCATCAGAAAGAACTTCTCTGCAGCCTTTGTTCTTTAATCAGATTCCTGATAGCATGGAGAACAAGGTCTCGAACATGCTGAAAACTAATCAGGAACAAGAGGGTTCTAAAGAGTCAGATTTCTACTAGAATAAGTTTTTTACACGATTCAATTCTTTATTACATCCTTTCCTTTCTTCCCTCCAAATATGTTGTACGTACTTGTATTCTATTAAAGAGGTGGCAAAATCTATGGACTTCTCTTTGAGGAAATTTAATTGTAATGACTTCTCAAGTTTGCAATTGAAAAAATAACCTTGAAAATGTTTCTTATTTTTTATTTTTTAAGTTTGAAAAAGTGACGTGGCACACTTAAGAAACATTAACTATTAAAAAGGGTTAGAGTGCAAGGATATAAACATATATGGGTAAAAGTATAATAAAGTAAAATTGCTTTAAATTTTGAAAGTTAAAACAAACCCCCCCATTCAAATCGCTTAAGCAACCTAATGAACCCAGCCATTTCTCTTGTGGTTTCAATCCTGTTTTTTGGCAAATCTTTTGCTTTTTGGATTGAAGACGTTCCCCTGTCAATTACAAACAAACAATGGTTGAGATTAACAAAGAAGCTGAGAAAAACCTAATCGCTTTCCAAATTCTAGAGTCTAGTGGTTGTTTGAAGATGGGAGAAGAAGAGGTTCCGATGGAGCAACTTTTGATGACTGAAGTTGCTCCATTGGCAAAGGACATGCTAGCGGCAGAAGAGACCACGCGAGTAGAAGAAGAGATGGTAGGCTTTGAAAATGGGTCTAAAGATGAGGACGTCGCCGCAAATTCCGACGAGAAGGAGGAAGAACATGTATGTTCCTTACTATTTTATGAAATAATTAGTTGTTGGTGCCAATTTAGGGACATTTAGTTGGTGTTGGTTGTTAGGTTGATCGTTGCATTTTGTTGAGCATTTGGAGGACATTGGGGGAGTGGATGTTTTTAGCTTCCAGTGGACTGGGGAAGCCAAGGAAAGTCGTAGGGAGGTTGTTTGTGGGAGGTTAGGGGCTGCCCTGTAATCTTGTGCCATCCACAGCCATCTTGAGCCATCCAACCTACCACAACAGCCTCCCTAGGGTCTGCCTTGGCTTTGTCGGTCCTCTTGAAGCCAAAAACACCTACTCCCCAATGCCTTCCAAGCCCATATCCCCCAGATTGGCAACCTATTGGTTGTTTTGGTTTCTTTTTGTGCTGATATTTAGTTTATATCGATTGTGCAGTGTTGTTGAAGCATAAATTATAAAGGGTATAGGCTCGAGGTTGTAATGGATATTATACCATACTTTCCCGCAAGGGTGACGATAAGATCGAGTTGGCAAGTGGTTACGAGAATAAAGGAGATTCTAAGTGGGCATAGGAGAGGTATGGACTGATTCAAAAGTAGTTGTTTTGGTCATTTTGTGCACTTAGGTGAGAATTGGAATAAGGGTTTTGGGGGTAGGCAGCACATTATCTTTTGCTGCACTTTGTTACAAGAAAAAAAAAATGAAATGTGGTTTGTGGTGGATGGGAAGCCACTGCGTTTCAAGATGATGGAATTTGCATTAATGACAGGCCTAAATTGTGGGTCATTTCCAGAAGCCGAAGTGGAAGAGAGGGTAAAGAAGAGCAAGGCAACCGAAACTTTTGTTACAAAGGTTTTGGGGGGTGGGGAGCAGTTTATTTTGCACGTGATTTAGAGGGGAGGTTAGAAGAAAAAGGCAATAATTATACCTCTTCAGAGAAGTTTAAAATGTGCCTAAATGGTTCGTGCATTCCATCCTGATGGCTTGTGACTCAACGAAAGCCATTAATCTCAATTGGGTACGGTTTGCAAGTAATTATGAGTTCTTTAATGCTTATTCGTGGGGAAGGTTATCATTCTAGTTAACCATTGATTCCTATGAGGAAAAGATATGGCGATAAAGCACCGCCAATATGACAAGAAGGAGAAACCGATCACTTACAATTTGTTTGGGTTTCATGGGCAATGCAGGTAAATATTAATAGGTTTTTGTTATATTTTTATATTATATGTTTAAAATCTGATATGGATTTTTTTTTTTTACAATGTAGGCTTGGTTGTATGAGGTTGTCCCTGTCTTGGCTAAGGCGGGTGGGCCGAGGGGGGGTGTGGACGGAAGGAGACAATGGATGAGCCACCGCAATTTCCTAAGATGTTGTGGTGGCATACCGAGAAGAGCGTCCATTGGGACTATGACAAAATCGAAGTGGAAATTCAAGTGGCTCGGGTAAGATTAAAGGATTTGTCTTTTGAATATGTACTTGTTTTTAAATATGACCTAAATTTGATAGATTCTTTTCTTATTGTAGGGAATCGTCCGTCCGCTCATCACTCCTAGTAGGGGTGAATTGGAAGTAGATTATGTTACATTGTTCGTACCTTTGAACGATGTTTGTGATGAGGGGATAGACCACCTAACACAGGACCTAGAAGGGGTCATGCTTTTGATTGTAGCTGCAGGGCCACTTGTTGAGCATGTGTTTGAGGCTAAAGGTGTAATAGGCGGGACAGAGGAGGATGAAGCAATGGACGCTGAGGTTCATACGCCTCCTCTTAATTGGCAAACCGGTACAGTAAGTATCGATTTGTCAAGGCATCGACAAAATGAGTTGGTTGACCTCATAAACGGTCTAGATCACAAGTTTGACAGTTTCAGCACCATTGTTTATGAGAAGTTTGATAAAATGGAAGAGATGATGCAAAGGGTGGAGGAGAAACTTGATGGGGTTTTGGAAATTGTTAAAGTGCAACCTCAGAAGAGAGAAAGTTGAAAGAGCAAGAATGTGAAATCTCTATTCATGGAAATAATGTATGCAAAGAAGAGGAGAACTAAGAAAGATAAAAAAGAAGTTCGTGAAAGTGCATAAGCGAAAGAGGATGATAAAGAGGAAGGTGGAGGAAGTGAAATTGAAGGATTTAAAGGTTGATTTGTATAGGCCAATAGATGAGGAAGAATTTTTTTTTTTTTTTTTTTTTTTTTTTTTTTTTTTTGCCTATTACAATAACAAAGGAAGTGACGTTTGTGTGAAGTGCAAGACCGGGGATTATCCTGGGAGTGGTTTGATAAGATGTTGAGCATGGGCTGCTGGCTTGACGACTTGGTCAGTTATTTTCCCTTATTTTTGCTTATGTTTCTCATGAGGTATTTTGTGATCGCTTAAGCGATCTATGTACAAAAAACATATCGCTTTTATTTGGCAAGGCACTTATCATGTTGTTTTGATTTGATGCAGTACATTGATGAGGTACTGACACTAATGAGGGTCAACAGAGCACTAATGGTGATATTTTTTATCAGCACTGTGCCATCACTAATGTGTTCTTTAGCCAAAGCCTAGTGAGTATATATGAGATGTTAATGACAAAGGCCAATAATGGAGGTGCAACAAGGGGAGGCAAGCGAAAAAGAATGGTCGCAGAGAAGTTTGACGGTGTCCTTGCTGATTATTGGTTTGATGAGAGGATGATGCAGTATGCAAGGGGGAAAATGCTCAAATATGGCAACAGCTGGGCAAAGGTGAAAAAGGTAGACTACATCATGAACATCAGGCAGATGCATTGGATAATTGTCGTTTGGCTGCTGGAGGAAGACTTGTTGCAGATCTGTGATTGCAACCAGAGTATTTGTTGAAAGAGGGAGCTAGACACGGTGATGCAGTCGCTGTGTAAGTTATTCCTGTAGCTGTTGCGAGACAGCGGGATGTTTGAGCACTTAGGTGATGAACTATTGACGGGAAAGTGGCCACACAAGCGCGCTCCCATTTCGACTAATGAGACAAGATAAATTATGTATAAAACTCACATACTATAATTATTCTATAATCTGATTCTAATAGTAATGTCTTCCTTATATTGTAGTGCTGACTGTAGGGTATATGCATTCAAACTTCTTGAGTTCGACATGACTAACATCCTAATGGACAACTTGAATGATGATGCAATGAGCAACTTTAAAGAGCGCTTGGCTGTTGAGTGCTTTCATGGTCAGATGGATCCTTTAGTTGCTACAGACTCTACTTAGGTGGTAGGTGGTTTATCTCTTTTATACTATTGGTTGTGAGCAACAATGTTGAAGTTTGATGCTTGCCATTCATATTAAATTTCAGTTTTTGATCTATTTTTGTGTATACAGTTTGAACTTTATATATTTAACCTCTTTTGTTCTCATTTAGAAACTACAACTCTTCATCTGTTTCAGTCATTTGGGGCCTCCTTGAAGAAGAACAAGTGCGGAAGAAGAAGAGAGAGTGATACACACAAAGCAAGAAGTTGCTAGCAAAGCTTGATGGGCACAATAAGGTATGCTTATGATCACTAATATGTTTTGAGGGAAGGAGAGAATTTGATAGATGTGTACCAGTTCCTTGCATGGTTTATTGATAAAATGTACCAGTTCTTTTATTTTGTGTTTGTTGGTGATGTTGTAGGCATGGAACATTAAGTCATTGGCTGAATTTAGCCTTAATGAACCAGTCGACCAAGTCTCTTTCATGGTTATTGCTAATGAAATGTTGTTTGCTGGGGCACAAGTAACTTGAACTATTTAGATTATTTTCTGCAATTGATATGCTTTTAGTGTCTTCATTATTAATTCCAATTATGTTGATCTTATGAAAGAAAAAGTATTATTTATGTCTTTATTCTCCATATTTTTGTATATAGATTGAAGGTAGGTTGTATAATGTTGGAAGGGGTGTTGTATAAGAAGACGAAGAGGCTGCTGATATTGATTAGGGTGAGGAACTGGATATGGTAGATGTTGATGGATTACAAAACAGGGATGTTGTAGCAATTCTGGAGGATGGGGAAGTGGTTGAAGAAAATGATGAAGAGGGAGGATGGGATCTTGAAGATTTAGAGCTTCCACCTGAAGCAAACACACCCAAGGCTGTTGTTATTTTGGGTAGCTTTAGGATTTTTATTTCTTGTTGATAATGATTTTTTTTCCTCTTTACTTTGAGTTTAATTAGGAATACACTTACTTAGTTTAATTATCTCTTACTATAAAAGAGATGAATGTTATATTTTCATTTAATTGAGACATTTTAGATTTATAAAAGAGTAGTTCAGTATTTCTTTCCCTTTTGACTTTGAGTTTAATTAGTGATCTTGTTAAATGGAATTAATATATGTTGATGCAATTAGGTTGTCAAATTGAGGAGAAAAGAAGTAAATTGGCCTTGATCGTTTAAGTGACATCGCCTATCACTTAAGCGATTAAGGGTTATCTATACTAGATTGCTTAAATGAGAGCTGACATCGCTTAAGCGATCATAGACTTGATGATGATTTTGACACAAATTGGCCTTGGTCATTTAAACGATTTCGGCTACCGTTTAAGTGACGAAGGCTTATCTATACTGGATTGCTTAAGGGAGAGATGGCATCGCTTATGCAATCATAGACTTGATGATGATTTTAACACAAATTGGCATTCGTCACTTAAGTGATTTTGGCTATCGCTTAAGTGATCTAGGGTTATCTATACTGGATCGCTTAAGCGAGAACTAACATTGCTTAAGCAATCGTGCACTTGAGGATGATTTTGAGACTGCCTTGGCCTTCGTCGCTTAAGTGATTTTGATTATCGTTTAAGCGACGAAGACCAATCTATACTGGATCGCTTAAGTGAGAGCTAACATCGCTTAAGCGATCGTGCACTTGAAGATGATTTTGACACTGCCTTGGCTTTCATTGCTTAAGCGATGTCGACTATCTCTTAAGCGATCAAGAGTTATCTATAATGGATCGCTTAAGCGACAATTGATATCGCTTAAGTGATCGTGGACTTGATGATGATGATTTTGACACAAATTGGCCTTCGTCGCTTAAACGATTTCAACTATCACTTAAGCGACGAAGGCCAATCTATACTAGATCGTTTAAGCGAGAGCTGACATCGCTTAAGCAATCATGCACTTGAGGATAATTTTCACACAGCCTTGGCCTTTGTCGCTTAAGTGAGAGCTGACATCCCTTAAATGATTGTGCACTTGAGGATGGTTTTCAAACTGCATTGGCCTTCGTTGCTTAAGCAATTTCGGCTATCGCTTAAGCGATCAAGGATTATTTATACTGGACCACTTAAGCGAGAGTTGACATCGTTTAAGCGATCGTGTAGTTGATAAGGATGATTTTTACACAACTTGGGCTCTCGTTGACATCACTTAAGCGATCAAGGCTAATTTGTTTTTGTACTTAGAATAATCTTTCTCAAATACACAACCGCTTAAACAATGTAAACGCTCGCTTAAGCGATCCTGAATAGATAAGTCGTGATCGCTTAAGCGATCAAGGCCAATTTGCTTCTTTTCTCCTCAATCTAGTGATATTGTAAACGTTTGCGTGAGAAATTATATTCTGTAATGTGAGTCAGCTGTCTATTCAATCATAACCATCCATATTTGTGAAATGAGGTATGTTTCTACTAACATGTCACACTTGTGTGCTATGACATTCCTCCATGTATCGTTGGGTTGTTAGTCACATATCATAGCTATTATATTTTGATGTTGTGAAAGTCCAAGGTTTAAATTAACGCTAGTAATATGTGTTGATGGCCTTAATATGTGATGATGCAATTCGGTTGTCCAATAATCTTTCTAAAATACAGGATTGCTTAAGCGATGTAACAGATCGCTTAAGCAATCCAGTATAAATAAGCCTTGTTCACTTAAGTGATAGCCAACATTTCTTAAACGACGAATGCCAAGTTGTGTAAAAATAATCCTTATCAAGTTCATGATTGCTTAAGCGATGAATGTCAAGTTGTGTAAAAATCATCCTTATCAAGTTCACGATCGCTTAAGCAATGTCAGATCTCGCTTAAGCGAACTAGTATAGATAAGCCTTTATCGCTTAAACGATAGTTGAAATCGCTTAAGCGATCAAGGTTAATTTGTGTCAAAGTCATCATCAAGTCCACGATCACTTAAGCAATGTCAGCTCTTACTTAAGCGATCCAGTATAGATAAGCCTTCATCGCTTAAGTGATAGCTAAAATCGCTTAAGCAACGAAGGCCAACGTAGTGTCGAAATTATCCTCAAGTGCATGATCGCTTAAGCAATGTCAACTCTCACTTAAGCTATCCAGTATAGATAAGCATTCGTTGCTTAAATGATAGCCAAAATTGCTTAAGCGACAAAGGCCAAGGCAGTGTCAAAATCATCCTCAAGTGCACGATCGCTTAAGCGATGTCAGCTTTCACTTAAGTGATCTAGTATAGACAAGCCTTGATCACTTAAGCAATAGCTGAAATCACTTAAGCGATGTCATCTCTCGCTTAAACGATTCAATATAGATAAGCCTTCATCGTTTAAGTGATAGCTGAAATCTCTTAAGTGAAGAAGGTCAATGCAATGTCAAAATCATCCTTAAGTGCACGATCGCTTAAGCAATGTCAGCTCTTGCTTAAGCGATCTAGTATAGATAACCCTTGATCACTTAAGCGATAGTTGAAATCGCGTAAGCGATCAAGGCTAATGTGTTTCAGAATCATCCTCAAGTAAACAATCGCTTGAGCGATGTCAGCTTTCGCTTAAGCAATCCAATATAGATCGATAACCCTTGATTGCTTAAGTGATAGCCGAAATCGCTTAAGCAATCGAGGCTAATGTGCTTCAAAATCATCCTCAAGTACACGATCGCTTAAGCGATGTCAGCTCTCGCTTAAGCGATCTAGTATAGATAAGCCTTGATCGCTTAAGTGATAGCCGAAATCGCATAAGCGACGAAGGTCAATTTTTGTTAAAATCATCATCATCAAGTCCACAATTGCTTAAGTAATGTTAGCTATCGCTTAAGCAGTCCAGTATAGATAACCCTTGATTGTTTAAGCGGCAACTGACATCGCTTAAGGGACGAAGGCCAAGTTGTGTAAAAATCATCATTATTAAGTTCACGATCGCTTAAGCAATGTCAGATCTCAGTTAGGTGATCCAACATAGATAAGCCTTGATCACTTAAGCGATAGCAGAAATCGCTTAAGCAACTAAGGCCAATTTGTGTCAAAATCATCATCATCAAGTCCACGATCGCTTAATCGATGTTAACTCTTGCTTAAGTAATCCAATATAGATAACCTTTGATCGCTTAAGCGATAGTCAACATCGCTTAAGTGATCTTGTATTTTTGTGTTGTACTTACTGCAATAAGTTTAATTTACAGATCTATTTGTAAATTACCATGGTTTTTGACATTCAACAATCTACAACTTGGAAAAAATAAAGCAACTCTACAACACAAACATACAATCTAGAAAGCTATGAAAGAGGTATAATAAAAACACCTATTGTTTTATGATAAAAGTTACACAATCACAAGTCTTTCCGTATAGATTACAGACACTCTAATAGCCTTACAATAAATAAACCCACAAATTACATTAACATGATGGGATTTAAAAGGGCATGAACAATAGATCGCTTAAGCGATCTGGTGTTCAGGTCTATAGATAACAACAGAATGCTTAAGCGATAAGGTATTCACTTAAGAGCGATCTGTTTAATTGAAGATATGGGGAACACCAAATTGCTTAAGCGATCTAATATAGATCTCGGCTGCTTGCTTGTGGCCTGATCGATTCTGCCTTGCTTGCTTTTGTCTTTGAAGCTAATTTTCTTGCCTGCACCTTATCGATTCTGTCAACTGCTTTTCTTGTGGCTAGGTTGCTTGCAAATTGAGCACTTATTCATCTTTCGAGGAACCTCATGGGCTAATGGAATATGCTTAACTCTTTTTCTCCCATTTTCTGTCTTCTTGAATGACAGATAAATGATAATGTCAAACAACTCTCGCGACACCACCCACTACTCTTCTAGAGGAACTAGATATATCATTTCTGAATAAGCTAACATGTAGTGGCTTGTCATATAGAGAGGGCAGCAAAGTTCCTTGTAAATTCTTGAACATCTGGCTTGCATTGTTGTTTGAGTGCTGCTAGTGCATGAGGACATGGTAAACGTTGAATGTCAAGCACTTTACAGCTGCAAGTTTTACTAAGAACATTAACTAGGGCATCTAGACCATAGCCGCACATGGTGAACTCTTGAGCATTGAGAGGATAGACAAATAATGCATTTGAAAGTTCGATACGTTCTCGCAATAATTTTTCAGTCGACCAAACTAGGATTGTGTAAAATTATTTGACTTCGTATGATGCTCATGGAACCAACATGACAATGTCCTCTATATTGCATAAAAAAGGGCAGCAATTAGAAACTCCCTTTCTGTTAACAACTTTGAATTTATGGACTCCGCTATGTTCGTGGTCATGACATCAAATCTTTTGGAAAATAAGCTCTACTTCATCGCTCGAAACCAACTTCATGCTCAAGATACTTAGCAATCTTATCATCGTAAATTTGGATTTTTCGGAAGTGCTCCTCGAACTCATCAACTCAATAAGCTTTTGCTGTCATGTAGTATGTCTAAAGAAGGCTAGCACACTTAAACTTTTGTTTTATGTTCTTGCCAAGGTGGCTCATATAGAACCCGTGATGTGCTAGAGGGTAAATAGTGGCAATCCCCTTCTTTATCAAGTTGTGTCTATTGGATATTATGCACAACTCGTCACTGTTAGACACCATCGAAAGTAATTGCTTAAAAAACCAAGTCCAAGACTTGTCGTCTTAGAGTCAACCATATTCCATGTAACAGGATATATGTAATTCTTGCAGTCCTATGCAGTGGCCACCAACAATGTGCCTCCAAACTTTCCTGTAAAAGAACAACCATCAATAGCCAACACCTTTCTCATGTTTTGAAAACCTCTTATAGCAGCTCCATAAGCAACAAAAATATATTTAAACCTCATATTCTTGTTCCACTTCAAAGTTGTCTTGTTGTCTTGGTTTGTCAACTCATGCATATAATAATACGCTTCTAGTACATGAACTCGTGCTCTGGCATGCCCCTCACAAAATTTTGTGTATGTTCTCTCCCTTTCGAGCATTTCCAGTAATTGACATCACATCTGAACTCTGTGCACACATATCTCTGAATGTCCTTAAGAGATGGACATTTCCTTTCAACAAACTGACTTTTCACAAATTGTCCAATAACATTAGCGGAGACTTGTCAATGCTGGCCTGAAATATATCCCAACCCACATGTGTACTCACGGGCATATGTGCTAATAATAAATTTTTCAGATTCCATATACCTTCTACAATAAATCCGCCACTTATAGTTTCGGTCACGACTTCGGTCACGACATGCAACCGTCACTACCGATGAATTAGAGTTTTTGGTGATGAACTCAAAATTACCTTTCACACCAACAAGTTTTAGCTTCCTCATATGTTTCTCCTTGTTGTCAAATAAATACCCTACATGCAAGTCTAATCCATCAGTAAAAACATAAAATGATTCACTACTACCTGCAATTGCCACCTCTGAATCTACATAAAGGACTATAATGTTCTCTTCCTTGCAAACTACACCTTATGCATCATAGAAATCTCTACATATGCGGGGAACATGTACGGTTGTAAGTTGCTAGTGGGGTTTACGCATCGGAAAACAAAATATAAAATCCCCAACAACAACATTGAACCCAAGAACCTTATACTCGATTTACGTTATTTAAATATGAAATAATATTGAATATAAAATTTTTGAATTTCATACCAGCGTTTGGAGGCTCTTTCAATCGAAATGAATCGCTCCCACTCGAAGATAAGAGTGAACTCTCGGTATCTGCACGAAGACAAGATGCCGATCACCAAGCGGTTCGATGTGCTAGCCAATCCCGCAAGGATCAAGAATGGGAATGCACTAGAATTTTTCTTTGAAAAATTCTCTTCTCCACTTAGAGAGAAAATGTGAGAGAGAGTGACGTGAGTGGCTAGGATTTTAATTAATGTGTTCTTATCATTTGTTTTAATTTTAAGTTGCATTTTATATGTAACAAAAATTAAAACCCTAATCTAGTTAGGAATAAATTTATTCCATGACTAGAATAGTAAATCCCCATTACCAAACAAGGTAATAATCCACATGACATCTTATTCAAATTCAAATATGAATTTCATATTCATATATTATCTTTATTAATATCATCAAATATTAATATTGAATAATATATTTATTCAAATATGAATTTCATATTTCATATATATTATCTTCACTAATATTAATATCAAATAATATATATATATATATATATATATATATAATTATATATATATATCTATATATATAATCTTTCAATAATATATTTAAATACATAATCTCACTAATTTTAATTTCAATATGAAATTAAATATAGGCAATGACCTCAACAAATTTAATTGCACTATGAGATTAACAAAATTCCATTTCATCTCAAAAGACGAAAATATCCTTTCCATCATAAATGACGAAAATACCCTTTCATCACAAATGACGAAAATACCCTTTCTCACCAATTCATCCTTAATCTATCTTCTATGTGTATGACCCGAAGGCTCCTTATCATATCGGCAATGAGTAGTCTCGCGATCGACACCAATCAATTGTCTCAATAAACACAGACCAAGATTGGCCTCTAGCAAGGCATCATGACCACTCGATAGATTCGAATTTAGCGAAACAGCTTGCCAATCAACGATATGGTTACAATACAATCTGATTCTTTCATCATA
Organism: Pistacia vera; assembly: GCF_008641045.1. NCBI lineage: Eukaryota > Viridiplantae > Streptophyta > Magnoliopsida > Sapindales > Anacardiaceae > Pistacia > Pistacia vera. Next base: position 804,930 of record NW_022195685.1, read on the forward strand.
CATTATCTCATCAAGGCCGAGGTACAGAAGTAGTGTCAACTTCAGATATCCTTGATCTCTCAATATTCGATTATTGGACCAACAACCAAAAAAGATTGGATTGAGCTACAACTCAATCCCACTGTGACCACAGATTCAATGTCATTGCCATTTACCAAATTACTTAGTGAGATAATTTCTCCGATACCCGGGAGTGATGAGTCCTTTGTCGGTCTACCATAGTCTTGATACACTCTTCGATGTAGTCAATCACTACTGTACTAATAGCTTTGAATAGAAATACGTTGGGCTAGTGTCAAACTACACCAATCAGTGCACAAGGCACTCCGGTGATCTCAAGTCTAAGAATCACATGTACCACCATTCGTTAGAGGATTTATTTCTTAGACACTAAGGTTACCATCCATATGGAATCCTCTGGTGGGTATGTCTAGTGAACTTGCCTCTAGCAAGCACCCATGCGTTACACCAGGTTGTCGGCAAACAACCTTGACAAGTGAGATCAGTCCCTAGGTCGTTCAACACTATGATAGCCTTACCGTATTATATGTGTCCTTGATCAGAATAATACTGGGGCTACAGACATTTCTAGAATGACCATCATATATGATCATAGGGTTCTTACTATCAAGATTAGAAACACTTGATACCCTCATTACGATTTTACTATCCTAAGGACATATATCAATACATACAATTATGATTTACACAACATAGTAGAAATTGTCTTTTATTGATTAATAAAGATTATTACAAAGAGTCAATTCTACAATAATTGATTGGCTCTAGGGTACTTACTCTTACAATGGTATCCTCCTCATCTGTAGTTTCATTTTGCCCCCCATGACCAACCTCTTCTACAGTGTCCTCCTCACCACCCAAATCACCGCGTACTCTTGATTTTTCAACACATAAATCAATGCTCTTGTAGTTAAAATTAAAACTAGCATTCTCCATACCAACTTGCTTGTTCTCCCCATCCTTTGAACATTCCAAAGGTTTATCCACAATAGAAACCCTTAAAATCTGCCTTAAACCATTATCGACCACATCAAGCATATATAACTTCACATCTTCATCCAACTTTAATACAACAAGGGGTACCTTATAATATTCAGGAACTCTGCTTAAAACATACTTCACAACTATATCACTATGTGAGCAACTCAACCCAACTCTTCTAATGACTTCATCAATCAACTCATCAAAACTAACTTTTGTACTCACAACAATTGCTATAACTTCTTTGCTCTTCCTAATCTACTTCCAACAACCTTCGTCCTCCACCCACTCACCAAAATATTCAACACCCAAACCAACTTGTCTCATGTCTAATAATAGTCAAGTACCTATAATGCAAGAGAAAAAAAATTAGTAACCGATATATTAAGGGTTAATAGATTTTAAAGAGCATCTGCAAAGTCGCTTAAGCGATCTGGTGTATCGCTTAAGCGATCTAGTATATCGTTTAATAGATCGCTTAAACGATCAGGTATAGATAAGTATGATCACTTAAGCGATCTGCTGCCACATACCTGATTGCTTAAATGATCTGCTACCATATACTAGATTGTTTAAGCAATCCATCAGCTTTGGAATCCATTTTTCATCATCTGCACCTATAATCGGTTGTGGCAATTGCTACCACCCCTAGCTACCCACAATGCAAGAAAATCATCAAAAAATTTCACTACTTTCAACTTGCATTACATCAAACACAACCCAAGAACCTAAATCACTAAATTGAAATCATAACCCAAACCCAATCCATTAAATTTTTGTGGATAGAAATCTAAAATACAAAGAGGAGTAACACAAACTTGGACGAAATGTCAAGAGGAGGAGGCGGATCTTCTAGCAAAAAATGCTAATGGCAGAGCAGATGTTAATGGCAGAGGAAGAAGAAGATGTAGAGGAAGAGCAGGAGGAGGAAGAGGAGGTGGGCTTCGATTTTGCTAAGAAGAAACAACAACAGGGAGGGGAGTTCCAACGTTAATGACGGGAGGGAAGGGATCAAATTCTTTGTCTTGGGTTTGGGTTTCTTTGCAACAATTTTGGGTTTTTGAGGACAAAGTATAGTTTTTGAAAAATTAGTCAATGCTTCATTAATCCTAATTAAAACATGATTAATGATTAATTGTCATTAATTTGTCTTAATAAAAAGCAAATCTATTTAGTAAAGACTGAAAAACTTGATGGTCTTTTAATTAAATCCAAGGCCAAAATGGCCTTTTAATCTTTTGCCCCCTTCCCTATCTTTACTTTGAATAATTCTGTAACACCCAAAGAGATGTGGTTTGTGAACTTTGTTGATAATATTCTGCTTAAACATGACAAGTCAGGTATAATCAAACTTCGGCTCCGATATGCATATTCACATGACCATGACCGTACCAATAAATGGATCAGTATTGCAGCAAGAGCCGGAGTTACAGAACCTTGATCTCTACATTATTGAACCTGCAAAATCCTTCTATTCATTCTTCTTACCTTCCTCATCTCTTTGCAAGTCCTTGGTGACATTGAAACTGGAAATGGAATTGATATACCGGGTTCTGTTTCCTTCTTATTTTGCTTTCCCAAATCTTAAGAGAATTTTACTCCAGAGCTCTCCTGTTCTTGAATGGCCTGAGATAAAAGTTTTGATCTATCACTTGGAACTCTGGCTATATGAGAGAAAAGTGATGCAAGAACAGTTTCATAATTTTTCTCTACCGGAGCGTTTAAAACATATTAGAATGAATGATTTTCATGGAACCAATAGTCAAATTGAGCTTCTGAGATTCTTCCTAGGAAATGCACAGGTGTTGGAAAAGTGATTGTCCAGCTGCGTAATTATGTAAAGGACCCAGATAATCTTTTGTCTCAAGAGTTATCTCAGCTTCCAAGACTATCAACCAATTGTGTCTTTGTATATAAAACTTATAATAAAAATTATTCTTTCCTTTAAATTTTGAGCATTTCGTTAAGTTAATATTACCTCATTTCCCAATAAAGTTTATCGTGCTAAGTGCCTTTTCGCACTGTAAGTCAAACAAATCCGACGCAATATCAGGTGCTACAGAGCCGATTCAGAATTGTGACAGGATAAGCTCTCTCCCCAGATCACTTCTTCAACATATCGTCGCTTTCCTCCCCACAAAATATGTTGCACAAACCAGCGTTCTGTCAAAGAATTGGCACAAGTTATTGCTTCCTTTTGTACATATTGAGTTGAAAGAACGCTGGATGACTCACAAGGAAAGTTTCATGAATTTTGTAGACCATCTTCTTTTCCACCATGACAAGTCAAGTATAACCAAATTTCAGACTTTCGTGCCGATATTCAAGTGATGATTCTCATATCAATGCATGAATTAAGGCTATAGTAAGGGCTGGAGTTCAGGAGCTTGATATCCACACTCAACTCGTAATAGATTCTGCTTAATCCTCCTGCTTTTTTTATTGCTATTCCCAAGTGACACTGAAACTGGATATTGGACCTTTACTGCGGTTCCCTGTATCATTTTGTTTCCCAAAGATGAAGAACATGCATCTAAAAATGGTTCTGTTGCTTGAGAACTTTACTCATCAGCTGTCCAACAGCCCTCATAGTTCAGGGAATCTCCCCAATTTGAATGATGTTCATATAGGCTTATCTTATTTTCGCCTCAGTGATTGTGCTTGTTGTCTTGGTAAATTCCTCAGGAAAATGTATAATGTCAAGGCTTTGAACCTGCCTCAGACATCTGTTAAGGTATAATTTCTCTTTTATTTTCAGGTTGCATTGATTGATGCCGTAATTAACATATCACCTTTTTCATTTTTGCAGGTTTTGCAAGTTCAGAGGTGTTTATTTCAATCTAAAGCTCCTGAAGATTACGATTAATACAGAGATGGACGAGGATGGAGTCGTGGCTTGTCTACTCCGGCATTAACTCTTTCCCTTTAACATTTTGTAATTTATTCTGGAGCATTCAGGGAGAGCTGAAGCCAAATGAGTCTCCTCTTCGTGCCCCTGGAAGTTTAAAGAGGGTTTGGAAGTGCAAAATTCTTGGAGAAGTTTATCATTCAGGTGGATCACAAAGAAGTAAAACTTACCAGAGTTTGAGTTGATTTATTATTGTGGCTAAATAAGTTGCCTGATGGAGATGTAATAGATCCGAATTCCATCTGCCAAGAGTTATTGCAATTTCCAAGACTATCAACCAGTTGCTTTTTTGAAGTTCTGTAACTAAATCCTTCTACTCCAATACTATCAACAATCTTTTTTGGTTGGATGAATATTTAGAACTTAATCTAAACGGGGGTTGGGATGATCCACATTATTTTCTGCATTTGATATATTCTTCTTCTTGATCATTTCTGATGATGGATTGAAATTTACAGAAAATATACCTGTAACTTTGGCTGTTTTTGATTTACACAAGAATGTCCATGGTTTAGCAAACCTGAATAAGGAAATGAATTTTTTTCAGAAATCACATCAGAGGCTAAACATAAATTTGCAAATTTCTGTGAATTCATTTTCGATTTTGTTCTCTGGACCCTTCTATATATTATCAACGATGTCTCCTGCGTTAACTCTTTCGCCTGGCTTGAATGATATAGCATGATGTTACTCCATATGAGACGTGAAGCTTTCATGCTTTGGTTTCCGGAAATGCTGTTTGTGAGCACTTTGCATCACAATAGTATTCTCTTGACAAATTGCATTAAAATAAACAATTAAGTTGTTTGTTAAGTCTTCTGAACATAAAACCTTCAATCAAAGGGTGTAAACTTTCAAGCTATTGTTTAATCTGTATCAGGCTCTTAGTCCATCTGCAATGGCCATCTCAGTGAGAAATTTAAACGCACCTGAAAAGGTCTGATAAGTCTTCTGAACATAACAACCAATCAGGATCGAAAAGGTCTCTCAAGTCTTCTGTACATAACAGCCATTCGTGATCATCATCAGCAAGTGGAACATTGGGTCGGAAAAGAGGAGAATCAATAGTCAAGTCTTCATTCTCATTGGTAATCCACTTGAGTTCAAAGTTCAACGGCTCATCAACACTTTCCACTTCAATTTCCTTCTCTTTGCACATTGCAGTAATCTTTTCGACGCAGGTTCTCAGGTCCTCCTGCATCAATCAGAAGAGCAAAGCTCACAAATGGTTATGTCATTGACAGAACATTTGACTTTCTCTTGATGTATCTAGTTTTGACTTGTTACCTCTTGGAAATACCCACTACTTAAGAAAATCTCCTTGCAGTTATCATATTGGTCAGGATACAGAAATGTACAAACTGTGAGGAGGGCTGATGCTGCGATGACTGATGGCTTGAATTCGGTATAAGTGATGTCTGTGATAAACATGAGGAATAAAATCAGATGTTTTAGGCTCCAATAAGTTGCTCAGAGGTGATGCAAAATATATATTTCTGTACCTCAAACATTCACACAGATGATTATCAAAATCAACCAATGTTCTCTAAGCTATCTCACTGCTTTGTGTTTGAACTATGATCTCGTTTATCTTGCTGCGACTGAAGCCTTGTTTCAATGGAAGCTTTTCAGCTAGGTACTCCACAAAGCTGAAAGCCATGAGCGGACGTGTTCGTTTCCGAAGTCCTTCAAGCACTTGGTACTCCATCTTCCTTATATCATTTCTACTGCATTCCCTCAAATTCCTGTCATTCTGACATGACAAGAAGGCACAGAACTTACATCTCTTAACATGAAGATAAATACATTTATACTAGCTAGCTGATAGATGTGGTTAAACAATTTTATCAGAAAATCATTTGAATCAAAGGCCGGGATCTTTGTCTTCCACCCAATAGTTAGACAAGATAGAGCTAAAAGAACTATATCATTTCGCACTCGTCCTTCGACAACCTGATCAACTAATTTCAAACTAATAAACGCAAGCTTCTGAAAATCGAACTAGTATAACATTAGGGATTTGATCTTATAGTACCGGGAGTTGATGCCTTGAAATGAAGCGATCCAAGTAATTCATAGCAAGATATGCAATGCACAGATCATATTTTCTACATCGATCATATTCTTGAGATCTTGAATTCTGCAGTAAGTTTCAGAAATTTACCAAAAATTAAAACAGATAAGTATTTTGCAATACATGAAATAGCAATACATCAACACAATCCAATTTTCTTTAAGAAACTTTTATCAATTTATCAATCAACAATCCTAAATTTATATGTCATAAACTGAACGACGTTTTCTTAGCAACCAAACAGAATTTGGAAACTTCAACTAAATGAAGCAATTGAACTCAAAAGAAACAACTTCAATTATTTTCTTCAACTCTGTTTTCTCAACATCCAAACAAAATAACTTTTGGTTAATTGATTATTGAACTAGTAATCATTTTCTTTGGAACCAAACAAGAACCAAATCAAGCAAACAAAAGCACTAACTTCAAGGATCACACGCAGAGCTTTTCTTCTCAGAATGGCTTGTTTGCTCTCTGAATAGCCCTCAGCGGCCATAAACTTCGTTTCCACAGTGAAGTACTTCTCAACCTCTAGTTTCTTGGCCTCCGGCATTCCACATATTGGTAATAAATCCATTTTCAGAAACGTTTTTCAGCGCGTGTTGGTTAGCCGAGAAAGAAAAAAGAAAGAAAAGAAAAGATTGAAGATTTCAGTTCAGGGGTGTAACGAATTTGACAGTTACGTGGTTAGTTGATTAGTTCGTTAAGACTGTGCAGTGAAATTTTTGCGGTTCTCTTCAGAGTTTGAGCTCAGTTTTTCTAGGTTCTTCCTATGCTTGATTGCTTGTTGGTCAAGTTTTTGCCACGTCACTATTACTATTGGGCCCCCGACACATCACGGATCTTTCACGATGAACGAATGGATTCACATCCTGAAATGATGACATGCTTGATAATTAAACGAGAGTCGATTTCAGCTGAAACGCTGCGTTTCAATCCGTGAAAAACTGAAAAATAACTATTTGATAAATAAAAGACGGTTGTCAAGCAAACCCTCTTCCAATAGAAACCTGTAAGCTTCCTCCTCTCTTCGGTTTTTAGGGCTTTTTATTTTTCGTCTGAATTTAAAGTTTCAGTTCTTCTTAAAGTCCTAACAAATTCAATTAAGCTTCAATTCAATCGTAGATACCATCTCTAATAAGCGGGGTGAACCTCTGCTTCAAACACGGCTGTAGATGCATTGTTAGAAATACAAGCACCCCGAACCAAACCCCCAGAGAGAATACGATGGGGGACAAGTGAGGAACACTCGACCACTGCTCCACCTCCCTGAGTCTATAGAGATCTTGACCCTCCTGTCCTTTATCGCTCTCCTCAGAAATCATCCTTGAACTTCCAGGACTGTCCCAAGTTCAGAAAATTGTGCTTGACCAAAGCAAGAGTTGGCCGACTTGAATATAACATAGAACAGATGTTTATCTTTCACCACGCACAGGCAGGGTTGCTATGTCTTTTCTCAGCAAAATACACTGCCATCCTCAGTTCACTGAGTTAAAGCATGAAAACAGGAGATTACATAGTTATTAGCATATAGCATCTGAAGCACAAGAAAACTTAATTATATAAGCATGCTACAAGCAGTTGCGTAGAGACCATTTCAATGGTCATTTTCATATTTGGCTTCCTAGATCTAACCCCAACTATTAGATTATCCAACAAATGCTTACTCAATTCTGATCTCGTCTTCTGGTTTTTGATTCAAACCAAGGGTGGTGTTCTTAAATTTGACTTACGTATCTTGGTTTGCTCAGATTTCCGATAATCACTGAGTTCTTCTCCATTCTGCCTGCCTTATCTTCAGTTCTGCAGTCTTTTTTATGTTCCTGGACTTCTTGTCATCGCCGAGTGACCGATTGAACATTTTTTATATATGAAATGCAGTAGAAATCCAATTTAGAATAAATATTAAATGATAAGTAACACTTATCCTTATTGTTTGAAACTGCGTAATAGTCAAAAGACACTAGAACTTCGTGAAAAAATCCTACTTATAAAACAGTACCCATATTCCTAATAAGCTCGTCTTCAACATCAAGTGATTTCTATTCTTCTTCAACATAAAGTGAATTTTTATTAAAACAAATAACAAATAAAGTAGTAATACGAAAAGTACACCACACCAGGGACGAATTTAAGGCTTCTTAACAGCGGCGGCGGCGGAGTTTTTGGCCAAATTTTCGGCAATCTTGGACCTGGTATCTTCATCTGGCAAGTGTGGTGAGCTTTTCGATTGCAGCATGTCGGTGAAAACATTATGGATCTTTGCAACGGCGGCACGGCTGTAATCGTAAGAGCTCCAATACAAGTCTTCCTGAGCTGGATTTGGTGCGTTCCTTTTCATTGAATCACATGTTAAGATATGTAATCCAGAATCCCCATTTCCTTCTCGAGAAGAAAGTAGACCAGAGCACTGATCACTGTCTAGTGTCTACTACTGAAGCCAAACCTTTTGGAAAGTCAATGTTTTAATATAAAACAATTTAAGGTAGCGTTCGTTTTTATTTCTAAGATTCTCTCGTTTACTTCTCAAGTAATAAAATATTTATTAAGGTAAAGATATAATCCCACGTGGGTAGAGGTGGGCAGGACCGTCCCTTGCGGGCCTAGGCCTGGGCCCTATGGGACTGGTCCCAAATGGGACCAGTCCTAGGATTTGGACCGGTCTCAGGCCCTGAGAAAAACTAGGACTCAGACCCGGCCCTAGGCTTGGTCGAGATTGGTCCCATGGGGCTTGGATATTTTATTTTTTCTTCTCAATTTTTTATATTTTGGGGGCAAAACGAAATTTATAGGGGTTTTTAGTTATTTTTAGGGATAAAATTTATAAATTTTTAAATTTTTTAGGCCTGGAAGATTCTTTTTTTTATAAATTTTATAAAATTTTATTTTAGCCCTCGTAATTGATATTTATTTTAAAATTAACAGAGGTTTTATGTATTTAGTAGGGGACTATATTGAAATACAAAAAATTTGGGCCCAGCCGGCTTGGAGGAGGGCCCAGTGGAGGGCCCAGGCCCTCCTCCTTAGGCCTAGTCCCGTTTTGGGACCAGGCCTCCTAGGTCCAGTCCTCTCAGGGATCGGTCCTAGGACCGGGTTTTGGACTAGGCTTTTGGGCCGGTCCCAAATGCCCAACTCTAATTCCCACCAAAGGTTTGGCGAATCTACAGTTCCCACCCTGATTTCATACATTCTAAATGCCTACCCTTAAATTAACAATGGTTTAATGGAATGGTTAAAGGTAAAGGCGTCATTTATACTGCATTAAAGTTGAAATAAAAATAAAAATTTCAAAATAACCCTTCACATCTCAAATTTCTCTCACGCACCCTTTGCATCTCAAGTTTGAAATCAGACGATCATAACCCTACAACAAAACGCACACTTGGCAACGGGGCATTTTATTAAAAGACGTGTCAAGTTTAAATTTAATTAAAGGCTATGAAGTTTTAAAGTGTTAACTAAAATCTTTATTATTATTAAGGGTAATTAACATGATTAGTGCTTATTAAGATTAATGAAGTATTGTATAATCTTTTAAAAATTATCTATGTTTCCAAAAACCTGAAATTCTTGCAAACAAACCCAAACACCTTATTTTTCCTCCTACCATTAACGCATCTCTACCATGGTTGATGTTTCTCTTAGCCTCGCTTCATCTTCTTCTTCCTCTGCATCTTCTTCTCGTCTACATCTCTTCTTCCCCCTTCCTCTACATCTTCTTCTTCCTCATTCCTCTATATCTTCTTGTTCCTTCGCCATTAACACTTTCTTCTTCTCTCTACCATTAACATCTTCTTCGCCAAAGATCTGCCTCCTCCTCCCTTGACATTTCATCTAAGTATATGTATCTCCTCTTTACATTTTATATTTAGATTTACAAAGATTTAATATGGTGGGGTTTGGGTTATGATTTTGATTTAGTTGTTTAGGTTGTTAGGTTGTGTTTGTGTAATGCAAGTTGAAAGGAGTGAAATTTGTTGAATATTTTCTTACATTGTGGGTAGCTAGGGGATAGCACCGATTGTAGTGGAGATAGTTGAAAATGTGTTTTAGATCTGATGGATCGCTTAAGCAAGTTGGTATAAGTCTGGTATATGGTAGCAGATCGCTTAAGCGTCTGGTATATGACAGAAGATCGCTTAAGCGATCTGGTATAAGTCTGGTATATGCAGCAATTGCTTAAGCGATAAGGTATATGGCAGGATCTGTAAACAATCAGACTTATTTGTACTAGATCACTTAAGCAATATACTAGATTGCTTAAGCGATGCAGTAACGTATACTTCGGTGAGAAATTATATTCCGTAATGTTTTATTTAATATTTAGTCTTTTTTTATTATTATTATTATTATTAATTATTTTTTTCATTTCAATAGAATGTGAAAAGAACACTTCGGTATTTGTCGATCAGCACCGATGTAAAACTGAAAGATCTATTGTTATTCTATTATTTTGTTAGTTCTTGGCAAGAAAGTAATAAAAAAATATATATAATATTAATATAAATGAACTCTGCAACCATCTGCTCTGCAATCTGTAGACCAAGACTAAATAGACAAGATCCTTAAGCGATTAAGGGTAATTTACTTCAATATTTCTTTTCCATGTTTATGGAATATGTTTAATATAGACATAAAAGAACAATTTAATTAAAATATAATAACGGTCATGGTCCACTGAACGAATCGTACACCTGATATGTTTAATATAGACGTAAACATTCTATACCATATATGTTTAATATAGCCGTAAAGAACTAATTTAATTAAAATAATAACTGTCACGGTCCACTAAAAACAATCATACACCTGATATGTTAATATAAACGTAAACACCTACACCATATATGTTTAATTAGCCGTAAAAGAACTAATTGAATTAAATATAATAACGGTCATGGTCCCTGACGAATCGTACACCTGATAAGTTTAATATAGCCGTAAAAGAACTAATTTAATTGATATATAATAACGGTCTGGTCCACTGAACGAATCGTACACCTGATATGTTTAATATGACGTAAACATTCTACACCATATGTGTTTAATATAGCCGTAAAACTAATTTAATTAAAATATAATATGGTCATGGTCCATTGAATGAATTGTACACCTGATATGTTAATATACGTAAACATTCTACACCATATATGTTTAATATAGCCATAAAAGAACTAATTTAATTAAAATATAATAATGGTCATGGTCCATTGAACAATCATACACCATATGTCTAAGATAGAGTTAATCGCTTAACCGATCTAGTGAAATATAATAAAATAATCCGAATACACTGGATCGCTTAAGAGATTTCATTTCTCGCTTAAGCGATCCTATGTATTTAGACTTAGTCGCTTAAGAATCTGGTTGTATTTATGTTATCGTTTAAGCGATTTCTATGCTTTTACATTTGGTCGCTTAAGCGATCTACAATCGCTTAAGCGATCACGAACAAGATAGAATCAATAAGTGCCCAAACGCACGATTGCTTAAGCAATTTATTTTATCGCTTAAGCGATCCTTTGCTTTTAACCTTGGTTGCTTAAGCGATCATGTCCGAGGCAGAATAAACTTCTGCCTAGATGCATAATCGCTCAAGCGATTCTTCACTTTTATTGTTGGTCGCTTAAGCAATTTTAGATCACTTAAGTGATCACGAACAAGACAATAAATAAGTGCCCGAACGCACGATCGCTTAAGCAATTCATTATATCGCTTAAGCGATCCTCTGCTTTTATCGTTGGTCACTTTAAGCGATCATGTCCGAGGCAGAATCAACTTTTGTCCAGATGCACAATCGCTTAAGTGATCTAGGTATTGCTTAAGCGATTCTTGGATTTAACTGTTGGTCGCTTAAGCAATCTACGATCGCTTAAGCGATCATGAACAAGAAAATAAATAAGTTCCCAGACGCATGATCGCTTAAACGATTAATTATATCGCTTAAGCGATCCTTTGCTTTTAACGTTGGTTGCTTTAAGCGATTATAAATCGCTTAAAGTGATCATGTGCGAGGCAAAATCAACTTCTGCCCAGTGCATGATCGCTTAAGCGATCTAGGTATTGCTTTTACTGTTGGTCGCTTAAGCAATCTACGATCACTTAAGCAATATGCGATTGCTTAAGCGATCCTTTGCTTTTAACCTTGGTCGCTTAAGCGATCATGTCCGAGGTAGAATCAACTTCTGCCCAAATGCACGATCGCTTAAGGGATTTAGGTATCGCTTAAGCGATTATTCGTTTTTACTCTTGGTCGCTTAAGCGATTTTAGATCGCTTAAGCAATCATGTCCGACCCTTGGAATTTGCGTCAGCGTCTTCCTCTTCAGTTTCAATTTCAACTCCTGCCCTCCCTTGTTCCGCCAATAGAATGTCTTCTGTCAGCGCCATCTCCTCTCCTGGTGGAGCAACTTCAGTATTTCTTTCCCTTTTGACTTTGAGTTTAATTAGTAATCTTGTTAAATGGAATTAATATATGTTGATGCAATTAGGTTGTCAAATTGAGGAGAAAAAAAGCAAATTGGCATTGATCGTTTAAGTGACATTGCCTATCACTTAAGCGATCATAGACTTGATGATGATTTTGACACAAATTGGCCTTGGTCACTTAAACGATTTCGGCTATCGCTTAAATGATGAAGGCTTATCTATACTGGATTGCTTAAGCGAGAGATGACATCGCTTAAGCAATCATGGACGTGATGATGATTTTAACACAAATTGGCCTTCGTCACTTAAGCGATTTTGGCTATCACTTAAGTGATCAAGGGTTATCTATACTGGATCTCTTAAGCGAGAGCTGACATTGCTTAATCAATCATGCACTTGAGGATGATTTTGACATTGCCTTGGCCTTCGTTGCTTAAGTGATTTTGGCTATCGCTTAAGCGATCGTGGACTTGATGATGATTTTGACACAAATTGGCTTTCGTCACTTAAGCGATTTCGGCTATAGCTCAAGCGATCAAGACTTATCTATACTGGATCGCTTAAGCAAAAGCTAACATCACTTAAGTGAGAGTGCACTTCAGGATGATTTTGACACTGCGTTGGCCTTCGTCGCTTAAGCGATTTTGATTATCGTTTAAGTGATGAAGATCCATTTATACTGGATCGCTTAAGTGAGAACTGACATCGCTTAAGCGATTGTGCACTTGAGGATGATTTTGACACTACCTTGGCTTTCACCACTTAAGCGATGTCGGCTATCTCTTAAGCAATCAAGAGTTATCTATACTAGATCGCTTAAGTGATCGTGGACTTGATGATGATGATTTTGACACAAATTGGCCTTCGTCGCTTAAACGATTTCAGCTATCACTTAAGCGACGAAGGCTAATCTATACTAGATCGCTTAAGCGAGAGCTAACATCTCTTAAGCAATCATGTACTTGAGGATGATTTTCACACAGCCTTGGCCTTGGTCGTTTAAGTGATTTCGACTATCGCTTAAGCGACGAAGCTTATTTATACTGGATCGCTTAAGTGAGAGCTGACATCGCTTAAATGATTGTGCACTTAAGGATGATTTTCAAACTGCTTTGGTCTTCGTCACTTAAGCGATTTCGGCTATCACTTAAGCGATCAAGGATTATCTATACTGGACCACTTAAGCGAGAGTTAACATCGTTTAAGCGATCGTGTAGTTGATAAGGATGATTTTTACACAACTTGGGCTTCGTTGCTTAAGCAATGTCGGCTATCGCTTAAGCGATCAAGGCTTATCTATACTGGATAGCTTAAGCGAGAGCTGGTATCACTTAAGTGATCAAGGCTAATTTGTTTTTTTATTTAGAATAATCTTTCTCAAATACATAACAGCTTAGGCAATGTAAACGCTCGCTTAAGCGATCCTGAATAGATAAGTCGTGGTCGTTTAAGCGATCAAAGCCAATTTGCTTCTTTTCTCCTCAATCTTGTGATATTGTGAACGTTTGCGTGAGAAATTATATTCGGTAATGTGGGTCAGCTATCTATTCAATCAGAACCATCCATATTTTTGAAATGAGGTATGTTTCTACTAACATGTCACACTTGTGTGCTATGACATTCCTCTGTGTATCGTTGGGTTGCTAGTCACATATCGTAGCTACTATATTTTGATGTTGTGAAAGTCCAAGGTTTAAATTAATGCTAGTAATACGTGTTGATGGCCTTAATATGTGTTGATGCAATTCGGTTGTCCAACAATCCTTCTAAAACAACAGGATTGCTTAAGCAATGTAACAGATCGCTTAAGCAATCCAGTATAAATTAGCCTTGCTCACTTAAGCGATAGCCAACATTGCTTAAGTGACGAAGGCCAAGTTGTGTAAAAATCATCCTTATCAAATTCACCATTGCTTAAGCAATGAATGCCAAGTTGTGTAAAAATCATCCTTATCAAGTTCACGATCGCTTAAACAATGTCAGATCTCGCTTAAGCGAACTAGTATAGATAAGCCTTGATCGCTTAAGCGATAGTTGAAATTGCTTAAGCGACGAAGGTTAATTTGTGTCAAAATCATCATCAAGTCCATGATCACTTAAGTAATGTCAACTCTTACTTAAGAGATCCAGTATAGATAAGCCTTCGTCACTTAAGTGATAGCTGAAATCGCTTAAGCGACGAAGGCCAAGGTAGTGTCGAAATCATCCTCAAGTGCACAATCGCTTCAGCAATGTCAGCTCTCACTTAAGCGATCCAGTATAGATAAGCCTTCGTTGCTTAAGCAATAGCTGAAATTGCTTAAGCGACAAAGGCCAAGGCAGTGTCAAAATCATCCTCAAGTGCACGATCGTTTAAGCAATGTCAGCTCTCACTTAAGCAATCCAGTATAGATAAGCCTTGATCGCTTAAGTGATGTCATCTCTCGCTTAAAAGATCCAGTATAGATAAGCCTTCATCGTTTAAGGGATAGCCAAAATCTCTTAAATGAAGAAGGTCAATGCAATGTCAAAATCATCCTCAAGTACACGATTGCTTAAGCAATGTCAGCTTTTGCTTAAGCGATCTAGTATAGATAACCCTTGATCACTTAAGCGATAGCTGAAATCGCTTAAGCGATCAAGGCTAATGTGCTTCAGAATCATCCTCAAGTACACGATCGCTTGAGCAATGTTAGCTCTCGCTTAAGCAATCCAATATAGATAAACCTTGATTGCTTAAGTGATAGCCGAAAATGCTTAAGCAATCGAGGCTAATGTGCTTCAAAATCATCCTCAAGTACACGATCGCTTAAGCGATGTCAACTCTCGCTTAAGCGATCCAGTATAGATAAGCCTTGGTCGTTTAAGCGATAACCGAAATCGCTTAAGCAACGAAGGACAATTTGTGTTAAAATCATCATCATCAAGTCCATAATCGCTTAAGTGATGTCAATTATCGCTTAAGCAATCCAGTATAAATAACCCTTGATTGTTTAAGCGATAGCCGACATCGCTTAAGGGACGAAGGCCAAGTTGTGTAAAAATCATCCTTATTAAGTTCACGACTGCTTAAGCAATGTCATATCTCAGTTAGGCGATCCAACATAGATAAACCTTAATCACTTAAGCGATACCAGAAATCGCTTAAGCAACTAAGGTCAGTTTGTGTCAAAATCATCATCATCAAGTCCACGATCGCTTAATCAATGTCAGCTCTTGCTTAAGCAATCCAATATAGATAATCCTTGATCGCTTAAGCGATAGTCAATGATAAGCATTCATAATATCTATATATTTGTTATATTTCCTTATGTTTTAATGGTTATAAATGCTTAAATCTTGGATTTTGATTATGTTTCATATTTTGTGGAGTAGATTAAGGAGTTAACTCAAATTGAATTCAAAATCAAGAGTTTTGGAGAGAAAAAAATCGGAGCTCAAAAAGAGATTCATTCCAGAAGCGGATTTTGCTTAAAGCGTGGGCACGTCCTGTTTTCCCATAATGTTCATAAAAGCAGTCAGCAGATAAAACGTGGGCGCGCCTTACTGGATCCGAGGTTTTTGACCTAGGGTTACGAATTTGTTGGAGAAAAAGATATGCATGATAGCTGGAAAGATTTATTTATCCTTTCCTAATCTCTAGGATTTGCCAAGACTCCCTATTTTGGTGGGATTTGCTTTTAATTAGTTTCCTGATCTAGATAGGGTAACTATTATTAGATGGAGTTATAAATAGGGAGATTATTCACAAGAAAGGGGGAGATCTATCTCTACCTCTCTTTCTTCTCTTTTCTTTAGGAGTTCTTTTAAATTATGAGTAGCTAAATACTTTTCTTCCAACTGAAGGATAATTGAAGTTTTGGTTCTTCAAGAATTGTGAGATCTAAATAATTTTCAGTGTTCTTTTATTTCATGGTCCACTGAACGAAGTACACCGATATGTTAATATAGACGTAAACATTCTATACCATATATGTTTAATATAGCCGTAAAAGAACTAATTAATTAAAATATAATAAGTCACGGTCCACTAAACAAATCATACACCTGATATGTTTAATATAAACGAAAACACGCTACACCATATGTTTAATATAGCCGTAAAAAGACTAATTGAATTAAAATATAATAACGGTCATGGTCCACTGAACGAATCGTCACATGATAAGTTTAATATAGCCGTAAAGAACTAATTTAATGTTATATAATAACGGTCAGGTCCACTGAACGAATCGTACACCTGATATGTTTAATATAGACGTAAACATTCTACACACCATATGTTTAATATAGCCGTAAAAGAACTAATTTAATTAAAATATAATAATGGTCATGGTCCATTGAATGAATGTACACCTGATATGTTTAATAGACGTAAACATTCTACACCATATATGTTTAATATAGCCATAAAAGAACAATTTAATTAAAATATAATAAGGTCATGGTCCATTGAACGAATCTACACCTTATATGTCTAAGATAGAGTTAATCGCTAACCGATTAGTGAAATATAATAAAAATAATCCGAATACACTGGATGCTTAAGAGATTTCATTTCTCGCTTAAGCGATCCTATGTATTTAGACTTAGTCGCTTAAGAGATGGTTGTATTTATGTTATCGTTAACGATTCTATGCTTTTACATTTGGTGCTTAAGCGATTACAATGCTTAAGCGATCACGAACAAGATAGAATCAATAAGTGCCCAAACGCACGATTGCTTAAGCAATTTATTTTATCGCTTAAGCGATCTTTGCTTTAACTTGGTTGCTTAAGCGATCATGTCCGAGGCAGAATAAACTTCTGCCTAGATGCATAATCGCTCAAGCGATCTTTCACTTTTATTGTTGGTCGCTTAAGCAATTTTAGATCACTTAAGTGATCACGAACAAGACAATAAATAAGTGCCCGAACGCACGATCGCTTAAGCAATTCATTATATCGCTTAAGCGATCCTCTGCTTTTATCGTTGGTCACTTTAAGCGACATGTCCGAGGCAGAATCAACTTTTGTCCAGATGCACAATCGCTTAAGTGATCTAGGTATGCTTAAGCGATTCTTGGATTTAACTGTTGGTCGCTTAAGCAATCTACGATCGCTTAAGCGATCATGAACAAGAAAATAAATAAGTTCCCAGACGATGATCGCTTAAACATTAATTATATCGCTTAAGCGATCCTTTGCTTTAAAGTTGGTTGCTTAAGCGATTATAAATCGCTTAAGTGATCATGTCCAGGCAAAATCAACTTCTGCCCAGTGCATGATCGCTAAGGATCTAGGTATTGCTTTTATGTGGGTCGCTTAAGCAATCTACGATCACTTAAGCAATATGCGATTGCTTAAGCGATCCTTTGCTTTTAACCTTGGTCGCTTAAGCGATCATGTCCGAGGAGAATCAACTTCTGCCCAAATGCACGATGCTTAAGGGATTTAGGTATCGCTTAAGCGATTATTCGTTTTTTTTGGTCGCTTAAGCGATTTTAGATCGCTTAAGCAATCATGTCGACCCTTGGAATTTGCGTCAGCGTCTTCCTCTTCAGTTTCAATTTCAACTCCTGCCCTCCCTTGTTCCGCCAATAGAATGTCTTTGTCAGCGCCATCTCTCTTCCTGGTGGAGCAACTTCAGTATTTCTTTCCCTTTGACTTGAGTTTAATTAGTAATCTTGTTAAATGGAATTAATATATGTTGATGCAATTAGGTTGTCAATTGAGGAGAAAAAAAGCAAATTGGCATTGATCGTTTAAGTGACATTGCCTTCACTTAAGCGATCATAGACTTGATGATGATTTTGACACAAATTGGCCTTGGTCACTTAAACGATTTGGCTATCGCTTAAATGATGAAGGCTTATCTATACTGGATTGCTTAAGCGAGAGATGACATCGCTTAAGCAATCATGGACGTGATGATGATTTTAACACAAATTGGCCTTCGTCACTTAACGATTTTGGCTATCACTTAAGTGATCAAGGGTTATTATACTGGATTCTTAAGCGAGAGCTGACATTGCTTAATCAATCATGCACTTGAGGATGATTTTGACATTGCCTTGGCCTTCGTTGCTTAAGTGATTGGCTATCGCTTAAGCGATCGTGGACTTGATGATGATTTTGACACAAATTGGCTTTCGTCCTTAAGCGATTTCGGCTATAGTCAAGCGATCAAGACTTATCTATACTGGATCGCTTAGCAAAAGCTAACATCACTTAAGTGGAGTGCACTTCAGGATGATTTTGACACTGCGTTGGCCTTCGTCGCTTAAGCGATTTTGATTATCGTTTAAGTGATGAAGATCCATTTATACTGGACGCTTAAGTGAGAACTGACATCGCTTAAGCGATTGTGCACTTGAGGATGATTTTGACACTACTTGGCTTTCACCACTTAAGCGATGTCGGCTATCTCTTAAGCAATCAAGAGTTATCTATACTAGATCGCTTAAGTGATCGTGGACTTGATGATGATGATTTTGACACAAATTGGCCTTCGTCGCTTAAACGATTTCAGCTATCACTTAAGCGACGAAGGCTAATCTATACTAGATCGCTTAAGCGAGAGCTAACATCTCTTAAGCAATCATGTACTTAGGATGATTCACACAGCCTTGGCCTTGGTCGTTTAAGTGATTTCGACTATCGCTTAAGCGACGAAGCTTATTTATACTGGATCGCTTAAGTGAGAGCTGACATCGCTTAAATGATTGTGCACTTAAGGATGATTTTCAAACTGCCTTGGCTTTCGTCACTTAAGCGATTTCGGCTATCACTTAAGCGATCAAGGATTATCTATACTGGACCACTAAGCGAGAGTTAACATCGTTTAAGCGATCGTGTAGTTGATAAGGATGATTTTTACACAACTTGGGCTTCGTTGCTTAAGCAATGTCGGCTATCGCAAGCGATCAAGGCTTATCTATACTGGAGCTTAAGCGAGAGTTGATCACTTAAGTGATCAAGGCTAATTTGTTTTTTTATTAGAATAAATTTCTCAAATACATAACCGAGCGGCACGGCTGTAATCGTAAGAGCTCCAATACAAGTGCTTCACTGAGCTTGGATTTGGTGCGTTCCTTTTCATTGAATCACATGTTGAAGATATGTAATCCAGAATCCCCATTTCCTTCTCGAGAAGAAAGTAGACCAGAGCACTGATCACTGTCTAGTGTCTACTACTGAAGCCAAACCTTTTGGGAAAGTCAATGTTTTAATATTTAAAAACAATTTAAGGTAGCGTTCGTTTTTTATTTCTAAGATTCTCTCGTTTACTTCTCAAGTAATAAAATATTATATTAAGAGTAAAGATATAATCCCACGTGGGATTAGAGGTGGGCAGGACCGGTCCCTTGCGGGCCTAGGCCTGGGCCCGTATGGGACTGGTCCCAAATGGGACCAGTCACTCATGGATTTGGGACCGGTCTCAGGCCCATGAGAAAAACTAGGACTCAGACCCGGCCCTAGGCTTGGTCGAGATTGGTCCCATGGGGCTTGGATAATTTTATTTTTTCTTCTCAATTTTTTTATATTTTGGGGGCAAAACGAAATTTTATAGGGGGTTTTTAGTATTTTTTAGGGATAAAATTTATAAAATTTTTAAATTTTTTAGGCCTGGAAGATTCTTTTTTTTATAAATTTTATAAAATTTTATTTTAGCCCTCGTAATTGATATTTATTTTAAAATTAACAGAGGGTTTTATGTAATTTAGTAGGGGACTATATTGAAAAAATACAAAAAATTTTGGGCCCAGGCCCGGGCCTTGGAGGAGGGCCCAGTGGAGGGCCCAGGCCCTCCTCCTTAGGCCTAGTCCCGTTTTGGGACCAGGCCTCCTAGGTCCAGTCCTCTCAGGGATCGGTCCTAGGACCGGGTTTTGGAGCTAGGCTTTTGGGCCCGGTCCCAAATGCCCAACTCTAATTCCCACCAAAGGTTTGGCGAATCTACAGTTCCCACCCTGATTTCATACATTCTAAATGCCTACCCTTAAATTAACAAATGGTTTAATGGAATGGTTAAAGGTAAAGGCGTCATTTATACTGCATTAAAGTTGAAATAAAAATAAAAATTTCAAAATAACCCTTCACATCTCAAATTTCTCTCACAGGCACCCTTTGCATCTCAAGTTTGAAATCAGACGATCATAACCCTACAACAGAAACGCAACTTGGCAACGGGGCATTTTATTAAAAGACCGTGTCAAGTTTAAATTTAATTAAAAGGCTATGAAGTTTTAAAGTGTTAACTAAATAGCTTTATTATTGATTAAGGGTAATTAAACATGATTAGTGCTTAATTAAGATTAATGAAGTATTGTATAATCTTTTAAAAATTATACTATGTTTCCAAAAACCTGAAATTCTTGCAAACAAACCCAAACACCTTATTTTTCCTCCTACCATTAACGCATCTCTACCATGGTTGATGTTTCTTCTTAGCCTCGTCTCTATCTTCTTCTTCCTCTGCATCTTCTGCTTCATCTACATCTTCTTCTTCCCCCTTCCTCTACATCTTCTTCTTCCTCATTCCTCTATATCTTCTTGTTCCTTCGCCATTAACACTTTCTTCTTCCTCTACCATTAACATCTTCTTCGCCAAAGATCTGCCTCCTCCTCCTCTTGACATTTCATCTAAGTATATGTATCTCCTCTTTACATTTTATATTTAGATTTACAAAGATTTAATAATGGATGGGGTTTGGATTATGATTTTGATTTAGTTGTTTAGGTTGTTAGGTTGTGTTTGATGTAATGCAAGTTGAAAGGAGTGAAATTTGTTGAATATTTTCTTACATTGTGGGTAGCTAGGGGTGATAGCACCGATTATAGGTGGAGATAGTTGAAAATGTGTTTTAGATCTGATGGATCGCTTAAGCAAGTTGGTATAAGTCTGGTATATGGTAGCAGATCGCTTAAGCGATCTGGTATATGACAGAAGATCGCTTAAGCGATCTGGTATAAGTCTGGTATATGGCAGCAGATTGCTTAAGCGATAAGGTATATGGCAGCAGATCGGTTAAACAATCAGACTTATTTGTACTAGATCACTTAAGCAATATACTAGATTGCTTAAGCGATGCAGTAAGCGATATACTTCGGTGAGAAATTATATTCCGTAATGTTTATTTAATATTTAGTCTTTTTTTATTAATTATTAATTATTTTTTTCATTTCAATAGAATGTGAAAAGAACACTTCGGTATTTGTCGATCAGCACCATACATAAAACTGAAAGATCTATTGTTATTCTATTATTTTTGTTAGTTCTTGGCAAGAAAGTAATATAAAAAAAATATATAATATTGATATAAAATTGAACTCTGCAACCATCTGCTCTGCACTCTGTAGACCAAGACTAAATAGACAAGATCACTTAAGCGATTAAGGGTAATTTACTTCAATATTTCTTTTCCATGTTTATGGACATATGTTTAATATAGACATAAAAGAACTAATTTAATTAAAATATAATAACGGTCATGGTCCACTGAACGAATCGTACACCTGATATGTTTAATATAGACGTAAACATTCTATACCATATATGTTTAATATAGCCGTAAAAGAACTAATTTAATTAAAATATAATAACGGTCATGGTCCACTGAACGAATCGTACACCTGATATGTTTAATATAGACGTAAACATTCTACACCATATATGTTTAATATAGCCGTAAAAGAACTAATTGAATTAAAATATAATAACGGTCATGGTCCACTGAACGAATCGTACACCTGATATGTTTAATATAGCCGTAAAAGAACTAATTTAATTGATATATAATAACGGTCATGGTCCACTGAACGAATCGTACACCTGATATGTTTAATATAGACGTAAACATTCTACACCATATATGTTTAATATAGCCGTAAAAGAACTAATTGAATTAAAATATAATAACGGTCATGGTCCACTGAACGAATCGTACACCTGATATGTTTAATATAGCCGTAAAAGAACTAATTTAATTGATATATAATAACGGTCATGGTCCACTGAACGAATCGTACACCTGATATGTTTAATATAGACGTAAACATTCTACACCATATATGTTTAATATAGCCGTAAAAGAACTAATTTAATTAAAATATAATAATGGTCATGGTCCATTGAATGAATCGTACACCTGATATGTTTAATATAGACGTAAACATTCTACACCATATATGTTTAATATAGCCATAAAAGAACTAATTTAATTAAAATATAATAGTGGTCATGGTCCATTGAACGAATCGTACACCTTATATGTCTAAGATAGAGTTAATCGCTTAACCGATCTAGTGAAATATAATAAAAATAATCCGAATACACTGGATCGCTTAAGAGATTTCATTTCTCGCTTAAGCGATCCTATGTATTTAGACTTAGTCGCTTAAGAGATCTGGTTGTATTTATGTTATCGCTTAATCGATTCTATGCTTTTACATTTGGTCGCTTAAGCGATCTACAATCGCTTAAGCGATCACGAACAAGACATAATCAATAAGTGCCCAAACGCACGATTGCTTAAGCAATTTATTCTATCGCTTAAGCGATCCTTTGCTTTTAACCTTGGTTGCTTAAGCGATCATGTCCAAGGCAGAATAAACTTCTGCCTAGATGCATAATCGCTCAAGCGATTCTTCACTTTTACTGTTGGTCGCTTAAGCAATTTTAGATCACTTAAGTGATCACGAACAAGACAATAAATAAGTGCCCGAATGCACGATCGCTTAAGCAATTCATTATATCGCTTAAGCGATCCTCTGCTTTTATCGTTGGTCACTTTAAGCGACCATGTCCGAGGCAGAATCAACTTTTGTCCAGATGCACAATCGCTTAAGTGATCTAGGTATCGCTTAAGCGATTCTTGGATTTAACTGTTGGTCGCTTAAGCAATCTACGATTGCTTAAGCGATCATGAACAAGATAATAAATAAGTTCCCAGACGCATGATCGCTTAAACAATTAATTATATCGCTTAAGCGATCATTTGCTTTTAACGTTGGTCTCTTTAAGCGATTATAAATCGCTTAAAGTGATCATGTCCAAGGCAAAATCAACTTCTGCCCAGTGCATGATCGTTTAAGCGATCTAGGTATTGCTTTTATTGTTGGTCGCTTAAGCAATCTACGATCACTTAAGCAATATGCGATCGCTTAAGCGATCCTTTGCTTTTAACCTTGGTCGCTTAAGCGATCATGTCCGAGGCAGAATCAACTTCTGCCCAAATGCATGATCGCTTAAGGGATTTAGGTATCGCTTAAGCGATTATTCGTTTTTACTCTTGGTCGCTTAAGCGATTTTAGATCGCTTAAGCAATCATGTTCGACCCTTGGAATTTGCGTCAGCGTCTTCCTCTTCAGTTTCAATTTCAACTCCTGCCCTCCCTTGTTCCGCCAATAGAATGTCTTCTGTTAGCGCCGTCTCCTCTCCTGGTGGAGCAACTTCAGTATTTCTTTCCCTTTTGACTTTGAGTTTAATTAGTAATCTTGTTAAATGGAATTAATATATGTTGATGCAATTAGGTTGTCAAATTGAGGAGAAAAAAAGCAAATTGGCGTTGATCGTTTAAGTGACATTGCCTATCACTTAAGCGATCATAGACTTGATGATGATTTTGACACAAATTGGCCTTGGTCACTTAAACGATTTTGGCTATCGCTTAAATGATGAAGGCTTATCTATACTGGATTGCTTAAGCGAGAGATGACATCGCTTAAGCAATCATGGACGTGATGATGATTTTAACACAAATTGGCCTTCGTCACTTAAACGATTTTGGCTATCACTTAAGTGATCAAGGGTTATCTATACTGGATCGCTTAAGCGAGAGCTGACATTGCTTAATCAATCATGCACTTGAGGATGATTTTGACATTGCCTTGGCCTTCGTTGCTTAAGTGATTTTGGCTATCGCTTAAGTGACAAAGGCTTAAGCGATCGTGGACTTGATGATGATTTTGACACAAATTGGCTTTCGTCGTTTAAGCGATTTCGGCTATAGCTCAAGCGATCAAGACTTATCTATACTGGATCGCTTTAGCAAAAGCTAACATCACTTAAGTGAGAGTGCACTTCAGGATGATTTTGACATTGCGTTGGCCTTCGTCGCTTAAGCGATTTTGATTATCGTTTAAGTGATGAAGATCCATTTATACTGGATCGCTTAAGTGAGAACTGACATCGCTTAAGCGATTGTGCACTTGAGGATGATTTTGACACTACCTTGGCTTTCACCGCTTAAGCGATGTCGGCTATCTCTTAAGCAATCAAGAGTTATCTAATACTAGATCACTTAAGGATGGTGGACTTGATGATGATGATTTTGACACAAATTGGCCTTCGTCGCTTAAACGATTTCAGCATACACTTAAGCGACGAAGGCTAATCATACTAGATCGCTTAAGCGAGAGCTAACATCTCTAAGCAATCATGTACTGGGATGATTTTCACACAGCCTTGGCCTTGGTCGTTAAGTGATTTCGACATCGCTTAAGCGACGAACTATTTATACTGGATCGCTTAAGTGAGAGCTGAAATCGCTTAAATGATTGTGCACTTAAGGATGATTTTCAAACTGCTTGGTCTCGTCACTTAAGCGATTCGGCTATCACTTAAGCGATCAAGGATTATTATACTGGACCACTTAAGCGAGAGTTAACATCGTTTAAGCGATCGTGTAGTTGATAAGGATGATTTTTACACAACTTGGGCTTCGTTGCTTAAGCAATGTCGGCTATCGCTTAAGGATCAAGGCTCTATAACTGGTAGCTTAAGCGAGAGGGTATCACTTAAGTGATCAAGGCTAATTTGTTTTATTTAGAATATTTCTCAAATACATAACAGCTTAGATGCGAAACGCTGCTTAAGCGATCCTGAATAGATAAGTCGTGGTCGTTTAAGCGATCAAAGCCAATTTGCTTCTTTTCTCCTCAATCTTGTGATATTGTGAACGTTTGCGTGAGAAATTATATTCGGTAATGTGGGTCAGCTATCTATTCAATCAGAACCATCATATTTTTGAAATGAGGTATGTTTCTACTAACAGTCACACTTGGTGCTATGACATTCCTCTGTGTATCGTTGGGTTGCTAGTCACATATCGTAGACTACTTATTTTGATGTTGTGAAAGTCCAAGGTTTAAATTAATGCTAGTAATACGTGTTGATGGCCTTAATATGTGTTGATGCAATTCGGTTGTCCAACAATCCTTCTAAAACAACAGGATTGCTTAAGCAATGTAACAGATCGCTTAAGCAATCCAGTTAAAATGCCTTGCTCACTTAGCGATAGCCAACATTGCTTAAGTGACGAAGGCCAAGTTGTGTAAAAATCATCCTTATCAAATCACCATTGCTTAAGCAATGAATGCCAAGTTGTGTAAAAATCATCCTTATCAAGTTCACGATCGCTTACAAGTCAGATCTCGCTTAAGCGAAATAGTATAGATAAGCCTTGATCGCTTAAGCGATAGTTGAAATTGCTTAAGCAGCGAAGGTTAATTGTGTCAAAATCATCATCAAGTCCATGATCACTTAAGTAATGTCAGTCTTACTTAAGGATCAGTATAGATAAGCCTGTCACTAAGTGATAGCTGAAATCGCTTAAGCGACGAAGGCCAAGGTAGTGTCGAAATCATCCTCAAGTGCACAATCGCTTAAGCAAAGTTAGCTCTCACTTAAGCGATCAATTAGATAAGCTTCGTTGCTTAAGCATAGCCGAAACGCTTAAGCGACAAAGGCCAAGGCAGTGTCAAAATCATCCTCAAGTGCCCGACGTTTAAGCAATGTCAGCTCTCACTTAAGCGATCCAGTATAGATAAGCCTTGATGCTTAAGTGATGTCCTCTCTCGCTTAGAGATACGTATAGATAAGCCTTCATGTTTAAGGGATAGCCAAAATCTCTTAAATGAAGAAGGTCAATGCAATGTCAAAATCATCTCAAGTACACGATTGCTTAAGCAATGTAGTCTTGCTTAAGCGATCTAGTATAGATAACCCTTGATCACTTAAGCGATAGCTGAAATCGCTTAAGCGATCAAGGCTAATGTGCTTCAGAATCATCCTCAAGTACACGATCGCTTGAGCAATGTTAGCTCTCGCTTAAGCAATCCAAATAGATTAACCTTGATTGCTTAAGTGATAGCCGAAAATGTTAAGCAATCGAGGCTAATGTGCTTCAAAATCATCCTCAAGTACACGATCGCTTAAGCGATGTCACCTCTCGCTTAAGCGATCCAGTATAGATAGCCTTGGTCGTTAAGCGATAACCGAAATCGCTTAAGCAAGAAGGACAATTTGTGTTAAAATCATCATCATCAAGTCCATATCGTTTAAGTGATGCAATTATCGCTTAAGCAATCCAGTATAAATAACCCTTGATTGTTTAAGCGGTAGCCGAATCGCTTAAGGGACGAAGGCCAAGTTGGTGAAAAATCATCCTTATTAAGTCACCGACTGCTTAAGCAAGTCATATCTCAGTTAGGCGATCCAACATAGATAAACCTTAATCACTTAAGCGATACCAGAAATCGCTTAAGCAAACTAAGGTCAGTTTGTGTCAAAATCATCATCATCAAGTCCACGATCGCTTAATCAATGTCAGCTCTGCTTAAGCAATCCAATATAGATATCTGATCGCTTAAGCGATAGCAATGATAAGCATTCAATATCTATATTTGTTATATTCCTTATGTTTTAATGGTTTAAATGCTTAAATCTGGATTGATTATGTTCATATTTTGTGGAGTAGATTAGGAGTTAACTCAAATTGAATTCAAAATCAAGAGTTTTGGAGAGAAAAAAATCGGAGCTCAAAAAGAGATTCATTCCAGAAGCGGATTTTGCTTAAAGCGTGGGCACGTCCTGTTTTCCCATAATGTTCATAAAAGCAGTCAGCAGATAAAACGTGGGCGTGCCTTACGG
Source organism: Pistacia vera (assembly GCF_008641045.1). Classification (NCBI taxonomy): domain Eukaryota; kingdom Viridiplantae; phylum Streptophyta; class Magnoliopsida; order Sapindales; family Anacardiaceae; genus Pistacia; species Pistacia vera. The sequence goes on from NW_022195685.1 coordinate 832,232, forward strand.
ATCCGAGGTTTTGACCTAGGGTTACGAATTTGTTGGAGAAAAAGATATGCATGATAGCTGAAAAGATTTATTTCCCTTTCCTAATCCTAGAATTTGCCAAGACTCCCTATTTTGGTGAGATTTGCTTTTAATTAGTTTCTGATCTGATAGGGTAACTATTATAGATGGAGTTAAATAGGGAGATTATTCCAAGAAAGGGGGAGATCTATCTCTACTCTCTTTCTTCTTTTCTTTAGGAGTTCTTTTAATTATGAGTAGCTAAATACTTTTCTTCAACTGAAGGATAATTGAAGTTTTGATTCTTCAAGAATTGTGAGATCTAAATAATTTTCAGTGTTCTTTTATTCTTCATATTTATATATCTTCTATGTTTATTAACAATATTGTCTTGATTGATTGATGCAAAGGCCCGTGTTCAATTATCAGGTTGATAAATTGCCATTTAGAACTTTAAATGTAATTGTTTAAGTGTTCTAATATATGTGGTAAAATAACATAGTTGATTATAAAGGGATTTTCGATTTATTTTATGAAGATATATAATCTAGTCTAAATGAATCGAGCTGTGTATTTGTTGGCTAGAATTGGTAGTCTCTCTAATTATTAATGTTGTCGATAGATAGATCCTAAGAGTTTGTTTAGGGTTGTTTATTAACAGGGAAGTAATCAAAGAGCTTGTTTTGGTTATCGAGAAAGTAAGGAGAGATAGGTTGTTAGAGCTTATTATAACCATAACCAATTTAGTGAAGAATAGAAGATTTTATCCTTGTATCTGTGATCAATTCTCTGAACCAATTCCGAAATTATACCTTTGGTTGGATATTTGCTTGATATTGATTTCTCCTAATTTTTAGTTGATTATAATTGCTTTCTTTTATTCACTTCAAAATTTCAAAACCCCTCTTTTCTTTGCTTTAATTTTCATTAAATAAATCTACCCAATCTCTGTGGATATGACCTTACTCATCACTATTACCATTTATATTTTTTTGAGAGTGAGAATTTATTATTTGTGGATCGACACCCACCAGCAACATGGCTAAGTGATCTTGTAATTTTGTGTTGTACTTACTGCAATAAGTTTAATTTACAAATTCTATTGTAAATTACCATGGTTTTTGACATTCAACAATCTACAACTTGAAAAAAAATAAAGCAACTCTACAACACAAACATACAATCTAGAAAGCTATGAAAGATGTATAATAAAAACACCCATGTTATATGAAACTCTTGAGCATTGAGAGGATAGACAAATAATGCATTTGAAAGTTCGATACGTTCTCGCGATAATTTTTCAGGCGACCAAACTAGGATTGTGTAAAATATTGACTTCGTATGATGTCATGGAACCAACATGACAATGTCCTCTATATTGCATAAAAAAGGGCAGCAATTAGAAACTCCCTTTCTGTTAACAACTTGAATTTATGGACCCGTTATGTTCGTGGTCATGACATCGAATTTTCCTGGAAAATAAGCTCTACTTTATAGCTCGAAACCAACTTCATGCTCAAGATACTAGCAATCTTATCATCCTTGATTTGGATTTGCTGGAAATGTCCCTCGAACTCATCAATTCATAAGCTTTTGCTGTCATGTAGTATGTCTAAAGAAGGCTAGCACACTTAAACTTGTTTATGTTCTTGCCAAGGTGTCTCATATAGAATTTGTGATGTGTTAGGGGTAAATAGTGGCCATCCCTCTTTATAGAGTTGTGTCATTTAGATATTATGCACAACTCGTCACTGTTAGGCACATCGTAAGTAATTGCTTAAAAACCAAGTCACAACTTGGCGTTCTTAGAGTCAACCATATTGCATGTAACGGGATAATGATTTTTGCAGTCCTTCGCAATGGCCACCAACAATGTACCTCCAAACTTCCCATCAAAAAGCAACATCAATAGCCAACACCTTTCTCATATTCGAAAACCTCTTATAGTAGCTCTATAAGCAACAAAAATATATTTAAACCTATATTCTTGTCCACTTCAAAGTGTCTTGCTGCCTGGTTTGTCAACTCAAGCATATAATAATAGGCTTCTAGTATTGCGAACCCATGCTCTGGTATGCTTCTCACAAAATTTTGTGCATGTTCTCTCCCTTTGCAGCATTTCAGTAACTGACATCACTTCGAACTCTGTGCACACATATCTCTGAATGTCTAGTGAGATGGACCTTTCCTTTCAACAAACTAACTTTTCCAAATTGTCCAAACATTAGCAGAGGCTTGTCAATGTTGGCCTGAAATATGTCCCAACCCACATGTATACTCAGGGCATATGTGCTAAGAATAAATTTTTCAGATTCCATATACCTTTACAATAAACCCGCTAACATAATTTCAGTCACGATATGCAACTATCAATACAGATGAATTAGACTTTTTGGTGATGAACTCAAAATTACCTCTTACACAACAAGTTTTAGCTTCCTCATATGTTCCTCCTTGTTGTCAAATAAATACCACGTGCAAGTCTAATCCATCAGTAAAAACATGAGAGATTCACTACTAGTTACAATTGCCGCCTCTGAATCTACATAAAGGACTATAACGTTCTCTTCCTTGCAAACACACCTTATGCATCATCTGTATTTATAAGAATCTCTACAATGTAGGGAACATGCACGGTTGTAAGTTGCTAGTGGGGTTTACGCATCGGAAAACAAAATAAAAATCCCCAACAACAACATTGAACCCAAGAACCATACTCGATTTACGTTATTTACATATGAAATAATATTGAATATAAAATTTCGAATTTCATACCAACGTTTGGAGGCTTTTTCAATCGATGCGAATCGTCCCACTCTAAGATAAGAGTGAAATCTCGGTATCTGACAAAGACAAGATGTCAATCACCAAGCGATTTGATGTGCTAGCCAATCCCGCAAGGATCAAGAATGGGAATGCACTAGAATTTTTCTTTGAAAAATTCTCTTCTCCATAGAGAGAAAACGGGAGAGAGAGAGGAGGTGAGTGGCTAGGATTTAATTATGGTTTCATCATTATTTTAATTTAAGTTGCCTTTTATATGCAACAAAAATTAAAACTCTAATCTATATAGGAATAAATTTATTCCATGACTAGAATAGTAAATCCCCATTACCAAACAAGGTATAATCTACATGGCATCTTATTCAAATTCAAATATGAATTTCATATTATATATTATATTTATTATATCATCAAATATTAATATTGAGTAATATTTTATTCAAATATGAATTTCATATTTCATAATATTATCTTCACTAATATTAATATCATCAAATGTTATATCAAATAATATATATATATATATACATAATCCCACTAATTTAATTTCAATATAAAATTAAATATAGACAACGACCTCAACAAATTTAATTGCACTATGAGATACCAAAATGCTTTTCATCTCAAAAGACGAAAATCATTCCATCATAAATGACGAAATATCCTTTCCATCATAAATGATGAAAAACCCTTCTCACAAAGACGAAAATACCCTTTCTCACTAATTCATCCTTTAATCCGTCTTCTATGTGTATGACCCGAAGGCTCCTTATCATATCGACAATGAGTCGTCTCGCGATCGACACCAATCAATTGACTCACTAAACACAAACCAATATTGGCCTCTAGCAAGGCATCATGGCCACTCGATAGATTCGAATTTGGTGAAACAGCTTGCCAATCAACGATATGGTTACCTTGCAATTCGATCCTTTCATCATACATTATCTCATCAAGGCCGAGGTACAGTAGTAGTGTCAACTTCAGATATCCTTGATCTCTTGATATTCGATTATTGGACCAACAATCGGAAAAGATTGGATTGAGTGACAACACAATCCCACTATGACCACAGATTCAATGTCGTTGCCATTTACCAAATTACTCAGTGAGATAATTTCTCCCATACTCGAGAGTGATGAATCATTTGTCAGTCGACCATAGTCTTGATACACTCCTCGATGTAGCCAATCACTACCGTATTAATAGCTTTGAATAGAAATACGTTGGGCTAGTTTCAAACTACACCAATCAGTGCACAAGGCACTCCAGTGATCTCAAGTCTAAGAATCACATGTACCACCATTCGTTAGAGGATTTATTTCATAGACACTAGGGTTACCATCCATATAGAATCCTCTGGTGGGTCTTTCTAGTGAACTTGCCTCCAGTAAGCACCCATGCGTTACACCAGGTTGTCAGCAAACAACCTTGACAAGTGAGATCAGTCACTGTCTTTCAATAGGGTCGTTCAACACTATGATAGCCTTACCATATTATCTGTATCCTTGGTCAGAATAATACTAGGGCTACGGATATTTCTAGAATGACCATCATATATGATCATAGTGTTCTCACTATCAAGATTAGAAACACTTGATACCCTCGTCACGGTTCTACCATCCTAAGGACATATATCAATACATACAATTATGATTTACACAATATAGTAGAAATTGTCTTTTATTGATTAATAAACATTATTACAAAGAGTCAATTATACAATAATTGATTGGCTCTAGGGTACTTACTCTTACAACGGTATCCTTCTCATCCGCAGTTTCATTCTGCCCCCATGACCAACCTCTTCTACAATGTCCTCCTCACCACCCAAATCACCGCGTACTCTTGATTTTTCAACACAGAAATCAATGCCCTTGTAGTTAAAATTAAAACCAACATTCTCCACACCAATTTGCTTGTTCTCCCCATCCTTTGAACATTCCACAGGTTTATCCACAACAGAAACCCTTAAAATCAGCCTTAAACCATTATTGACCACATCAAGCATATATAACTTCACATCTTTATCCAACATTAATACAACAAGGGGTACTGTATAATGTTCAAGAACTCTGCTTAAAACATACACAACTATATCACTATATGAGTAACTCAACCCAACTCTTCTAATGACTTCATCAATCAACTCATCAAAACTAACTTTTGTACTCACAACAATTGCTATATCTTCTTTGCTCTTCCCAATCTACTTCCAACAACCTTCGTCCTCCACCCACTCACCAAAATATTCAACACCCAAACCAACTTGTCCAATGTCTAATAATAGTCAAGTACCTATAATGCAAGAAAAAAAATTACTAACCGATATATTAAGGGCTGATAGATTCTAAAGAGCATCTGCAAAGTTGCTTAAGTGATCTGGTGTATCGCATAAGCAATCTAGTATATCGCTTAAACGATCTAGTATAGATAAGTCTGATCGCTTAAGCGATTTGCTGCCACATACCTGATCACTTAAGTGATCTGCTACCATATACTAGATCGCTTAAGCAATCCATCAGCAATTGGTACCACCCCTAGCTACCCACAATGCAAGAAAATCATCAACAAATTTCACTCCTTTCAACTTGCATTACATTAAACACAACCCAAGAACCTAAATCACTTAATTGAAATCATAACCCAAACCCTATCAATTAAATTTTTGGGGATAGAAGTCTAAAATACAAAGAGGAGTAACACAAACCTAGACGAAATATCAGAAGGAGGAGGCGGATCTTCTAGCAAAAAATGCTAATGGCGGAGGAAGAAGAAGATGTAGAGGAAGAGCAGGAGGAGGAAGAGGAGGTGGGCTTCGGTTTTGCTAAGAAGAAACAACAATAGGTTGGGGAGTTCCGATGTTGATGGCGGGAGGGAGGGGATCAAATTCTTTGTTTTGGGTTTGGGTTTCTTTGCAACAATTTTGGGTTTTTAGGACAAAGTGAATTTTTTAAAAATTAGTCAATGCTTCATTAATCCTAATTAAAACATGATTAATGATTAATTGTCATTAATTTGTCTTAATAAAAAAAACAAGGCTATTTAGTAAAGACTGAAAAACTTGATGGTTTTTTAATTAAATCCAAGGCCAAAATGGCCTTTTAATCTTTTGCCCCCTTCCTATCTTTCCTTTGAAGAATTCTGTAACATCCAAAGAGATGTGGTTTGTGAACTTTGTTGATAATATTCTGCTTAAACATGACAAGTCAGGTATAATCAAACTTCGGCTCCGATATGCATATTCACATGACCATCACCGTACCAATAAATGGATCAGTATTGCAGCAAGAGCCGGAATTACAGAACCTTGATCTCTACATTATTGAACCTGCAAAATCTTTCTGTTCATTCTTCTTACCTTCCTCATCTCTTTGCAAGTCCTTGGTGACATTGAAACTGGAAATGGAATTAATATACCGGGTTCTGTTTCCTTCTTATTTTGCTTTCCCAAATCTGAAGAGAATTTTACTCCAGAGCTCTCCTGTTCTTGAATGGCCTGAGATAAAAATTTTGATCTATCACTTGGAACACTGGCTATATGAGAGAAAAGTGATGCAAGAACACTTTCATAATTTTTCTCTAGCGGAGCGTTTAAAACATATTAGAATGAATGATTTTCATGGAACCAATAGTCAAATTGAGCATCTGAGATTCTTCCTAGGAAATGCACAGGTGTTGGAAAAGTGATTGTCCAGCTGCGTAATTATGTAAAGGACCCAGATAATCTTTTGTCTCAAGAGTTATCTCAGCTTCCAAGACTATCAACCAATTGGGTCTTTGTATATAAAACTTCTAATAAAAATTATTCTTTCCTTTAAATTTTGAGCATTTCGTTAAGTTGATATTACCTCATTTCCCAATAAAGTTTCTCGTGCTAAGTGCCTTTTCGTATTGTAAGTCAAACAAATCCGACGCAATATCAGGTGCTACAGAGCCGATTCAGAATTGTGACAGGATAAGCTCTCTCCCCAGATCACTTCTTCAACATATCGTCGCTTTCCTCCCCACAAAATATGTTGCACAAACCAGCGTTCTGTCAAGTTATGGCTTCCTTTTGTACATATTGAGTTGAAAGAACGCTGGATGACTCACAAGGAAAGTTTCATGAATTGTGTAGACCATCTTCTTCTCCACCATGACAAGTCAAGTATAACCAAATTTCAGACTTTCGTGCCGAGATTCAAGTGATGATTCTCATATCAATGCATGGATTAAGGCTATAGTAAGGACTGGAGTTCAGGAGCTTGATATCCACACTCGACTCGTAATAAATTCTGCTTTATCCTCCTGATTTTTTGATTGCTATTCCCTAGTGACACTGAAACTGGATATTGGACCTTTACTGCGGTTCCCTGAATCATTTTGTTTCCCAAAGATGAAGAACATGCATCTAAAAATGGTTCTGTTGCTTGAGAACTTACTCATCAGCTCTCCGACAGCCCATATCTTGAAAATTTAATCTTAGAGTCTTGCCTAGTTTGCAAGATTTCTTATAGTATGTTGCATACTTTTCAAGATCGAATCGGAGATGATCATAGTTCAGGGAATCTCCCCAATTTGAATGATGTTCATATAGGCTTATCTTATTTTCGCCTTAGTGATTGTGCTTGTTGTCTTGGTAAATTCCTAAGGAAAAAGTATAATGTCAAGGCTTTGAACCTGCCTCAGACATCGGTTAAGGTATAATTTCTCTTTTATTTTCAGGTTGCATTGATTGATGCCGTAATTAACATATCACCTTTTTCATTTTTGCAGGTTTTGCAAGTTCAGAGGTGTTATATTGAATGACTTGCCTACCTTTTTCAATCTAAAGCTCCTGAAGATTACGATTAATACAGAGATGGACGAGGATGGAGTCGTGGCTTGTCTACTCCGGCATTAACTCATTCCCTTTAACATTTTGTAATTTATTCTGGAGCATTCAGGGAGAGCTGAAGCCAAATGAGTCTCCTCTTCGTGCCCCTGGAAGTTTAAAGAGGGTTTGGAAGTGCAAAATTCTTGGAGAAGTTTATCATTCAGGTGGATCACAAAGAAGTAAAAGTTACCAGAGTTTGCATTGATTTATTATTGTGGCTAAATAAGTTGCCCGATGGAGATGTAATAGATCCGAATTCCATCTGCCAAGAGTTATTGCATTTTCCAAGACTATCAACCAGTTGCTTTTTTTAAGTTCTGTAACAAAATCCTTCTACTTCAATACTATCAACAATCTTTTTTGGTTGGATGAATATTTAGAACTTAATCTAAACGGGGGTTGGGATGATCCACATTATTTTCTGCATTTGATATATTCTTCTTCTTGATCATTTTCTGATGATGGATTGAAATTTACAGAAAATATACCTGTAACTTTGGCTGCTTTTGATTTACACAAGAATGTCCATGGTTTAGCAAACCTGAATAAGGAAATGAAATTTTTTCAGAAATCACATCAGAGGCTAAACATAAATTTGCAAATTTCTGTGAATTCATTTTCGATTTTGTTCTCTGGACCCTTCTATATATTATCAACGATGTCTCCTTCGTTAACTCTTTCGCCTGGCTTGAATGATATAGCATGATGTTACTCCATATGAGACGCGAAGCTTTCATGCTTTGGTTTCCTGAAATTTCTGTTTATCAGCACTTTGCATCACAGTATTATTCTCTTGACAAATTGCATTAACATAAACAATTAAGTTGTTTGTTAAGTCTTCTGAACATAAAAACTTCAATCAAGGGTGTAAACTTTCAAGCTATTGTTTAATCTGTATCAGGCTCTTAGTCCATCTGCAATGGCAATCTCAGTGAGAAATTTAAAAGCACCTGAAAAGGTCTGATAAGTCTTCTGGACATAACAACCAATCAGGATCGAAAAGGTCTCTCAAGTCTTCTGTACATAACAGCCATTCGTGATCAACATCAGCAGGTGGAACATCAGGTCAGAAAAGAGAAGAATCAATAGTCAAGTCTTCATTCTCATCCCTGTGAGGGGGAGTGTTGAAGTCCCCATTCAATAAGACTTTATTAGGTAAGGAGTCAGGCTCACCTCAATTTCTATTAGTAACAAGTCAAAACTAGATACATTAAGAGTAAGTCAAATGTTCTGTCAATGACATAACCATTTGTGAGCTTTGCTCTTCTGGTTGATGCAGGAGGATCTGAGAACCTACGTCTAAAAGACGAATGCAATGTGCAAAGAGAAGGAAATTGAAGTGGAAAATGTTTTAAACTCAAGTGGATTCTCGATGGTCAAGCACTCAGCTCAACTGAACCTGAGCTCTGCTACCATGATAGAATTTGAGGTGAGTCTGACTCCTCATCCAATAAGGTCTTGTTGAATGGGAGGATACTCTCTCTTATAAACCAGAGGTTTGAGTGTGCTTAGTCAGTGTGGGACTTCAAGAGTTACCTCTTGGAAATACCCACTACTTAAGAAAATCTCCTTTATCATATTGGTCAGGATACATAAATGTGCAAACTGTGAGGAGGGCTGATGCTGCGATGACTAATGGCTTGAATTCGGTATAAGTGATGTCTGTGATAAACATGAGGAATACAATCAGATGTTTTAGGCTCCAATAAATTGCTCAGAAATGATGCAAAATATATATTTCTGTAGCTCAAACATTCACACAGATGTTATCAAAATCAACTAATGTTCTCTAAGCTATCTTACTGCCTTGTGTTTGAACTATGATCTCGTTTATCTTGCTGCGACTGAAGCCTTGTTTCAATGGAAGCTTGTCAGCTAGGTACTCCACAAAGCTGAAAGCCATGAGCGGACGTGTTCGTTTCTACTCCATCTTCCTTATATCATTTCTACTGCATTCCCTCAAATTCCTGCATTCTGACACGACAAGTAAGGCACAAAACTTACATCTCTTAACGTGAATATAAATACATTTACACTAGCTAGCTGATGGACAGGATTAACCAGAAAATCATTTAAATCAAAGGCCGGCATCTCTGTCTTACACCCAATAGTTAGACAAGGTAGAGCTAGAAGAACTATATCATTTCGCATTCGCCCTTTGAGAACCTGATTAACTAATTTCAAACTAATAAACGCAAGATTCTGAAAATCGAACTAGTATAACATTAGGGATTTGATCTTGTTGATGCGTGATTTTGACACCAACCAAACGCACATGTGAAATACTGAGCTGACCTAGAAAACACATGTGGATGAAAGAATGAGAGTAAAAGAAATGACTAGACAATGTTTAAAGTGGTTCAGATGCTTAAGGAAGCAAGTCCTACTTCCACTGATGTTGTATTAATGATAACGGTCAGGTCACATCCCGCAAGCTGATTTTACAAATGATTACAAGGAAGAGAGAGAGAGAGAGAGTATATGTTGTTTCTTAAAGAGATTAGCTAATCCCCTAAATTGAGAGAGGAACTCTCAATTTATAGTGGGATAGATTAAGGTTATGATTACTGAATCTGTGAGTTTGTAGGATTATCCGTACAAATCTTCATTTATGTCTCATTGCCCACCTTCCAGAGCGATTTACGTAATTTGGTGTAGGAATTGGACACGTGGAAGCTCTCCAGCTCCTGACTGGCCTGGCGCGCACCCACTGCACTGACAAAAGCGTGCTGCTCTTTTCATCACGTGACTCGGCTACGAGTGTACCCAAGTTCTGACTTTTTCATGCTGACCTGGGCTTACGTCAGCCCTGCTTTCTTCAGGCATAACAGATCTTATAGTATCGGGAGTTGATGCCTTGAAATGAAGCGATCCAAGTAATTCATAGCAAGATATGCAATGTACGGATCTATTTTCTACATCGATCATATTCTTGAGATTTTGAATTCTGCAGTAAGTTTCAGAAAGTTATCAAAGATTAAAACAGATAAGTATTTTGCAATACATGAAATAGCAATACATCAACTCAATCCAATTTTCTGTTTAAAACTTTTATCAATTTATCTATCAACAATCCTAAATTTATATGTAATAAACTGAACGACATTTTCTTAGCAACCAAACAGAATTTGGAAACTTCAGCTAAATTAAGCAATTGAACTCAAGAAACAACATCAATTCTTTTCTTCAACTCTGTTTTCTCAGCAACCAAACAAAATCATTTTCGGTTAATTGATTATTGAGCTAGAATTCATTTTCTTTGGAACTAAACAAGAACCAAAGTCTTCTCAGAATGGCTTCTTTGCTCTCTGAATAGCCCTCAGCGGCCATAAACTTCGTTTCCACAGTGAAGTACTTCTCAACCTCTAGTTTCTTAGCCTCCAGCATTCCACATTTTGGTAATAAATCCATTTTCAGAAACGATTTTCTAGCGCTTGTTTGTTAGCCGAGAAAGAAAAAGAAAAGAAAAGATTGAAAATTTCAGTTTAGGACTGAAAACGATTTTTGACAGTTAGATAGTTAGTTGATTAGTTCGTTAAGACTGTGCAGTGAATTTTTGGCGGTTCTCTTCAGAGTTGAGCTCAGTTTTCCCTGGTTCTTCCGATGCTTGCTGGTCAACTGAGTTATAAGTTTCGCCACGTCACTATTTACTATTGGGCCCCCGAACGCATCACGGATCTTTTACTGATGAACGAATAGATTCACATCCTGAAATGATGACATGGCTTGATAATTAAACGAGAGTCGATTTCAACTGAAACGCTGCGTTTCAATCCGTGAAAAACTGAAAATATACTATTTGATAAAGAAATGACAGTTGTCAAGCAAGCCGTCTTCCAATAGAAACCTGTAAGCCTCCCCCTCTCTTCGCTTTTTAGGGCTTTTTATTTTTCGTCTGAATTTAAAGTTTCAGTTCTTCTTAAAAGACCTAACAAATTCAATTAGAGCTTCAATATCAATATTTGAACAAGATTTGAATTTAATTTATTTTTTAGCCGTATTTGGCAGTATGAAATTAGAGCTTCAATATTAATATTTGAACAAGATTTGAATTACAGATTTATGGTGATAATGAACAGATTATGGAGAATAGAGCAAGAACTCAGTTAAAAGATACATGGAAGGAGATAGGAAACGAAGAGAGGGAAGCTGCAGTTCAAGAAGAATTGAAAAGAATGAATCAACTTCCCCCGAACAGCACTTATGTTACTCATCGCGTACGTGTTCTCAACAAGATTCTTCAACTGATATCGCTTCAGGTATGCAACAATGAGTAGGGTTATATTGTTTCATTAGCCTTGGATGCTTTTTGTTATTTGTTGTTTAAGTGAAAGAGAATTTGATGCATACTTGTCTTTATTTGTCAGAGAACTACTTCACAGGACAAGGAGTTGGAGTTGCTCTTTGCTGGGCTGTCTCTGTGAACTAGATTGGTAAAGTAAATTATAATCAAATTTATTCTGTGAAACTTGTATGTTATGTGAATGTTTGTCTCTGTGATCATTCCCATAATACGTGCAAAATCTTGCTAAATTATTTGACCCTGACTTCTTATTGTCATTGTCATGTTTTTGCCTATATCGAGTTTTATTGACATCATTTTAACAAGTAGAGTCTCTACTACATCATGCTGTTCTTCAGAATATCTATAATCGATCGATTTCATTGTTTTTTTTCCATGCGGCATTCCCACTTATTTGGTTTGTATCCTGTACTTGACTTGTAAACTTAGTAAACTTAGTAATCTTCCTATCTTGATTCAACCTTCTATATTGAACTATCTTTTTCATTAGTCTGAATTTGTGGTTGACTAGGTGACAATCTTTGCTCGTTGATTACTGCAATTAGCATTCATGTAGTTAAGAGGCAATGCTTGTTCATTCTACGCCTGGATGACTGCTCATTCTATATATAAAAATAAAAGTTCCAGCGGCAATGAGTTAAGTTTTATGCTGACTGAAAACTTATGGGGCTGCAACAGACAGGCAACTATGAAAGTGCTTTCTCAGAAGGCTTTAAATGCTTAATAAAGCATTTAAGCTCATCAAATTTTTGTATTAATGCCAACTCTTGCTATATGCGTCTTTAGTTAATTTCTTGATCTTAAGTCTGGTGAAAGTACTTCTTGATTTCTCTAAAGAAAATTGTGAACCACTGTGCTTGCAGGTCTATTAACATCAATGGAGAATGTCAAATTGTGAACTTGTGATTTCTCTGGACAAAGATGATCAAAAGTGACTTCAAACCTTGTGCACAATGTGAAATACGTTTCTAGCATGATCAAACATGATGCCGTATGAATATCTTTTTGCTGCTTAGCTTTTGTCTGCTCTTTATGTTTGGTTTCTGAGGGGCTATCTTCTGGTAGCTGTAATATAATCTTGCGGCAACAATATAATATAAGCAAATTATACTTTTGATCTTTGATCCTGAACTTTGATTCTGTTGTCATTTCCTTTTTGCCTTCTTTGTTGAGTATGAAAATGGCCTAGACTATCTTGAACTCTTCGTTATTCATCTAAGCTTAAATATTGTGTATGATCCGAAGTACTTTAGATGTTCACAATTTTATGATCATCCAATGTACAGTCTGTGTTGTACAATTGCTTACCATTATTTTGATAGATTGTACAGAATGTCTCATAGTTGTCTCTACAGAACAAGACAATGGGAACCGTACCAAAAGGACTAGAAACAACAGAAGAATAAAAACATGAAAAATATGGGAACTTGTAGAACTGATGTTAGATTCCAGCATTGATTATCTGAATACACAATTAATTTGCAAATACCCCAAGCGGAATTTGAGGATGCAATAACATTATAATAATAAATAATATAATTGACGAATGTTTGACCAAAGCGAATCTATGCTTCTCTTAAAACCATGTCAAATTGGCAAGTTTATGAGCATCCAAATCCTCAAGCATCCAATCGTAGTGAAAACTTGAGTGGAGTTTAAATTCAAAAGAAACTGGAAACAAGCATATCTTCTTCTATATACGCTCTCTGGCTTCCCATTGCACCCATTTCAGGTCGATTTCCGGTCCCCATCCCAGACCTGCCTGCTACCGCCCAATCTCTTCTCTTCCCCTCGGCAGGACCAAGAGAGATGGCAAGGCAGGATGCCAACCAAGCCTGTGGGATAATGCATACATAAATAATATACTTCGACATTCCTAGTAGACTTTGACAGGTGTCAGGACCGGGTTGTTAATACGTAATAGCCTTACAGATTTGACCTCCCTGGGCAACCCTTTCATCGCAGATAATAGATACCATCTCTAATAAGCGGGGGTGAACCTCTACTCCAAACGGCTGTAGATGCATTGATAGAAAGACAAGCAACCGAACCGAACACCCGAGAGAGGAATACAAGGGGGGACAAGTGATGGAACACTAGACCACTGCTCCACCTCCCTGGGAAGTCTATAGAGATCTTGACCCCTCTGTGCCTTTATCGCTCTCCTCAGAAATCATTCTTGAACTTCCAGGACTGTCCCAAGTTCAGAAAATTGTGCTTGACCAAAGACAGAGTATGTTGCCGACTTGAATATAACATAGAACATGATATTATCTTTCACCACGCACAAGGCAGGGTAATGCTATGTCTTTTCTCAGCAAAATACACATGCCATCCTCAGTTCAGCTGAGTTAAAGCATGAAAACAGGAGATTACATAGTTATTAGCATATAGCATCTGAAGCACAAGAAAACTTAATTATATAAGCATGGCATACAAGCAGTTGCGTAAAGACCATTTCAATGGTCATATTTCATATTTGGCTTCCTAGATCTAACCCCAGGAACTATTAGATTATCCAACAAATGCTTACTCAAATTCTGATCTCGTCTTCTGGTTTTTGATTCAAACCAAGGATGGTGTTCTTACAATTTTGACTTACGTATCTTGGTTTGCTCAAGTGATTTCCGACAATCACTGAGTTCTTTCTCCATTCTGCCTACCTTATCTTTCAGTTCCTGCACATCTTTTTTAAGTTCCTGCACATCTTTTTTATGTTCCTTGGACTTCTTGTCATCGCCGAGTGACCGATTGACAATTTTATATACTATCGGTCCACCTGAAATGCAGTAGAAATCCAATTTAGAAAATAAATTAAATGATAAGTAACACTTATCCTTATTGTTTGAAACTTCGTAATAGTCAAAAGACACTAGAACTTCGCAAAAAAAATCCTACTTATACAAACAGTACCCATATTCCATATAAGCTCTTCCTCAACATTAAGGGATTTCTTATTCTTCTTCAACATAAAGTGAATTTTTATTAAAACAAAAAGATGATAAAACAAATAACAAATAAAGTAGTAATACGAAAAGTACACCACACCAGGGACGAATTTAAGGCCCTCTTGAACAGCGGCGGCGGCAATCTTGGACCTGGTATCTTCATCTGGCAAGTGTTGATTGAGCTTTTCGATTGCAGCATTGTCGGTGAAAATATTATGGATCTTTGCAACGGCGGCACGGCAGTAATCGTAAGAGCTCCAATACAAGTGCTTCACTGAGCTTTGATTTGGTGCGTTCCGTTTTATTGAATCATATGTTGAAGATATGCAATCCAGAATCCCCATTTCCTTCTCGAGAAGAAAGTATGACCAGAGCACTGATCACTGTCTAGTTTCCACTACTGAAGCCAAACCTTTTGGAAAAGTCAAATAGTCAATGTTTTAATATTTAAAAACAATTTAAGGTAGCGTTTGGTTTTAATTTTTAAGATTCGAATAAAATAATGCATAATCTTTTATCGTAAATAATATTTATTGTTAGTAATATCAGGATAACTAAATTATCTTTTAAATGGGTGTTAATATAATATTATTGAGATAATTTTAGTTTTGTCTTTATTTTACCCATAATTTTTTATCATTTTGGATACATTTATCTTCATATGTCTATCAAATAACAATTATTCAAACCTCTTATATTTTAGAATTTAACAAAAACAGTCGTCACAAAAAAGTTTAAAAGTTAATAAAATATCTTTTAACTATCCAAGATCATCATCGGCCGCTAGCTACACCGCTGGCCAACGGAGAAAGTCAGTCATATCTTTTGGGAAAGTCAATGTTTCAATATTTAAAAACCATTTACAAGAGTAAACAACATACTACCACCCAAGGTTTGGTGAATCTACGGCTCCCTCCCCTAGTTTAATAAATTCTAGATTCCCACCCTTGGTCATTTACACTACATTAAAGTTGAAATAAAAATAAACATTTAAATAACCCTCCACATCTCAAATTTCTCTCACAAGCACCCTCCACAATCCACATCTCAAGTTTGAAATCTGATGATCGCACCCCTGCAACAGAAACACTACTTGATCTCAAGTCTGGTGAAAGTACTTGTTGATTTCTCTAAAAAAAAAAAAAAAAATTGTGAACCATTTTACTTGCAAGTCTACTAATATCAATGGAGAATGTCAAATTGTGAACTTGTGCTTCACTGGACAAAGATGATCCAAAGTGACCTCAAACCTTGTACACAATGTGAACTACGTCTCTAGCATGATGAAACATAATGCCCTATGAATATCTTTTTGCTGCTTAGCTTTTGTCTGCTCTTTATGTTTGGTTTCTGAGGGGCTCTTGTGTCCAGGTTTGTTTAAGTGACTGTCTTCTGGTGGTTGTAATATAATCTTGTGGCAACAATATAATATATGCAAATTATACTTTTAATCTTTGATTCTGTTGTCATTTCCTTTCTGCCTTCTTTGTTGAGTATGAAAATGGCCTTAGACTATCCTGAACTCTTCGTTATTCATCTAAGCTTAACTATTGAATATTGTGTATTATCCGAAGTACTTTAGATGCTCACAGTTTTATGATCATCCAATGTACAGTTTGTACTGTACAATTGCTTACCATTATTTTAATAGATCATTAGATCATACATAATGTCTCATAGTTGTATTTACAGAATAAGACAATGGGAACCGTACCAAAAGGACGAGAAGAATAAAAACATGAAAAATATGGAAATTTGTAGAACTGATGTTAGATTCCAGGATTGACTATCTGAATACACAATTAATTTGCAAATACTTCAAGTGGTATCAACAGTTGTGAGAGAATGTCGTGAAATTGAGTTATAAACC
Source organism: Pistacia vera (assembly GCF_008641045.1). NCBI lineage: Eukaryota > Viridiplantae > Streptophyta > Magnoliopsida > Sapindales > Anacardiaceae > Pistacia > Pistacia vera. The sequence continues at coordinate 848,992 of NW_022195685.1, forward strand.
TACATTACTGTAAATAATACAAGGGACAAATGTTTGGCCAAAGAAAACCTATGCTTCTCTTAAAACCATGTCAAATTGGTTAGTTTATAAGCATCAAATCGTAGTGAAAACTTGAGTGGAGTTAAACTCGAAAGAAACTGGGAACAAGCAACAAAGATGAACCATATCTTCTTCTATATTCGCTGTGGCTCTGTTGAGCTCATTCTTCTGCCCTGATCAGAATGATAACAGAAACCATTCTTGAACTTCCAGGACTCTCCTAAGTTCAGAAAATTGTGCTTGACCAAACATAGAATATGTTGTTGACTTGAATATAACATAGAACATGATATGATCATTTACAACACACAAGGTAGGGTATTACTATGTCTTTTCTCAACAAAATACATACCATCCTTAGTTCAGCTGAGTTAAAGCATGAACACGGGAGATTACAAATTATTAGCATATAGCATCTGAAGCACAAGAAAACTTAATTACATAAGCATGGCATCCAAACACTTGCTTAGAGACCATTTCATTGGTCGTATTTCATATTTGGCTTCCAAGATTTAACCCCAGGAACTATTAGATTATCCAACAAATGCTTACCCACAAATTCTGTCATCATGAAAATTCTGATCACGTCTTCTGGTTTTTGATTCAAACCAAGGGTGGTGTTCCTACAATCCAGTTCCCTGATTGGCTTACGTATCTCGGTTTGCTCAAGTAATTTTCGATAATCACTGAGTTCTTTGTCCATTCTGCCTAGCTTATCTTCCAGTTCCTGCAGAATTTTTGTATCGTCGTTGGACTTCTTGTCATACCTAAGTGATCGATTGACAATGTCATATAATATTGGTCCACCTGAAATGCAGTAGAAATCCAATTTAGAATATAAATTAAATGATAAGTAACACTTATCCTTGTTTGAAACTTCCCACAGATAACTTTTGACATTATGGCATTTTGCACTTATCATTATGACATTATGGCATTCACCTAACAAAATTGCCTTGAGCCCTCATCGCGTACAAGTTTTCTTATGATATCTTATAAATTTCATAATATCCTTCCTTGAAGAATCATACCACCGATATATCTATTAATAATCAAGCACCAACAGAACTTCGTAACAGCCAAAAGACACTAGAACTTCGTAACAGCCAAAAGACACTAGAACTTCGTGAAAAAAATCCTTACTTATAAAAACAGTACCCATATTCCATAAAAGCTCTTCTTCAACATCAAGTGATTTCTTATTCTTCTTCAACATAAACTGAATTTTTATTAAAACAAAAAGATAATAAAACAAATAACAAATAAAGTAGTAATACGAAAAGTACACCATACCAGGGACGAATTTAAGGCCCCCTAGAACAGCGGCGGCGGCGGAGTTTTTGGCCAAATTTTCGGCGATCTTGTACCTGGTATCTTCATCTGGCAAGTGCTGGTTGAGCTTTTCGATTACAGCTTTGCTGGGGAAAACATTATGGATCTTTGTAACGGCGGCACGGCTGTAATCGTAAGAGCTCCAATACAAGTGCTTCACTGAGCTTGGATTTGGTGCGTTCCTTTTTATTGAATCACATGTCGAAGATATGTAATCCAGAATCCCCATTTCCTTCTCGAGAAGAAAGTATGACCAGAGCACTGATCAGTGATCACTGTCTAGTGTCTACTACTGAAGCCAAACCCTTTGGGAAAGTCAATGTTTTAATATTTAAAAACAATTTAAGGTAGCGTTTGGTTTAATTTGTTAAGATTCCTCGTTACATAATCTTTTATTATAATAGTATTTACTATTAAAGTGTGATTGGATTATATAATATTTTTTTATCTTAATAATAAAGTTATTGGAAAGAAAGATTATATTGTAGATTATCGGATTTAAATTATTATTGTACTTGGTTCAATTGGGATGTATTAATAATTAATATGTTTGGTTAATAGTAATAATAAATGTCCTGAAATACTCTTTTACTATAATGCCCTTTAGATGATTACTAGATATAAATAATTAAGGGCTTGTTTGTTTTATTATTTCAAGCCCTATTCTTTATCCTATTCCCAAAATACTTGTTTGTTTAATTATTTGGGAAATACTATTCTATTTTTTTAATTACTTTAGACCCCTTAAGTTTATTAACTTAAAAAACACCCCCAAAAAAGTTTAAAATTAAACAAAAACAACCCCACCCACCTATAGTTGCCAGATTCCGGCAACCACCATCTGTGGTGCCCGGAATCTGTCACAACAGCCTAAAAACGATAGGAAATGGCCATTTATTCACCGATCTGGCCTTTTGCAGCCGTTGATGGCCAAATCTGGCTGTAGATCGGAAAAGGCCAGATCGACATACCATCGGCCAGATTCAACCAGTCTTAGTCGTAACGGCAGATTCCGACCAGATTCCAGTGGTGGTGGTCGGAATCTGGCATTGTGGTGATGGGGGTGTTTTTGTCATTTTACAAATTGGGTGTTTTGTAATTATTAACAAAGCCAAGGATATTTTGGTCCACATTGTCCACTGTTTTGGGGCAAAATTGGACCGAAATTTGGATTACCGAAGTAATATTTTAATGCCACCCTCCCCCCAGGTAATATTATTCTCGGTGATTTATCCCCTTTTTGGCACTGTTTGTCATCTTATTTTCCTGTAATATTTTTGTACAAAAATCTCAAACACGATAATCTGCTCACTTAAACAAATATTACCTTGTTAATAAATTTCAACCCAATCCAAACGGGCCCTCAGTAATATTAGAGGTAATTAGATTACCTTCCCAAGGGATGTTAATATAAGATTATCAGGGTAATCTTAATTTTGTCTCTATTTTGCCCTTAATTTTTTATCATTTCGAACACATTTTCCCTTATATGTCTACCAAATAACAATTCCCGGACCCCCTATATTTGAGAATTTAGCTAAAACACCCTCGTCAAAAAAAAGTTTAAAAGTTAACAAAATACCCTCAACTACCCAAGACTATCACTGGTCGCTAGCCACCACTGTTGGCCGCCAGAGAAAGTCATCATATCGGCACAAGACCGGTAGGATCTTGCCGGTCATGTGCTGGTAAGGACGTGTCTAGCCGTTTCACGACCAAAGATGTGGCCGTGAAATGCCACAGATTTTGGCTGTGAAATGGCTGCCGACCAGATCTGGCCGAATTAGGCCTTACCAGAGCACGATCAACCAGATCCGCTCGGTCATGCTCCATTACGGCGGCTGCCGATGGTGATGGTTGACTGTCGGCGGTGGCTTGGGGTGGGTAGGGGTGATTTTGCTACAAATTAAAGTTTTATATAGTTGGGGTGTTTTAGCAAAATTTCAAATATAGAGGGTTAACAAATATAATATAAAAAATAATAGAATAAAATAATAATAAAAATAATATTATATTATAATTTACAAAGAAGGACAATTTAGTAATCTACATAACATACTCACTCATTTATCCTATCAACCAAACATATTATTATAATATACCCACCAATTTATTTCAACCAACCAAACATATTTCTCTAAAGATTCCCTAGTAATCTATCTTTCCAGTAATATAACATTCCTCAATAATGTAACATTCCTTGAACCAAACGCACCCTAAGAGTAAAGATATATTCCCACCCAAGGTTTGGTGAATCTACAGTTCCCACCCTGGTTTCATACATTCTAAATGCTTGCCCTTAAATTAACAAAATGGTTTAATGGAATGGTTAAAGGTAAAGGCATCATTTATACGGCATTAAAGTTGAAATAAAAATAAAAATTTTAAAATAACCCTTCACATCTCAAATTTCTCTCACAAGCACTGTCTGCATCTCAAGTTTGAAATCAGACGATCGTACCCCTACAACAGAAACGCGACTTGGCAGCTCGTGGACGGCAAACGACAAGTGGGGGAGGGTGGTGGAGGTGTGGGTTTTGTTGAGTAGAGGATGAGGATTCGAATGGTTGTGAAAGAGGTATTTTCGATGTCAAAATCAATTGGAATTTGATCGTAAACTTGGAGAATCACGCGAGATTGTAGGGGCTCTCGATCAGCGATTTGTGGATGCATTGGGGTGGGAGTGTGAGGTGTTTTGGTGATTGTGGCGTGGGGGTTCTGATGGTGGTGACAGGGGAGCTTGGTGATGTCGGAATCGGCTGGAAACGACCTAGGAGTGGTAGTGGTTAAGAGGAAAAGTCGCGGAACTGGTGCAATCCAACCATCCTGGTGGGCGGCAGTTAGGCAAGGATGGAGGGTGTCGATCCCAGTCTCCTTCGCATCGTTGCTGCCATTGGCTTTATGGTGCCGATTGTGGTGGCTGGGGTTTGCCCAGCTCGTAGGGGTGCGATGGACAAGCTTCCATCTTTCAGGGAGGTTTTTGATATTTAGTTGCCATAATTAAAAGTAAAAGTTAAAGGGTAGTTTGGTAATAATACATTCTATATTATATCAAAACCTACAAATCACTAATGGTGTTAATTTAAGAGTGTGAATCTAGAATTTATGAAACCATAGGTAGAAACTTGTAGATTCGCCAAACATTGGGTGGGAAAATGTCGTTTACCCAACAATTTAATGTTGAACTTGAAAAATACAAATATGGAGAGCTAATTGTATTATTCCCTTGGGTTTGGGTCACGGGAATTCGGACACTTTTATCTATTTCAATATGAGAATGCGTCACTAATAGGCGAAGGATATATGGTAAATTTCATTTAGGCCGAAAAGGAATCCTAAAACTAGGGTTTTCACTAATATTTAAGAAAAACTGGTGGATGACAAATATTTATGAATACAACGTGTTGTTTGACGACAAAAAATACGATGTCGGTTTTACAATCGAATGACATGTCATTGAGAAGGAACACAACATCGTTTCGGATATGAGTACGACTTGTCATCCATCTTGAAACGACATAATTTAATCAGTAATACTATATTCACAAACCATTTTCACTAACTTTCTCTCATAAACGCGACGTGTCAGCTCATAATCGGTCAGCTTGCAATAGATCCTGCTTGCCTAACAATGGGTTCTGTCTGACCAAATGCGAGCTATCACGTCAGCATTAGTGAAAGAAGTTTATGAGAAGTATTTGTTAGCGTATCTTTATTCTAATTTAATTCAAAAGACGTGTCGATTTCCTAGTATGACACGATGTTGTTTGATAATTGGATGGCTTGTTGTTCATATTAGGAATAACATGTCGTATTTATACGGAACGACGTCTTCTGGAATATTTTTAACCCCTTAATCTTTTGGGTAATGTTATGCGTACTAACGAATTTTACTAATTAGCATACTAACCTTTGTTAAAATTAAATATGGTACCCGTACTATGCTTTAGGTTAGTACGCTGGTTAGTAAAATTCGTTAGTATGCATGGTATTATTGTAATCTTTCACTAAATATCTATAAAGTAATTTTAGGTTTCTTATTGGACCTAAATGATATTTACCATCGAGAATTTTAAGATTAAAACCTCAAAAAAATATCTATGTTAGTAGTCTCCGGTTTGAAGTTTCGTTTTGGTTGGTAGCTAAATCTGCCGCTAAATTACAAAGCACGAGCTGCAGCCGTTACAATTCCCGTTTCTTCTCCGTTTCCGGGATGGCGAACGTTGTTAAATTTGACAGAGATTATCACGTCCCCGACCCATACCGCCGCGGGAAGATCGGATGGTTCCTCACGAATTTCACCAAGTTTACCGTCGATTCCGCCGTCAACGTCTCTTTCAAAGGCGTCGTTGGTAATAGAACTTAAGTTCTTTTATAGTTATCTATTTTTTACTTATATACCGGAAAAAATTACCTTGAATTAATGGTGGAGTAGGACGCAGCAGACGTTTAATTTATAATTTGATATGGATTTTTGTGATGTATAGCTCTGATTCTGTTGCAATTCTATTAATGATTGTATGGGTATGATTGTGATTGAAATGGGTTTCTTTCTTTGACATTGAATCAGTAAAGCTTTTAACTTTTTGTAACAAGTTGAGCTTTTGTAAGTGTACTGTGTATAAAAAGGATCTTTGCTTTGTAAGTGAGCCGGGGAAGTTCATTTTAACACTGAATGAAAGAAATCAATTATGTTTTTAAAATTTATAGGTTACATAGAACTACAACGACTTGTCTGATGGTTCTCGTAATGATAATTTTCATGTTTCAAACACCCGAGGATATGATGCTCTGTTATATTTGTTTCTGTATTCATAGGGGAAGTTATTAGGATAGACCTTTACTGAACAAACGGACGGAAAACTTTATAAAACAATGTCTTGTTATTCAAAAATATGTTTAACATTTTCGGATGATACAAATTTTGTGTTGAAACTTTCACATGCTAATGAAGCCAATATTTGTATCGTTGTTGTTTTAAAGCAATTAAATAAAAATGATTACTGGTTATATATATATGTGTGTTTAATGCTGTAAATGAGCAAAATATATGTCACGTGTATAACCAATTCTTAGAGTTGTCATACTTGACACCTTGTAGTCTTTTTTGTCTCTAGAATTATAGCATAAACATAATTTTTGTTCCTGTTGGTTTATTTTTAACATCTGAGGTTGTTTGTGAAATGTTATGTAAATTGCATATGTGAGAGTGCGACCACTTCTTAATACAAGAAGCTGCATCTAACTTAAGCAGAGCTATTTTTTTTTGATGTGCTAGAGAGATGAAGAATAACACCACTTTCATTAACCTAGAAATTTATATTTTCCCCCCCTCTTGTGTTATCATATTTAATTGTTACAAAGTTTACATTTGTGAATTAAAGACTAGGCTTAACTCTTACAGAATTTAGATGGGCGAGTCAGAGACTAGGCTTGGTCAACTTAGATATACCATAATCTGTAGTAGCTCAAACTTGAGTCCGGATAATCTTTTGGATTTTGTGTCATTCTACAGCACAATTATGAATTTAAATAACTGTGGTCTTGTGTTTAGTCTCTTGAAAGTTTTTTGTTTGTTGCACTACTTACCCTGATTCCTTTCTTTTGTAGAAAGATCTCTTTGGTATCCTCTTTGTTCACATCATCTCTGTAATGGACTTTTTATTTTTTGAGGTATACATATGCACTCATAGATACAGCGCTGTCTGAATGTGTTTAACATATTTCTCATTTGGATCATGCAGGCGGAAGGAAAGTATGACCAGAGCACTGATCACTGTCTAGTAGTAGACAGTGTCTACTACTGAAGCCAAACCTTTTGGGAAAGCCAATGTTTTAATATTTAAAAACAATTTAAGGTAGCGTTTGGTTTTAATTTTTAAGATTCTTTTGCTTGTCAATAATAAAACATTACATAATCTTTTATTGTAAATAATGTTTATTGTTAGTAATATTAGGGATAATTAAATTACCTTTTCAATGGATGTTAATATAAGACTACCGAGATAATCTTAATTTTGTCCATATTTTGCCCTTAATCTTTTTTCGTTTTGGACACATTTGCCCTCATATATCTATCAAATAACAATTATTCAGACCCCTTATATTTGAGAATTTAACTAAAACACCCTGTCACAAAAAAGTTTAAAAGTTAACAAAATACCTTTAACTACCCAAGATCATCACCGGCGAATAGCCACCACCGCTGGCCGTCGGAGAAAGTCGTCATATCTTTTGGGAAAGTCAATGTTTCAATATTTAAAAACCATTTACAAGAGTAAACATGTTATCACCCAAGGTTTGGCGAATTTGCAGTTCCCACCCCTAGTTTCATAATTTCTAGATTCCCACCCTTGGTCATTTACACTACATTAAAGTTGAAATAAAAATTTGAAAATAACCCTCCACATCTCAAATTTCTCTCACAAGCACTCTCCACAATCCACATCTCAAGTTTGAAATCTGACAATCGCACCCCTGCAATAGAAACACGACTTGATCTCAAGTCTGGTGAAAGTACTTGTTGATTTCTCTAAAAAAAAAAAAAAAAAAAATTGTGAACCATTGTACTTGCAAGTCTACTAACGTCAATGGAGAATGTCAAATTGTGAACTTGTGCTTCACTGGAAAAAGATGATCCAAAGTGACCTCAAACCTTGTACACAATGTGAACTACATCTCTAGCATGATGGAACATAATGCCCTATGAATATCTTTTTGCTGCTTAGCTTTTGTCTGCTCTTTATGTTTGGTTTCTGAGGGGCTCTTGTGTCCAGGTTTGTTTAAGTGACTGTCTTCTGGTGGTTGTAATATAATCTTGTGGCAACAATATAATATATGCAAATTATACTTTTAATCTTTGATTCTGTTGTCATTTCCTTTCTGCCTTCTTTCTTGAGTATGAAAATGGTCTTAAGACTATCCTGAACTCTTCGTTATTCATCTAAGCTTAAATATTGAATATTGTGTATGATCCGAAGTACTTAAGATGCTCACAGTTTTATGATCATCAAATGTACAGTCTGTACTGTACAATTGCTTACCATTATTTTAATAGATCATTAGATCGTACAGAATGTCTCATAGTTGTATTTACAAAGTAAGACAATGGGAACCGTACCAAAAGGACCAGAAACAAGAGAAGAATAAAAACATGAAAAATAAGACAATGGGAACCGTACCAAAAGGACCAGAAACAAGAGAAGAATAAAAACATGAAAAATATGGAAATTTGTAGAACCGATGTTAGACTCCAGGATTGACTATCTGAATACACAATTAATTTGCAAATACTTCAAACTGTATCAACAGTTGTGAAAGAAGATTGTGAGATTGAATTGCAAACCTACGTTACTGTAAATAATACAAGGGATGAATGTTTGGCCAAAGCAAACCTATGCTTCTCTTAAAACCATGTCAAATTGGTTAGTTTATAAGCATCCAAATCCTCATGCATCCAATCGTGGTGAAAACTTGAATGGAGTTAAACTCAATAGAAACTGGGAACAAGCAACAAAGATGAACCATATCTTCTTCTATATTTGCCGCGGCTCTGTTGAGCTCATTCTTCTGCCCCGATCAGAATGATAACAGAAACCATTCTTGAACTTCCAGGACTGTCCCAAGTTCAGAAAATTGTGCTTGACCAAACATAGAATATGTTGTTGAATATAACATAGAACATGATATGATCATTTACAACACACAAGGTATGGTATTACTATGTCTTTTCTCAACAAAATACATACCATCCTCAGTTCAGCTGAGTTAAAAGCCATGAACACGGGAGATTACAAATTATTAGCATATAGCATCTGAAGCACAGAAAACTTAATTACATAAGCATGGCATCCAAACACTTGCTTAGAGACCATTTCATTGGTCGTTTCATATTTGGCTTCCTAGATCTAACCCCAGGAACTATTAGATTATCCAACAAATGTCACCACAAATTCTGTCATCATGAAAATTCTGATCACGTCTTCTGGTTTTTGATTCAACAAGGGTGGTGTTCCTACAATCCAGTTCCTGATTGGCTTACGTATCTCGGTTTGCTCAAGTAATTTTCGATAATCACTGAGTTCTTGTCCATTCTGCCTGCTTATCTTCCAGTTCCTGCAGAATTTTGTATCGCGTTGGACTTCTTGTCATACCTAAGTGATCGATTGACAATGTCATATAATATTGGTCCACCTGAAATGCAGTAGAATCCAATTTAGAATATAAATTAAATGATAAGTAACACTTATCCTTGTTTGAAACTTCCCACAGATAACTTTTGACATTATGGCATTTGCACTTATCATTATGACATTATGGCATTCACCTAACAAAATTGCCTTGAGCCCTCATCGCGTACAAGTTTTCTTATGATATCTTATAAATTTCATAAATCTTCCTTGAAGAATCATACCACCGATAATCTATTAATAATCAAGCACCAACAGAACTTCGTAACAGCCAAAAGACACTAGAACTTCGTGAAAAAAATCCTTACTATAAAAACAGTACCCATATTCCATAAAAGCTCTTCTTCAACATCAAGTGATTTCTTATTCTTCTTCACATAAACTGAATTTTTATTAAAACAAAAGATAATAAACAAATAACAAATAAAGTAGTAATACGAAAAGTACACCATACCAGGGACGATTTAAGGCCCCTTGAACAGCGGCGGCGGCGGAGTTTTTGGCCAAATTTTCGGCGATCTTGTACCTGGTATCTTCATCTGGCAGTGCTGGTGAGCTTTTCGATTACAGCTTTGCTGGGGAAAACATTATGGATCTTTGTAACGGCGGCACGGCTGTAATCGTAAGAGCTCCAATAAGTGCTTCACTGAGCTTGGATTTGGTGCGTTCTTTTTATTGAATCACATGTCGAAGATATGTAATCCAGAATCCCCATTTCCTTCTCGAGAAGAAAGTGTGACCAGAGACACTGATCAGTGATCACTGTCTAGTGTCTACTACTGAAGCCAAACCCTTTGGGAAAGTCAATGTTTTAATATTTAAAAACAATTTAAGGTAGCGTTTGGTTTATTTGTTAAGATTCCTCGTTACATAATCTTTATTATATAGTATTTACTATTAAGGGTGTTTGATTATATAATTTTTTTATCTTAGTAATAGATTATTGGAAAGAAAGATTAGTATAGATTACAGATTTAAATTTATTGTACTTGGTTCAATGGGATGTATTATAATTAATATGTTTGGTTAATAGTAATAACAGATATCCTGAAATACTCTTTTACTAGAATGCCCTTTAGATGATTCTAGATATAATAATTAAGGGCTTGTTTTTTTATTATTTCAAGCCCTTTCTCTATCCTATTCCAAAATATTGTTTGTTAATTTTTTGGGAAATACTATTCTATTTTTTAATTACATTTAGACCCCTTAAGTTTATAACTTAAAAACACCCCCAAAAAAGTTTAAAAATTAACAAAACAACCCACCCACTCATAGTTGCCAGATTCCGGCAACCACTCAGTGGTGCCGAATCTGTCACAACAGCCTAAAAACGATAGGAAATGGCCATTTATTCACCGATCTGGCCTTTTGCAGCCGTCGATGGCCAGATCTGGCCGTAGATCGAAAAGGCCAGATCGACACACCATCGCCAGATTCAACCATCTGGTGTAACGGCAGATTCCGACCAGATTCCAGCGGTGGTGGTCAGAATCTGGCACTGTGGTGATAGGGGTGTTTTGTCATTTTAAATGGGTGTTTGTAATTATTACAAAGCCAAGGATATTTCGTCCACATTGTCCTTGTTTTGGGGCAAAATTGGACAGAAATTTGATTACCGAAGTAATATTTTAATGCCACCCTCCCCCCAGGTAATATTATTCTCGTTGATTTACCCCCTTTTGGCACTGTTTGTCATTCTTATTTTCTGTAATATTTTTGTACAAAAATCTCAAACACGATAATCTGCTCACTTAAACAAATATTACCCTTGTTAATAAATTTCAACCCAATCCAAACGGGCCCAGTAATATTAGAGGTAATTAGATTACCTTCCCAAGGGATGTTAATATAAGATTATCAAGGTAATCTTAATTTTGTCTCTATTTTGCCCTTAATTTTTTATCATTTTGAACACATTTCCCTTATATGTCTACCAAATAACAATTCCCAGACCCCTATATTGAGAATTTAGCTAAAACACCCTCGTCAAAAAAAAGTTTAAAAGTAACAAAATACCCTCAACTACCCAAGACCATCACTGGTCGCTAGCCACCACTGTGGCCGCCAAAGAAAGTCATATTCGGCACAAGACCGGTAGGATCTTGCCGGTCATGTGCTGGTAAGGACGTTTCTAGCTTTCACGACCAAAGATGTGGCCGTGAAATGCCACAGATTTTGGCGTGAAATGGCGACCGAAATCTGCCGATTAGGCCTTACCAGAGCACGATCAACCAGATTCAGTCGGCGGCCCATTACGGCGTTGCCGATGGTAGTGGTTGACTGTCGGCGGTGGCTTGGGGTGGGTAGGGTGATTTTGCTATAAATTAAAGTTTATATAGTTGGGTGTTTTACGAAATTTCAAATATAGAGGGTTAAAGATATAATTTAAAATATAGAATAAAATAATATTATATTATATTATAATTTAAAAAGAAAGGTAATTTAGTATATCACATAACATACTCACTCATTTATCCATTAACCAAACATATTATTATAATATACCCACCAATTTATTTCAACCAACTAAACACATTTCTCTAAAGATTCCCTAGTAATCTATTTTCCAGTAATACAACATTCCTCAATAATATAACATTCCTTGAACCAAAACACCCTAAGAGTAAAGATATATTCCCACCCAAGGTTTGGTGAATCTACAGTTCCACCCTGGTTTCATACATTCTAAATGCCTGCCCTTAAATTAACAAAATGGTTTAGGAATGGTTAAGGTAAAGGCATTATTATACTGCATTAAAGTTGAAATAAAAATAAAAATTTAAAATAACCCTTCACATCTCAAATTTCTCTCACAAGCATCGTGCATCTCAAGTTTGAAATAGACGATCGTACCCCTACAACAGAAACGCGACTTGCAGCTCGTGGATAGCAAACGACGAGGGGGGAGGGTGGTGGAGGTGTGGGTTTTGTTGAGTAGAGGATGAGGATTCGAATGGTTGTGAAAAGGTTTTTCGATGTCAAAATCAATTGGAATTTGATCGTAAACTTGGAGAATCATGCGAGATTGTAGGGGCTTCGTCGGCGATTTGTGGGTGCATTGGGGTGGAGGTGTGAGGTGTTTTGGTGATTGTGCGTGGGGGTTCTGATGGTGGTGACAGGGGAGCTTGGTGATGTCAGAATCGGCTGGAAACGACCTAGGAGTGGTAGTGGTTAAGAGGAAAAGTCGCGGAACTGGTGCAATCCAACCATCCTGGTGGGGGCAGTTAGGCAAGGATGGAGGTGTCGATCCCAGTCTCCTTCGCACCGTTGCTGCCATTGGCTTTATGGTGCCGATTGTGGTGGCTGGGGTTTGCCCAGCTCGTAGGGTGCGATGGAAACTTCCATTTTAGGGAGGTTTTTGATATTTAGCTGCCATAATTAAGTAAAGTTAAAGGGTAGTTTGGAATAATACATTCTATATTATATCAAAACCTACAAATCACTAATGGTGTTAATTTAAGAGTGTGAATCTAGAATTTATGAAACCATAGGTAGAAACTTGTAGATTCACCAAACATTGGGTGGGAAAATGTCGTTTACCCACAATTTAATGTTGAACTTGACAAATACAAATATGGAGAGCTAATTGATTATTCCCTTGGTTTGGGTCACGGGAATTCGGACACTTTTATCTATTTAGTATGAGAAGCGTCACTAATAGGCGAAGGATATATGGTAAATTTCATTTAGGCAAAAGGAATCCTAAAACTAGGGTTTTCACTTATATTAAGAAAAACTGGTGGATGACAAATATTTATGAATACGACGTGTTGTTTGACGACATAAAATAGATGTCGGTTGATGGGAATGCAAAATGTCATATTTAACCCCTTAATGTTTAGTCTTTTATATGTATTTGTTTTCTATTGTACTCATTATTACTTTATTTTGGTTTAGGAAGCAAATGGAGGTGGTAATTGAAAAACGGAATAATTAGGGGAATTCGGACAGTTTCGCCACTGCTTCGTATTCTGGCATAATTCTCTCATTCGAGCTCCGATTGAGATGATTCAAAATGTTGTGGAACGCTAAGAAAGAGATCTACAACTTTTATGTTTTGAGTTTTTAGAGATGATGGCTGAATAAAGGTTGTAATCGAGCTTGAAGTTGAAGCACCTGCATTGCTGACGTCCTGGAGCGTTCTGACTTGTTATGCAAGTCAGTCTATTATGCACGTTTTGAAGACGTACATGCTGCACGAAAATTACAGCTGGAACACACCACCTTCCTATTTTATTAGGACTCTATTTTATTTATTTCAATTAAATAAATAGGATTAATGTTATTTTAATATAGGAGAATATTTCTTTTAGGAGATTGAGTGGGATTTGAATTCTTAAATAGATTTTAAAAGGGAGATCAAATGAGGTTTTGAGGGACCACGCCTCTCTCTCTTCTCTTCGCGGAATTTTTCTTTCTTTTTGGAGTTTTTGGTTGATGGCCATGAACAGCTAAAAATTTTGTAACTTGGTCGTCGGAAACGGAGACCCCCGGAATCACCAACTGTGAGATCTAATCTATGTTATTTTAGTGTTCAATTTTTGTGTTGAGTATGAATGTTCTGTGCATATTCTATGATTGATGCATTAATACTAAGAGGCCTACTAGTGTATTATTTGTTGAAATCTACCGCTAAGTTTGATATCAAATCCGTAATTGTTTGATCCCTCCAACTTGTGAAGCAATCAGGAATTAATAACCTTATGAAGAACATTCAACTAAATTAAATACAACCGCTTGTGTTTGTGTTGTTTAGCTTCATCGATCTCTCAATTCTTAAGGTGCATAGATTAAATCTTGAGCGCTTGTCTAGGGTTGTTTAGTGGTAAGATTAATTAAGAGCGCTTGTTTCCTAATTAATTAAAATTAAGGAGAGATAGGAAAATAGTTCCAACGGGGAATATTCAATGTATGAATTGATTATTTTTGCATCAATGATCAGTTGTGAGATCGATGGTGGATGTTGACGGAGACCAAGTTTCGTTATATTAATTGATTTCGAAGAACTTTTTGTTTTTGGTCTTTGTTAAGAACATTTTCTGTTTACACAAAACCCCCCAGCTTTGTTCACATAACATCAAACTGACTAGCACTCTCGTGGGATCGACCCTTGCTTACCCTATTTACAGTCAGTAGTTAGGTTCGGAAGTTTTAATTCTGGGTGCCTACGACAGCACGCCATCGGTTTTACAATCGAATGCATGTCATTGAGAAGGAACACAACGTCGTTTCGGATATGAGTACAACTTGTCATCCATCTTGAAACGACATAATTTAATCAGTAATACTATTCACAAACCATTTCACTAACTTTCTCTCATAAACGCGACGTGTCAGTCATAATCGGTCAGCTGCAATAGATCCTGCTTGCCTAACAATGGGTCTGTCTGACCAAATGCGAGCTATCACGTCAGCATTAGTGAAAGAAGTTTATGAGAAGTATTTGTTGCGTATCTTATTCTAATTTAATTCAAACGAAGTGTCGATCCTAGTATGACACGATGTTGTTTGATAATTGGATGGCTTGTTGTTCATATAGGAATAACAGTCGTATTTATACGGAACGAAGTTTTCTGGAATATTTTTAACCCCTTAATCTTTCGAGTAATGTTAGGTACTAATGAATTTACGAATTAAATTATATATGGTACCCGTACTATGCTTTAGGTTAGTACGCTGGTTAGTAAAATCGTTAGTAGCATGGTATTGTAATCTTTCACTAAATATCTAAAAGTAATTTTAGGTTTCTTATTGGACCTAAATGATATTTACCACGAGAATTTTAGATTAAAACCTCAAAAAAAAATCTATGTTAGTAGTCTCCGGTTTGAAGTTTCGTTTTGGTTGGTAGCTAAATCTGCCGCTAAATTACAAAGCACGAGCTGCAGCCGTTACAATTCCCGTTTCTCTCGTTTCCGGGATGGCGAACGTTGTTAAATTTGACAGAGAGTTATCACGTCCCCGACCCATACCGCCGCGGGAAGATCGGATGGTTCCTCACGAATTTCCAAGTTTACCGTCGATTCCGCCGTCAACGTCTCTTTCAAAGGCGTCGTTGGTAATAGAACTTAAGTTCTTTTATGTTACTATTTTTTACTTATATACCGGAAAAAATTACCTTGAATTAATGGTGGAGTAGGACGCAGCAGACGTTTAATTTATAATTTGTATGGATTTTTGTGATGTATAGCTCGATTCGTTGCAATCTATAATGATTGTATGGGTATGATTGTGATTGAAATGGGTTTCTTTTTTGACATTGAATCAGTAAAGCTTTAACTTTTTGTAACAAGTTGAGCTTTTGTAAGTGTACTGTGTATAAAAGGATCTTTGCTTTGTAAGTGAGCCGGGGAAGTTCATTTTAACACTGAATGAAAGAAATCAATTATGTTTTTAAAATTTATAGGTTACATAGAACTACAACGACTTGTCTGATGGTTCTCGTAATGATAATTCATGTTTCAAACACCCGAGGATATGATGCTCTGTTATATTGTTTCTGTATTCATAGGGAAGTTATTAGGATAGACCTTTACTGAACAAACGGACGGAAAACTTTATAAAACAATGTCTTGTTATTCAAAAATATGTTTAACATTTTCGGATGATACAAATTTTGTGTTGAAACTTTCACATGCTGATGAAGCCAATTTGTATCGTTGTTGTTTGGTTCTTTTAAAGCAATTAATAAAAAATGATTACTGGTTATATTATAGTGTGTGGTTTAATGCTGTAAATGCGTAAAATATATGTCACGTGTATAAACAATTCTTAGAGTTGTCATACTTGACACCTGTAGTCTTTTTTGTCTTAGAATTATAGCAGAAACATAATTTTTGTTCCTGTTGGTTTATTTTTACATCTGAGGTTGTATGTGAAATGTTATGTAAATTGCACATGTGAGAGTGCGACCACTTCTTAATACGAAGCTGCATCTAACTGAAGCAGCTATTTTTTTGCTGCTAGGAGATGAAGAAAAACACACTTTCATTAACTAGAAATTTATATCCCCCCCCCCCCCCCCCCCCCCCCCTCACCTCCCCCCCCCCTCTTGTTACAAGTTTACGTTGTGAATTAAAAACTAGGCTTAACTCTTTCAGAATTTAGATGGGCGAGTCAGAGACTAGGCTTGGTCAATGATATACATAATCTGTATTGCTCAAACTTGAGTCGGATAATCTTTGGATTTTGTCATTCTACAGCACAATTATGAATTTAAATAACTGTGGTTGTGTTTAGTCTCTTGAAAGTTTTTTGTTTGTTGCACTACTACCCTGATTCCTTTCTTTTGTAGAAAGATCTCTTTGGTATCCTCTTTGTTAACATCATCTCTGTAATGGACTTTTATTTTTTGAGGTATACATATGCACTCATAGATACAGCGCTGTTTTGAATGTGTTTAACATATTTCTCATTTGGATCATGCAGGCGGAAGGAAATTGTATAAGATTTTGCAGGAAGGGTTCAAGAATCAACCCCCTCCATGCTCACTAAATGAGAGAACAAACTTGCACGATATCGAATCAGTGGAGGAGATGCAAGCAAAGATGGAAGAAATGCAGGAAGACATGAATATTGTGAAGCAACAAAATAAGGCATCAGCCAAACTTTCAGAACCTCCAAAGCCTCAGAAGAAGATACCTAATGAAGACATCAAGGGATCAGATCTTTTGAGAACCAAAGAGAAAAGAGTCTTCATTCGCTCCAGGCTTTAGAAATAAATGTTCATTTCACAAACCTTAGCTCCCACGAAATATGAAATATTACTATCTTAATTAGAAATTTAGTTGTGTAGTTGGAGTTTTAAGCGTAAATAAATGATAATATTTGAACAATGGCTTTCGATGAAGCCCTACTTGTATCCTGCTTAGCTATCTTTCTTCAGCTTGCTTATTTTGCTCTGATTTCTTGCTCTTATTGAAGTTTAAGCTATGGATTAGAACTGCAAATTACCCTAAATTGATTTTGTTTATATTTGACTACTTGTAATTTAGGAAAGAAAATTAGGAAAAGTGAAATTTCATCAACAAAAACAGTAAGGCTCCAATCTCCGCTCTCCAGGCCTTCAAAACTGAAATCAGTTTAAAATGGCCTCAAAGTAATAACAATAACAATTGGAGGGCATTATTGGCAATCAATTTTCTTATTTTACTCTCGGTTCTCTCTCAACCGTTGTCATTGCTTTCACTCTCGTAGTTTCTCTCAACTTCTACGGACACCCTGTAGGTCTCTCTCAAACACTCACAACCATGTCGGCGTTGACAGCCACGGCTCGCCAGGCTGCTAATTTGGTTCGGCTCTCCTCCGCAAAGTCGGCTTCGGCCTCTCAAGCTGCTTCTGTTATCCACCGGCGCGGTCTGGCCGGCGGCGGCGGTAACTAGAATCTTAAATTGTGTCATGATCATATATGTTTCTTATCAATAAATCTTGAAATACTTCTTTTTTTAGTTTGTTTGATTAAATTAGAGAATGTATATATTCAATTTAATTTATTATCAGTTTGCACCAAAAAAAAAAAAAAGTGAATTCTTGATTGATCACCTTATATCCCCTTTTTAAATTTCTTTGTTAACACTAAAAAGTACTTTCTGGAAACGAAGTATGATGAATCAGAGACCCTAAACCTTACCACACACCACCACCAGCAGCACTTCTGCTGGTGCGCGCGTGATTTTTAAGAAGTATAGAGTAATAAGTGTGGTTAAGAAATGAACCTATTTTATGTCTTAGTAGTAGAAATGTTACTTAACTCTTATTTGAAGAAGCAATAAGTAGAAAGGCGAATCGGAGTAGCTTATTGTGTATTTTTAGAGTTTCATGTGTTTTAATACATATAAAATGGCAATATTGACGATGGAAAAGGAATATATATATATATATATTATTTTTTTTTTTTTTAAATTTCTATTGCATATTTTGATTGAATTGCAGACCATCATGGACCACCGAAGGTGAACTTTTGGGAGGACCCATTGAGCCCATCCAAATGGAAAGAAGAACATGTGAGTCTTTTTGCATTTTTTGCAAGTAATGGGAGAGCTGTTATTGATTGATGATATTAGGAAAAACTTTATATGTGATAAGCTTGTCCTAGTCGTTTGTTATTTATTTAAGTTGGGAGAAACTTGTGATGACCTATGATGGTGTTACGTAATCTTGAGTCCATCTTCACAGAATGTCAATTTGATTCTGTTTGGTCCATGTTGGCCCGAGTATGCCATTTCTTTCTAAGATAACTATGAAAATTAGGTTGGTCCTCTTGAGAAAAGAGAAAAATTTATAATTCAGGCTGCTTTATTTGTTATGGTCCAAGTTTGCTATAATAGTTTATCTCGTTGCACAAATAGCTAGTTTCACACATGATATTAAAAATTCAACATTTTCACTTTAAGATGTGGCTTGATTATGAAATGGTTGATAATGTAAATTGTGAAGTGATATGGCGTGATTTGATATGATTTTTATCTTGGTGCAGTTTGTGATTGTCTCTTTAGCTGGCTGGGGCTTAATTTTTTATGGTGGTTACAAGTACTTCACTAAAGGGAAGAACGACAAGCAAGAAGAGGTAATTACATTATCCTTTTTCGTCTAATTTGTCATTGAGTAATGTGATGATAAGTGTTACGAGCTTTGATTTTAAGCAAGAGGTCAAGGGTTGTCATCCTGTTGGGCCAACTACTTGATATTAGATCCCACAAGTTCTCTAGCTATCAAGGTTGTAAGATCTTAAAAAAGCCTTTAGAGTAAGTCAATGAAATAGGCATGACATGATTGAACTATAGCATTTTAATATTATATTTCCATAAATGATATTTAGTGTGAAATTGAATGAAGGTTACATAGCATTGTCCTTTTTGCCTATGATAACTCAGCCAGGTTTTTTTTTTTTTTTTTTTTTTAATAATTAACAGCAGAAGGTTGGAGAGGCATCTCACTAGGCTTCTGGCAGTCCCTGAATATAGATGGAGTAAAAGTGGATGTTTTGTGTTATGAGATTCCCTTGTTGATGGCAGTTTTAGCTGTAGATGACCGGATGATGATGATCGGCACATCTTTTTTAACTTGTTTCTTGTGGTCCTGTTGACAATACAATTTACCATTTAAACTTTTTGTCAAGTTATAATAATGGATGGAACGATGAGGTTCAGGATGTTTAAACTTTTCAATCCTTCAATTTAGAAGGGTTTTGCATACCAAGATCTAATATCCTCAGTTGGTACCAGAACTGTGTGTGTGATGGTTCACTTTAAACGGTTTCTGAGATACTTCTGTGTGCAGTCATTTTATCCAACCTAACTAGAAAGCTATAAAGTAAACATCAATGCAGATAGTGCAAAGGGTGAACAGAAGAAAATATGCAGAAATACAAAAGTATCAAACAAATGACAGGAAATTTTGTAAATTAACCAAAATTCCAGGAACATCGTCATTGTGTTAGTCAATTCTGTATCTTTTCTATGTTAAGATTTCATGGCTCTGAGTAACTAGGCATTACCTTTAAATTTTTATTTATTTTTCGTGCCAATACTTGAACTTTCAAGTAGCTGATCATCCAAGTTCAAGGATTTTTACCAAAGAAAAATACCAACTAATTATGGCCCTCACACTGCCCTCAGTCTGCGTCGTTTATTTCTGCTTCTACATCAACAACTGCTTTAGAAGGGTCCTTTCCTGCTCAATCATGGTGATTGGTGACAAAATCAAGACTAAATAATAATTTCGCACCAGAAAAAAGGCAAAAGTGACAATTTAATTAGCAATTCTGGGCAGTAGAGGAATATAACTACTGTGGTTCAACCTATCCGTTTGTCATGCACTTTGTACGCTAGCAATGGTTTCTGATGAGGCATTGCAGATAAATGGATTCTTCAAGGGTCTCTATAAAGTCAGAACGTTCCAGCCTTTCTAAAACTTCTATTGAGCTTTTGATTACAGCTTTGCATGTGGAAACATTATGGATCTTTGTAATCACAGCTAGGGCTGTAATCGTAAGAGCTCGTTGCAATTCCTTAATTGAGCTTTGATTTGGTGCTTTTCTCTTTGTTGAATCCAAATCGAAAGTTGAAGAAATGCAATTCTGAATTCCCTTCTCCTTCTCAAGAAGAAATACAACCAATCACGCCTGAAAAACCTAAAGGGTGCGTTTGGTTCAGAAAATAATGCATTACTAGAAATGTTATATTAACAGAAAGTTAGATTACCGTAAAGATTATTTAGAATCTTTAAAAAAATGTATTTGATTAATTGGAATAAATTAGTGGGTATATTATATTAATATGTTTGATTGAAAAGAATAAATTAGTGAGTATGTTATTTAAATTACTAAATTGTCTTTTTTTAAATATTAATATAATATTATTTTTATTATTAATTTTTTAATATTCTTTTAACCAAACATTTCAGTTTTAGCTAAAACACCTCCACTTATATAAAACTTTAATTTATAACAAAATCACCCTCACCACCCTAAGCCATTGCCTGCCACTGCCATTCTCCTGCCACTGCCATTCGCCGTCGAAAGTCGTTGAAAATCGCTAAACATTGTCATGAGTACTCGAGAGCCACCACGAGGCTCCGATATGACCGTTTCTGGTCATATTGATGGCCGAAAAATGCCATATTGAAGTAGATCTAGCTGGAAATAGCTAGATCTATTCTGGCCATTTTCGACCAAATCGATGGATCTAGCCGTTAACGAGCAGATCCATGGCCTTTAATAGCCATGGATTTGAGAGCGTTTGGTTGGGGATTATATAAGATTATTGGGGTTATATCATCTTATATTATTTGATTATCATGTTTGGTTGTCAAGTAATATAAGATTTCGGTAATCTTTCAATATAAATAGTAGTTACCGTTTGTAATATTGGAGGTAAGTTAATAACCTTCATTTTCTTAAGTATTTAAAGATTACCAAGGTAATCTTATTTTTGTTATAATTCTATCCTGTATTAATAAAATTTTAGGACAATAATACTCTTATTTTTAAATTAATTTACATGAATCTGGTTTTTACTATTTC
The DNA here is from genome assembly GCF_008641045.1 of Pistacia vera. Lineage (NCBI taxonomy): Eukaryota > Viridiplantae > Streptophyta > Magnoliopsida > Sapindales > Anacardiaceae > Pistacia > Pistacia vera. The sequence goes on from NW_022195685.1 coordinate 870,577, forward strand.
ACCCCAATTAATTAACTTAATTAACTTTTTGGACAAAATTACTCTTGAATTTAAAACAAATTGCAGTCCACCCAAGCCACCACCCCCACCCACCCACCTACCGTAGCCTACTGCCAGCCAAAACACTGTCGAAGAGGCTCATTTTCAAGGTATGACAATTTTTCACTAAATCGAAAGGGCCAAAACTAAATGGGTGAGGGGAAGAGCCATGCAGGATATGTAATTTTTGTTAGACTAGGATTGGCGCTGAGAACAAGACTTTTACGATAAGGTTACACTTAGAGAGAAGCACCTCCAATTAACAACGCAGCATGGTTTACGCTTCCTCTCCAAGTGCCGCCAGAATTAGAATTATATATATATATATATGATGTTGGTAAACCTAAACCTAAACCTAAATTAATCCCAAGTTTTTTTCCCAAAACCATATATGATCATTCATTTCCCACATTTTTTTGGGTAATTCAATGTGGAGTCATAATATCAACCAAACTAGAAAAATAGCAACAATAAGCAGACACTGCAAAGGGGTGAACACAAGAACCAAATTATCCAACAGATTAACCAAAACTCTTTTGACCAGCCTTTTTCCAGTGAATTCTATTATTGTATATCAAGCCCTTATTACATTTCAAATTGTATATCAAGCCCTTATTACAGAAAAATTATGATTAACGAGACACAAAAGAAAGCTATCAACTCATGATATACAACTAACTGTCAAAATTTTAGACTACATTTGCAGCGTCACTTCGCTCACCCATCATCTTTGCAAAGTTGTTCACCATCTCCAGTTCACTATAACAAACCATGTATGAGCACTTAAAGACACTTCAACCCCCAAGACTAAAGCCTTTATCAGATACATCTATACCATGACGGAAAAATGCCACTGGCTAAGAAACGAAGATGATCATGTTTCTCATTCAAAGATCATTACAAAGTATAAAATACAAAAGGACTATAGACATCAGCCGTTATTCTGCATCTTTGATTTCTGCTTCAACATCAACAATGGCTTTCGAAGACTCCTTTCCTGCAGAACCGTGGTGATAAAATCAAGAGTGAAAAATGATTTGCACCGAAACAAGTGTATAAGCAATAACAAGTTGTACGCTTTTATGCCAGCAATGGTTATAAGTCTGTAAAATGTTGTAAATGGTCTCCATAAATTCAAAATGTTTGTAAAACTTCTTTTGCTGGTTACGATACATAATGATAATATAAGCTCATCAAGCACAGAAAATAGAAACACAGTAAAAGAAGCTGGAAATCAATAGCCAAGTTTGTTAATGATTCAACTTCGAAGGTCGGTAATTAATGACCTAGATCCCACCTTTTAATAAACCATCAAACAAGAAACTAATTTTGAATTATCTGAATTACATCGCATTATAAACAAGAGCTGCAGGAAAAACCTTTGTTAGAACCAGGAAAGAATTCACTGAATGCTTGTCCGAACGTTGTAGATTCGTTGGAGAAACTCACAGATTCCTTAACAAACTTGTCATCCACAACTGAAATTCACAGAAGACATAGTTAAACATTAGAAGATATGGAATCTAACTTCTTTCTAAAATTCAACAACAAATGCTTTGCAACACAAGAGAAATAAAAATAATAATGATAGATATTACAAGTTCAAGAAAAATTCAACTATGATCAACCATCATGCCATGCATAAAGATGATAAAAAAACATGGACATGTTTATTAATCAATCAAAGGGTATACCCTAAGAATATATAAAATTTGGTTTATACCATTCCATGATGGGCAACGTCATTTGTTATGTATAAAGTAATAAGTGAATCCACACCATTAGACTACCCCGAAGGTTGAAAATGGAAAAAGAATAATTTAAATGTCTATGCTTAACATAATAGACACACAAAAAAACACTAGTAGCATGTACTGAATTCAAAAATGAAAAAATCAGCACCATAAAAAATCGGCAAAACTAATTCTAGGATATAGATAAGTTCATGCATTCTTCTGAATTCCAATTTTCCACAAATATAACGAACCCAAGAATCAAATTTCACCTGAGAAGGGTTGACTGCAGTAGGGGCACAACTGCAATTCATCGCTCAGAGCAGATCTGCAACAGAACAACATAAATTTCAAGGTCAGACAACTTACAGCACAAAAAAAGCCCACAAAACTCCTCACATATTGGCATGGAGCAAATAGATTTTCTTACTTGAATATCTGAAAGTCATTTCCACAGTTTGGGCACTTCACATAAGCCATACAGTGAAATTTTGAGGGAAAAAAAACGCAATTAGTCATACATCAGTAAAATTCTAGAGGAAAATGTTTCTAATGATCCATAAAGTCAGTGGACACAAACAAAAAGGTGACAAGGAACCTAAAGTTCAAGAAGCCTTACAGTGCCCTGCACCATATCTCGACCTGCCCACCAAAGAAAAGCTCCCAAGCCCACAATAGGAACAAGCACAACAATTAGCTGGGGCAGAAAAGGCATCATAACATTAGATCAAATTACATGTATTGGTGTCATTTTCAACAGGTTAATATCAGAGACAGGGGCAATAGGTTACAAGTGCTCTCTGCTAGAGACCTAAACCCTAATTCAAAAATCAAATGGTAGCAAAGCTGGACTAATGATTAATGCTGCTCAACCCAAAAAGTCAGGCAAAAACCACAACCATATCAAGTAAAATACAAGAGTATTCTAAAACAAGTAATACAGTTCGGCTAAAGTCACCCTTCTATCAATTGACTAAGAGGTGCTTTAGCTAGAAAGTTACAGTTTGGGCGAACACAGGAATTCAAAGGAAAACAGACCAAGTTTTCAACAGGATTATCAACATATCAACAAATATGGGTTAACACAACTGTTGTGGCACATAATAGAATCACCTTCCGAACCAGCTGACACATCTTACAATCATAAAATCGTTCTTCATAATAGCAAGTAATTTTAAGTTTATCAAAGACCAATCGGACCATCAGAATTCAGAAAATCGAGCAAGTCACAACAAAAGATAATAACACCTTATTAGCAATCCAACAATGTCTAAATTGTTTGCCAATTAACAACTACACAAAAAGGTAAGAAAGAAACAAAAGCTCCAATTTTTTGAAGTAAAAGAAGAGAATATAAAAACTATGCTGAAACTACATATGCTCGGCAATTGGGAGCTAATTTTGCATCTATAAATTGACACAAACAAGTATACATACACTGATAATCATATGTATACATACACATAGAAGGTTAATAGGATGAAAAGGGCGTACCCAAATAGAGACGATAGCATCCACAACCCAACCAAGTTGTCCAGTCATCGAAAGATAAGTTAACAAAATAGCCAAAGCAAGATTACCCAAAACCCTTGCATTTGCATTGTTGTCTCCCCCACCCCCACCACCACCACCACCATTAAACCCAAAACCTTGATTAAACCTCACCAGAACCACTCTTTTCTTCCTCTTCAAGCCCTCCTCTTTCACCAATGTTCCATCTTTGGCCCTTCCCAATCCCAAGTAACACCAAAATCTCTCCTCCCCTAAAGCTCTCAACTTGTAGTTGCTTTGATGAAAAGAACCAAACTTTGGCCTTGATAGAGAGCAACAAGAAATGGTGGGTTCCTTGCAGAAATGATTATGCAATTGTGAAGTGTTAAAGGTTGAGAGGTTTATGGAGAACAGCAGAAGTGTTGTCATGGGAAAGTTGAAGAATTAACAAAAGATAAAATCTAAAGCAAGGGTTTTGGATTTGTTTTGTTCATCGAGTGTTTCATAGCTTAATGACAGATTTTTCAGTCTTCATTTATGAAGTTCTAGCTCTCACTTTCTCGTTTTAGATAATATGAGTCCGTAGTAGCTGGTGGGAATGTGCCACGTGTTTTTGAAGTACACTTACTAGTTGCTTCTGGCGGTTAGAGCTGCTCTTGAGACCAGTGGCTCATGGGCCTGGGATCGGCCCCAAACCCATGAGCAATATTAGAACCCAGACCGATCATTAAGACTGGTCCTATAGGCCCAAGACCAGTCTGATAGGTTTGGAAAAAAAAATTCCCTCCATGATTTTTTTTTTTTTAATATTTTAGGGGCGAAATAAAATTTTGTAGAGAGTTTTTAGTATTTTTTAAGGGTAGATTAGTAACTTTCTAAAAATTTAATTAATTTTTAAAAATAATTAATTAATTAATAGTTAATTTTAATTTTAATTTTTAATATAAATGTAATATTTACATTTCACACATTCAAGCTTCACAAATAAACAATTAAATAATTTTTTTTATTAAATTATTCATCTTCATCATCAATAATATTTACATCATTCAAATCTGTATTCCTAAAGAGTTCAAGTAGTTCAGGATCTTCAGGGTCCTGTTGTAGTCATCTTTCTGCATGAGTCCAATCCCGTAAACACGTTATTACTTCAATCATCTCATCGGTTAAAGAACATCTTTTGTCTTCAACAATCCGACCACTCGTTGAAAATGTTGACTTGAATGCAATTGTAGAAACCGGCAAAGATAAAATGTCATGTGTCATTTGGGCTACAATGGGGAATCGACTTTTATGTTGGTTCCACCATTGAAAAATATTCATTTCATGTTGTTCCTTCATCATCATAAAGGACAAGTCCACTTGTAGGTAGCGATTAAGCTCATTTGGTCCATGTATGTACGAGCTAGAGTTACTACTTCCGCCACGTTCCATATATTTCCACTTGCTCGATCCTTGATGGAGGGTTGCATCAAGGTCTTGATCCTCTCTCCTGAATGTTCTACTTCCACTTCCATTGTACCTATTCTCATATAAAGAAAAAATGCTATCCAATTTTTGTTTAAAGTTAGTCAAATAAGATGTATAATCATGTCCTAAATGTTGGCCTAACTCAGTAATTATACAGTTAACTATGTGTAATTTAAACCTACGATCTAGAACAAGGCCTAATCCATATAAGAATAGAATATCTAACCATTATTTCTCATATTTTTCTTCCATCTTTAAAACAATTTCCCTTAAAACGTTATTATATCTATATTTAGCAATTTAAAGTAAAATATCTAACACTAAATTAGTAGTCGGATAATAAATATCATTTAATGTATTAGTAGCATCATAAAAACTTTTAAGAAATGAATAAAAAAGTTCACAAACCACCCAATCATCATAGTTGACAACTTCCTCTGGATAGTGCTTCCGGTTGACGAAATCTGCAATTTGTTTCGCGGTTGGCAAAGCTTTTTTTCAATGTCAAGTAGGTGGAGTTCCAACAGATAGCATGTCCGTACATAACTTTAAAAGTCTAATCGGTAGGTCTTCTTGCTTACAATATTTGACGTACTTCTACCATATTTTATTGCTACCACCAACGATAAATCCGATAGTCGCGCGCACCCTTTCCATCTTCGAATTTATAGCATATAAACCTACTTTAACTATCAAATTGATGATAGGGCAAGCACATCTCTGATGAAAAAATTTGCCTTCACCACGCGGATCTAATATCTTTTCAAATAAAGAGATTGTCGCGGTGTTAGCAGCTGCATTATCAAGCGTTAGTGCTACAACTCTATCAGTTAATAAATATTCTTGCAAAACTTCAAGAATTGTAAAATAAATAGTTTCAACACTATGTTTTTCATATAACGGTTTAAAACCCATCAATTTTTGTTGTAAACCCCAATTATGATCTAAGAAATGTACTGTGACAGTTAAAAATCAGTTTTTGATCTACAAGTCCATATGTCTGATGTAAGTGCAATAGATATATTCCTAAAATTTTGAAATTTTTTTTAAGTTTATTATTTATTTTGTTATAAAGTTTTAGTATATCTCTTCTACTTGTACTTCTACTAACAGGGGTATATGTTGGACAAAATGCAGTTTTAATCATGTGAATAAAATAAGGATTTTCAGATAAACAAATGGGAGAGTCCGTAGCAACTATGAATCTTGTTATTTCCTCTCGTGCAACATGTGCATTATATTACCATGTTGAGAGAGTTGAGGATTGTGGATTAAAATTAAGTTGAGTTTGAATTTGTCTACCTGATCCGGTTGAAGATGTATCAGGCAACTGCATTATTTGGGGTGCTTCTTCTCCACATGTCGTCGTATCGTCGAAGTCTCATTCTCAGCGCCAATAATGGTTCCACAGAAACTACATATCTCACACGATTATTCCCCCTCCTCGTTTGTCTTTGGTCGTTTTGATTTGGTGAAGTGTCGCCATACATCGGACACGACCCTCTTTGATAGTCGGGGGTGTTGGGCTATGTCAGTGCTCGTTGACTCGTAGCTCGCATGTGTTTGGTTACACCTCGTCCTGACCGAATGTGGTTGTGGAATTGCAGCTGCTACTTCTAGAGGAAATGGTGAAAATGGATTGAACCCTTCTATTTCTTCGGTGGATGGAACGTCAAACCCATTTGGGGATGATTCTCCGAATACATCATTTCGGGAATCCATTATGAATTTATGATAAAATAATAAATAATTAAAATGAAAAGAAATTAAATAATAATATGAATAAGAGATGATATAGAAAAATATAAATAAATAAATAAATTATATGAATAAATTATAAATACAAATTGAATGAGAATTTAATTGGAGATTTGGAGTAGAGAGATTAAAAGAATGAGAGAATGAAAGATTGAGTAGTGTGGAAAAAATGAAAGATTTTAGGGTTATTATAGTGAAATTGTGGGGCCCCCTACCAACGGTTATAAAGAAAGCAAAAATATATATATATTATAAATTTTGTAAAAAAATTTTAACCCCTATAATTTATGTTTATTTCAAAATTTATAGAGGGTTTTAGTAATTATATAAAGGACTAAAAAGAAAAAAATGCAAAAAAAATTTTGCTCGGGCCTTGGAGGAGGGCCCAATGGAGGGACTGGACCCTCCTCCTTAGGCCTAGTCCCGTTTTGGGACTAGGCCGCCTAAGATTTGGTTTTTGGGCTGAGTTTTTGGACCTAGTCCCAAATACCTACCGCTGGGCGGTTGCTTAGACAACTGTTTTGAATGATTGATTTTGGTACCATATACAACATTATTTTCAATAATGTTGGGTCAAATTTTTTTTTTTACAATTTTCGATTTGGTAATTTATCATTAGTTAGCTCATAAATACGGAGACAAAATCCATACAAGCACGTGAGACTCATGAGCTGACCAATGACAACTGTGAGAAAAGGTTATGAGCTAGCATTGCTCATTATTTTTTATCTTATTTAATTCTGGGCCATTTGAGGAAAGAATGTTGTATTTAATAACTTGGGGTCTAACTGTCAAAATTTGAGACCCTTCTAAGGTCTTAAAGTTTATCCACTGAGAAGTTAGAAGTCGGACAGAACCCTAAAAATCAAAGCAGTATTAATGAAACATAGGAAGGACAGGTTCTGAAAGGAGAAAATGAAACCACATTTGGCATGAGAAAATCTTGGTCAAATACTCAAGGTGGAGTACTAAATAGTTTGTTAAACTCCTCTGGAGCACTGCTTTGCAATATCAAAATGCAAAAGAACCTATAATGGTGTTTGCATCGGTTTGGCGCAATTAGCATAAATTCCATCAAGAGACACCCAACAAATAAGGTGGTGGAGGAGGGTTCATGGATGGGAAATAGTCACAATTTAGAAGCAAAAGCATCAGCAGATAGGTATGCACACAAGTAGGAGAAAGTGGAACCATAGAGGCCTCTTAAGTTTTTGTATGCCATAATTTTATGGAGCTATATCTGAATTCCTGATACAATAATACAAGTAGACGCTGCAAATGAGCATCTAAGTTCAGTGGATTGATGCATAAACAAGTGCACTGTTTCATGAATTGCGAATCACTGATATCTTCAATATAGTACATTAAAGTTGTAGTTTGTATTGATGTCCGGTGGCTTTAAAATCATTCTTGCTTGTAAGGTTTATCACTGTATGCATATTATTGAAAAGCAGAAAAGAAAACCACTCACACCAACGCGTTTTGGAGTGCTTCCTCAATATGCTTCACGTCTAGCCAGAAATGATGATATCTGATTGTGCCCAATGCTACAAAATGTCAAGCGCAACACCCTGCAAAACAATCATTATTAATAATAGTTATGGCCAATTGCTTTAAACTTGGTATCCTGAAAGCAAGAAAGCTTGTGCGTGAGAAATGACCTGCCGAAAGCAGAAGGACGCAATTCCTTTAATGTAGAGAAACTTAGAAAGTTTTTATTTTATTATATATAAGTATAAGAAAAAGTAATGCCAAGCGGGGATAGCTCAGTTGGGAGAGCGTCAGACTGAAGATCTGAAGGTCGCGTGTTCGATCCACGCTCACCGCAATTATCTCATTTTCTATTTCTTTCATACGACGTCGTTTACCTAATAATACGATGTTAGTGCATTTTCTATTTCTCCACCCTACGGCGTTTGCCTCCAGTCTTTTGTCAATGAATACAATGGCGTTTAATTAGTGCATCTCTCGTTCAAAGTGATGCCTTTATGAAGAAACAATCAAACAAATACTTGTATATTTTCTTATTTTCCAAAAAAAAAAAACCAATATCTAATATCTTGTTGATTGGTTGGGATTGCATTTTTTTTTCTAGCAGAAAATTAACCCGACTGCTTTCAAAAATGCTTTTAAATATGAAATAAACATATAAGCACTTTAGTTTTCCTAGAAGATTAGCTTAATGGGGAAGAAAGAAATACAAATACGGTATAGAGCCCAGTGTGAAATTTCTTCGCATCGGAAGAAGAATCAAACTAGAAGGATTCAAAATTGTTGAAAAATAATATGGAGAAAATACAATCACTATAACAGATGATAATATTTCAAAGAATCTGAGGACCAATAATCTCTGTTCAGATTCTTTTATCACTTGTTCACTTCACCAAATCAATCTTTGGACTCATTTCACTAATATCAAACCTGATTAAAGAAATTTTTTTTTGTTAAAAGAATGTCTTTGTATAGATATTAAAACTTCCCCAGGGTCTCCACGAATTCAAGTAGCGCCTGCCCGAAAAGCTTAGTCATAAATCTTCCTGAAACTAGACCAAATAATCAATCAAAATCAACCGAGGCACAACGATCTCCTCTTCTAAAATGTAAAACAGGCTCAATAAAGTGCAAGATATTCTGGTACACCGCAAAATGAGGGGCGAAAAGTATGATGAGTTCAGTTACTACTACCTTAAATTATAGTTGGAATGACTTCTTCAGTTTGTTCTAAGTAATTCTGGCAAGGATTGAAACTACCAATACTGTATGGTTAATCTGAATGCCATTGTGATGAGCAGAAAATGGTTGTCTTCGGAAAAATATATCACACAACACCTTGTGTCTCTTATAAACCAAAATCTGTTTTAGATTATATGGTTTTCAAAACCTCTCCAAGAACAAGTCCCCACTGAATCCAATGGGTGCCACCCTGCATTTGAGATTCCAAGAAAAACAGTATTCAGGATATGCAATGAGCTTATTATCTGATGACCTATTCTGTGTAGCATCAAGATTTAAATGCTTCTTTTTTGAATATTCTATATCAAGAACAAGCAATTATATGACAAGCAGCAAGAAAAAAGGAACAAAGTAACAAACATAAACCTGGCAAAACACAGTAAAAGGTTCTCGTAGAGGTCCATCACATGAGAGCTCACTTGTACTCCCATCAATGAAGGTTCCATCAGCAAATATTACCTAATAAATAATATACAGGAATTTCTATATAAGGTTAGCAACAAAAAGAATTTAAAGAAAAACAAATACTTAACTGCAATTTGAGTAACTTTGTTTTAATTAAAATGTTACTTACGGCTATTAACATATGAGTGCGAGATCTGATTAATCTGAATCTAAATTTTGAATAAAAGTTATGTAGCTCAGAGAGAAGAAAACATCATCAGCAGGTGCATCACCTATGCATGAGGCACTTAAACTCACATCGTATTTGAACCTCATTAGAACACAAATTTTTCAGGCAAGCTCTTGTAGCTAAAGAAACTCATAAGCAATATCTTGCAAAGAAGGAAAGACTTAACAATGACCAGACCTCAGATGCATATCCAGGAGTTGTACCAGCAATAGGTTTAGTGAATGAACCTACTGGGGAGCTTCTCTGTACAGCCTCACAGAAGGCAAGGAGATGCTCACGGCTTCCTAACTGTACTGCCTGAAAAGCACCACAGAAAAAATTAGATATTTCCCTAGTTAATTTCTTCACCTCTTCTTGCAAACTAAATTATTAACGAGCTTACCAAAATTGCTGTGCCAACAAAATGTTCATCTAACATTTTATCTAAATGAAAGCAATCTCTTTACCAAGTAGATGCACTCAGTTAAAAAGGGCGAGTAAGCCCAGCTCATATGACTTTTAGTCAAAGCAAACACATTAATCATCTGAGTTCAGATGAAAACAATATAAATTAGCCAAAGCAAAACGTGCCTGCACTGTATCATGACGAGGAACACGAGGAAGCGGTTGCACCTTATACCCTTTAGATGCCATGACTTCAGCCATCAGAAGGGTTCCCTTAAATTACAGAATACAACATTTCACCGCCAAGTAAGTAACAAAATATGCAAACTCCAAACAAGCAGAAGCCAATACCTTGACTGCCTCACCAACCATTTGAGGCGAAAGGAACAAACCCTGGAAAAAAGCTCGCATAATATCACCAGGGATTGAACCACAATCAATTCCTAGTCCTGGTGCAGAGAGACGAGCAGCCGCTGCTTCTACCCATTTTTTCCTCCCGGCAACATATCCACCACATGGTGCAATAGTTCCACCAGGATTTTTTATCAAACTGCCTGCAATCAAATCTGCACCCTGCCCCACCATTAACAAAAATATGTTACCTGTCTTCAGACAAAAGGAATGCCAAATATATTACATACCACCATAGGAGGTTCAATCATTTCCACAAATTCTCCATAGCAATTATCCACCATGATGAAGCAGTTAGGATTTTGCATCTGTATACATATAATAGGCATGATTTAGTGAAAGGAAAATACTGTACCAGAGTTCAAAGAAAAAAATTAAGTAATTACACCAATGTGTTAAAAAGAACTTAAGACATTTATATGTTTTTAGACATTTTATCTTTTCATTTTTAAAACCATACCTTTATAATCTTTATGGCCTTCCCTATCTCATCTACACTTAAACTCTGTCGCCATGAATAACCACATGATCTTTGTATCAGTGCACATTTTGTATGAGGTCTCAAAGCACTCCCAAGTGCATCCCAGTCAAGACCCCCATCTTCAGCAAGCTGAAAATTTTGAATGTGAGGGACAAAACAAAATTTTGAATGTGAGGGAAAAAACAATCACAAACAGAAACTCATATCTTGTTTTGCATGGTTACTGGTAACATACAGGAACTTCTCGATACTCAATTCCAAAATCTTTAATAGAACCCATCCCAGAAGAGTCCCTCTTTCCAATAACTTCCTCCAAGGTATCATAGGGAGCACCAGCGACTGCCAAAAGCTGATGATCACGTTAGTCTAAACCATATTTTACTCACAAGTGAGCACAGTACATTGTATATCTACCAAGAGAAGATGCAGCAGAGGAAACACACACAGGATTTTAAATGATAGCTCACCTCATCCCCTGGCCTTAAGAAAGCAAACAACGCACAAGTGATTGCGTGGGTACCTGAAAAAAACTGATGGCAAAGGAGCAGCAGATAAACAACTATTATAAACAATAAAGATTCCAAATAACTATTATAATAAGCAACACTAATTACCTGTGACCTAACAATTGCAGATTCTGCTCCTACAATTTCTGCAAAAACTTGATCAAGTGCTTCACGTCCCCCAGCTTCATCATGACCATAGCCAGTACTTCCGCCAAAGTGCTGATTATAAACAACAAGAACCATTGAAAATACCAACTAGAAAAGTTTTACTATAAAATCTGTCCATATATTAATATCAGTTTTGTATCTACAAGAAAAATATATAATTACATGAGATCCAACCCTAGCATTCTGAAAAGCTTTCAGAACACGGGAGGTATTGCAAGCCACCAAATTATCAACAGCTCTGAACTCAGGATACAAGGAATCCACAGCCTTCACAACCTGGATTGTAGAAAGGAAAAGAAGCAACTCTGAGTGTCAACCATATATGAACACAACACAGATACTAGGATCTGAATTCACAAGAAACCAAAACTAGGATCTGAATTCACAAGAAACCAAAACTAGAATTTAACTATGAACTGAAAAGTTTACAAATTTATTTTATAACTAACAAGAACATGTGCGTAAGAATTATAGCAATAAATGCCAAAGCTTTTCTCTTCAGTCTTCATTTCCGCACACTTATACGAATAGAAGCCTAACCAGATAACTGTTCTGAGTTTCAAGAGACTAGAAAAGCTTTAATATCTATGTCGCATTTTCTCAGCAACCAAACAGAACTATCATAATTCCAAATTTTAGTTTTTAAGATTTTTCTACCAATGAAATGGGTTTTCAGTTCAAATTCAACCAAAGAAAACCCAGCCAAAAAGCTACTTTTATCATCTCATACTTAAAATTTCTCTCTCTATCTCTTTTATATTTCTCAGAAACCAAACAGAAAATAAACCGTAACAGAGAATTGGGGTATGTTTGTTTTACCTCAGGAACAAAGGGGTGGTCTAGAGTTGGAACTGAGACTAGAGAGCTTGACCGAACAGTCGTTAATGTGGATAGTGAAGCTTTTGGGAGGTGAGCAGGATAAGCAGAAGGGATGGCACAGGATAAGACACACATCTCTTCTTCAATGCAATTCAAAGACTTGACAAAATAAAGAGAGAATGAAAATGAAATTTCCTCTGGGCGAAATTGTTCATATGGGCAATGTTGAAACTTTGGTCAGAATTAATACAATTAAACATTTCATATTTTTGTTCGTAAAATTTAAAATTATTACGATTCTAAAGCTTTTAATTTATTAGCTTCATACAGGTTCATGGTAAAAGTTATTTATATTGCTATCATTAGATTTTCCTTTTTTTAATTTAATAGACGACACAATTTAACTCGATTAAATTTTGATTTGGTTTGATTCAAATTTAAAATAATTTTCTTAAAACCCAATCCAAACAATTTATTTTTTCATATAATATATTTTTGGGCATAAATTTGCTATATGTACTTGAAATCCTTGAGAATTTTTTGGTTTGGAAAAGTGTTCATATTTGGTTTTTTTAAATAAAAATTATAGTGAAAGTTTTTTTTTTTTTTTAATTGTCCAGTCAAGTGAGGTAATATTAGGTCGCCAAAAGTCAAGTAGACAACATATTTCCATCCAAGGTCTAGCAAAAAAAATGGTAGGCTTTTTCGACAAATAGTGAGTAATCAGATGGCAGTGTGACATGGGTTTTGAAGAAGAGATGATGAAAGATCGAATTGTGGTGATGGTGTAGATTTCTGATGACAGAAACGCTCGAAAACTAGTCGAGAAGAAGGGAAGTCGCCTAAAAATGCAAGTCACAAATTTGAGACATGAAGGTTATTTTGACGTTTTAATTTAATTAGAAATGACCAATTTAACCTTTAACTCTTATAAAAAAAAAAAGTATCTCTTTGAAAATGAGAATCTGGAACTTATGAAACCAAGGGTATCAACCAAAGATTTCACTAAACCTTGGACGGAAATATGTCGTTTGCTCCAAAAAGTCCTCATGTTTTGTATTTTTTTTTTTTTTAATAAATTTGGAGTAAATTATAACACTTTGGAGACTAAATCTTTGTCACGCATAGATTAGGTGACAAAAATTTTTGTGGCAAGAAATTCACATTTTATGTTTTCAAGTTCTCTATACTAGTATTAGATCTCTTATACTTATGCTGACACTTTCAAACTTGAACTTTAAAATTTGAGTTCAATTGAGTTAAAAATTATTCAAAACTCTTTTGTTCGTCCGTAATATTTTTTTGTTGAACTCAGTTTACGTTACTTTATTTTAACATTTTAACATTTGGATTACAATTTATAATGATATGTCTACAAACAAATCTTATATTATCTTATGACATACCTTTTACTTAACAAATAATTTATTCTCTTAAAAATATCACTGAATATGATCGTCTTCAACCTTCATAAAAGTCTTACGATAGACTTTAATAGTATTTATACCAGTATAAACCAATATTGATTCTTGCAAATGAAATAGAGGAAGCAAAGTCAGGTGATGTGTAAAAATGAAAATGTACTTGGGTTACCACGTTGTGAATTCTTTGACAACAATCATCAAAGTTTAGTAGAACACTTTTGAAAGTCTTCAAATAACAAGTTTTGTATTTTAAAAAACGAATAGTTTTTTTTTTTTTTTTTTTTAATTAAAAAAATTTATGAACGGGATAGAACTCAAACTTTTAATGTAGAACATGGATGCTTGAAGAAACCCATGGATATACTAACTAGTGTGCTAATGTTGGACCATTGATTAAGTTTTGTGACAAACTGAGTGACCGACACTCAAGAACCTTGAGAACCAAGTTAGTCAATCTGCCATTGGAAGACTAGAGGCGCAAAGATCCGGTAAACTTTCTTCTCAAACCGTGGTCAACCCTAGAGAGAATGCTAGTGTCATACTTGAAGAAGCTCACAAGAAACCAATAAACAAAGAAGAAACTAAGGATGAACCGATTCAAGATGGAGTAAACAAGTTCAATAATGTGGGAGATTGAGCAACCGTCTTTAAAGAAGTAAAACAACCACTTAGGGTTCCCATTTCTACTTATAAACCTCCTTTATCCTTTCCTAGTAGGTTCGCAAAATTCAAAGAATGAGGAGCACGAACAAGAAATTAATTTTAGATACCTTTCAGAAAGTGCAAGTCGACATACCACTATTGGATGCCATCAAACTTTTTTTAATTCTAGATAAATTATAACACATTTGGTGACAAAATATTTGTCGTAGAAAATGTTTGATTTTGAAATGGTGTTTTTTCTTTTTTTTTTCTTGCCTCTAAAATCAGCTTTTGGGGACATAGATTATCTACAGAAGTCAGCTTTTTAGTAATACTCACAATAATATAATAATATTTTTATCATTGTAAAATATACTCAACCACATCTTAATAAGAAGGAATACCATATGCAAAGAAAAATTTATACCATAAAGACCATTATTATGTGTTCTTTATATATAAATACTAAGATCAACAAATATAATATCAACACGTATTACATAAAAGTTATCTTACGATACATCTGAATACACGCTTCACTTTTTTAAGTGAATTTTTTTTTATATAATTAAAACACTTAGATGTCATGCTGACGTTTGAGTAATTAATTACAGTATCCAGCCAGTTCATAAAAGGTGGTTCTGACCTATTATGATTCATTTGTTAGGTAAAGAATTTAATACTTATTCTATTTATGAAAAAAAAAATTAACTCTTCTCAATTCATATATTTAGGTTTCTAATAACATAACATAATAACTGTGATGGGGGAGTGAAAAAAATCATAGGATTTCACTAAGATTTGTTAGTAGAAGAGTATTGGGTTTAGGCATTCTATACAAGGAGCTCCTCCACAATCAAACCTCTTCTTTCGCTAAGTGAATGCTCTTAGGTAATTTTCCTTTACTCCATTGTACTTTACTTATGTTTGGATGTGAAGATCACAAGAAAATCAACATAGATGGTCAATTTTATATATCATGTATATATTACTTTTGTTATTATTAGTTTCTAATTCTTTTTTGTATATGTAAAGTATTTTTTTTTTTTTTTTAAGATTACACTATATAATTTGTTGATGGGAGCAGTATTGGCGCCGATAATGATCGGAGAAATATCAGCACCGACGATGATCAGAAATAATTTTTCCTTGTATTTTCTTTGAAAGCAAATGCATATATTTAAGCATGTGTTTTTGAAAATTATTTTTAATTTTACTCCATCATTAAATGTTTTCTTTTTTTGATGATGGTGTTGTGTGGGTACAAATTAATTATTTTTCTTTTATATTTTATTTCTATCCTATGTGTAGAACATCATAAATAAAGACTAAATGGAGATTCCTTATGTGTATCTGTAACTAATTTAATCTTCTCATTAATATCTAGAGTTGATGATAGTGTAGAAATCAATGCATGTCAATTTTGAATGTCTAATTGAGTTGAGCATAAATATAATTAGTGGCTTTTCATCAAAATATTATCTAGATCTAGTCGATACATATTTTTTTTTTCTTCTTTTATTCTAAATTTTTTTTTCAGAGGGTCTTCAATCTTCATGTTAAAGTAAGATCAAGACACTTTAGACAAAAAAATTGACTAGATCGATCCAATTTTATTTTATGCCTTAACCTTTTTTTTTTTTTTTTTAAATTTCTAACGGATCCCTCCTTTTAGTATTCTAATTTACGAAATGTTGATAAATGTCGGATCCAGACACATAGTAGGTGGATTCTTAGCGGTATTGTCCTCTTGGGGCCCTAGATCTGTACGATGTTGTCCCAAAAAGGCGTCTCTAGGTGGTGAGGTGTCTTTGTGCTACATAAGATATCAAGGCCCTCGTCTCCTAACCGATGTGAGACTTTGGCACCAACACAACCTCATAAAGGGTGAGGGGCTTGGGAGATAACCTAGGTCCTTCTTTTAGCACCAACTATTGATGCATGTCAGATCCAAACATATGATAGGTGGGTTTTTAGAGGTATAGTTGGTTTTGGGCACTAGAGCCCTTACACAGTTTTGTCTTAAAAAGACGTCTCTAAGTGATAAGGGTGTCATTATGCTATATAAAAGACCAAGACTCTCGTGTGCTAACCGAAGTGGGACTTTGGCACCAACATGAACTAATTCTTGTTATTTGATAAATATTTGTTATACTTATAATCTCGTATATCAAAAATTTAGTTTAAGGAATAGTTTATCATATATGGATGCACATATTGTTATTTGGAAAATAGTTTAATGCTGCAAATATACTTGATTTTCCTGCTTTATATTTTCTTCTCAGATTAATGCACAGGTTAGATGTATGCATAATTAACAAGGAGATTCATGCATGCATGTATTTATCTAATGCATCATAATTAGAGCACTGTAATTAGTTCTTAATTACTCGCTAATGATACAATATAATAGCAGAATTAATAAAACATAGAAAAAAATATTTATATTTCTATGTTTAATTTCACGTCATGCAACTGCCTGTTTGTAGTGTTGTTATATATATTTTCTTCTCCGGAATTAAAGCCTTTGTATTTATACCCGAAACCCTGAAGCCTAGACATTTGTCTATCTTCTTTCAGTCGCCTATCTCTCTCATCGTCTTCGATCTCACGTTTTGGCCACCACTCTCAATGCATGCTTTTTGACATATTTATCTTTGAAGAATGTGTTTCGGTTTCATTGTATTCGTCTTTGTACAGAGATTGGATTCCCCTATATATACATTGTTTGCATTTAATTTTCAGGACATACAAAACGTTAAGTGTTCTTGACGGATCCCCATCTGTGATTAATCTGCTTGCGTTTTTTTGTCCAACTTGAAGATTTTGAATTGTGGTTTGTGTGTGTTTTCTTGTCACAGATTGGTAGAGAAGAAAGGAGATTCATTAGTTCTGCTAAGTGTTGAGTCTGCAATTCCGAGAATGTTTAACGAAGAAGAGTTGAACTTGATGAAGGCTCTGAGGAGAGGAGCCGACTTCATCGAGGTTGAGTGTGGCTGCACTAGCAAAAAGTATGGAGATAGCATTGGGAAACTAAAGGTTTTCGCCAATGGCCAATTTGTTATTGACTGTGAATGCACCAAATATTGCTCTGAACGTACGTTAATCTCTCTCCCTCTCTCCAGTCTTTTAAAATTCCTATGTCTTTTTTATTACTACTAAAATTCAGCTCTGTGCCTGATGATTAAGACTACTTTTCCTAATCTGAATAGTGTTTCTTGTACTATATCCAAGCTTTAGAAAATGCAGCATTGTAACAGTTTTCTGTGCATTGTTCTGAAAATTAGAGAAACTGACGCCATATGATTTTGAGAAGCACTCTGGGAGAGACGGGAACAGAAAGTGGACACACCACATCTGGGTGTACATCGATGGGACTAGGGTGCCATTGCACAAAACCGTGCTGCTCAAGTACTATAAGCATGCAGCAAATGAAGTGTCAAAAAGCTGCCGTGGGAAACGAACTTTTCATCGCGATGAGTTCATTCGCTGCGCAAGATGCAAGAAGGAGCGCAGGTTTCGTCTTCGAACCAAAGAAGAATGCAGGATTTATCACGATGCTTTGGTTGCTAGGCGGTGGAAATGTGTTGACTGGCCTTATGACAAGTAAGTTTTTAACTGAATACTTATCTACATAAGCATTTCAACTGTTTATTTCTTTCAAAACATTCTGTAATTGAAATGAACTCATCTAGCTTGCCGGCTCCAAACTGTCTGACATTAACACAGCTGGTTGAAAATGCATTTATCTTTGCTAATAAAGGAAACATTTTGTTAATTTTCAGAATAACATGTGCTGATGATGAGGAGAGGGCCAGTCGCAAAAGCAGCAGGGGTTGCCCTCGGTTTCCGAACTGTGAAGGATGCACATCTTGCGTGTGTGTTGGGTGCCTCAAGTGCCGCTTCAAGGACTGCAGCTGCCGCGCTTGTGTTGATTTCATGCAGAATGCTGAGCCTTAGGTGCCCATCATCATCACCAATTCTGCTGGATTGCTTTCAAAAAAGCAGTTGCTCTAAAACAGTAGGAAATTTACTTTCTGTTATGGACTGGTTGTAATAAACTTATCAAACTTTCGCTTTTACTTTCATTCCCAGAGACCAAATGGACATGGTGGGCACTGGGCAACTGCTCTTTTTAGCCTACCTCAACTTCAGAAACTTTATGAAAGTAGTTTTCATGGTTGCTTTCAAATAATTTTGTTATGTTTATTTGTATTGCCCTTAGTATGATACAGTTTTTCCAGGAGGGTTCTGGGTGATTGGTTCATTAAACCAATCCGTACTAGTTATGGTTGAATTCCCCTAATTTGATTGGCTTATAGGTTGTACTTGGGGAACAATTTACTGTAGAAATTCTCAAATTCTGGAGTTCTCTTCATTTTGATTTCTGAGCTGTGGTAGATTGTGGGCAAGTGAAGCATTGTGGAAACAGATTGAAAATACAGAAAAATGTAGTATGAATTTGCAGGGTCACGAAGTATAAAAAATTACAATACATTTCCTGCAATGAAATTTGAGCTACAACCAGTCTTTCACTACAAAGGGTCAAGTAAGTCCCAAAAATTACAATACATTTCCTACAATGAAGTTTGAGCTACAGCCAGTCTTTCACTACACAGCTACATTATGGACCATTTGACAAATTGGTCACTGTCGACGCCTAAAATTTTCTACAACAAACATACGAATGAGCTTTCCCAGTTGAACTCCAAGGAACTTATCTCTCTTGAAGTTAATGAATAACCTAACTGGATCAGTTATATACAAAAAATTTGCACCTGAGAAGGGAAAGGCACACCAACTTTCAGAATCCTTTTCATGGAACCCATGTATACATCATTAGACTCCATAATAAAGCGAGGAGTACATGAATTACCTAAAATCGTGTCTAAATGGTAAGTTGTTGTACAGCAGAAATGCGGTTCCGGCCCCTGCCTCTACGTGCACTAGCAATATTAGCAAGTAAAGAATTATACGTGCTTACTAAGGCGCTAGTTCCCATTAGCTTCAACCCAAGATTATTAATCAGATAGGACAGCTGACTTTCATTCCCCCCAGTCACCTGTTGCAGCTCATATGCCTGCTCATGGGATAACACTGTGTACAGCTGCAACGGCTGGCAGATGTTCTCCACAACCTTTCTTGAATCACCTTTCCCATTCTCAAACGTAACTCTCATTAGCCCCATGGATTTTGGGTCTTCTGTTAAAGGATTGAATACAAACATATAATTTCCAAAAGCCAAATCAGGTCTCCTGAATAGATCTACCAGTATGTCATTGCTTGATCCAACATTCCTCTGAACAGACTTCCTAAAACTATGACTTCTTGTGACTCGCAGAATGCGTGAAGCTTCTCTTAAGCCACTCAAATAGGCTCCATGCATGGTGGCTGGATATTGCCTAGTTGTGGCCTCTCCAGCAAAGAACAGCCGGCTTCCCACACTTTCAGCAAGTATATCATAATCACTACCAGATGACCGTACCCTAATATGAGAGTATGAACCATAGGCAAAGGGGTCACTTCCCCATCTTGTGCATATTGTTTGTATGGGATTAGGCACATCAATGCCTTTGGGTTTATATATACCTGCAAAAAAGAGATTAACTTTCTCAGAAGCTAGATTTAAGGAAGCTTTTTATATGAAAGATGCAGAAAGTGTAAGGGACAAGTGTTAAAGAAAAGCAAGAAAATTGCAAGGTGCATAATCACCAGTCCTTGATGATAATATGATATGTAGTACCTCTGAGTACACTTAAAACACGATGGAGCAAAGTGGATGGATCCGTGCATTCAAAACTTTGTGCAGCTTCTCCAGCCACCAGCGCAGTTAATACTGGACCTCCAGAAACAGTATGGTAACTATAGAACAAAAAGAATTCTCCACGTCTATTGCTATGTTCATTCAGACATCCAAACGTGTCCAGGTCTTCCCCCCAAAATACATGTGGGAAAACCATGGCAACTTTATTTAGGAGTCCAAAACCCAATCGCTCAATAGCTGCAAGCTTTCTCTGAGGTAATTCTGGTTCAAATTTTATTGTCCCTTTCTTCAGAACTCCCAGAGGCACAGTACATAAGACCATATCTGCTTGAAACACTTGGTCACCTGCAATCACCTCAACCCCTTCATTTCCATGTCTTATGGTATTGACAGTCTTCTCATAGAATATGGGAACTCCTTCACATAATGCTTTTATCAGTCTCCCATTCCCTCCAGCAAGAAAACAGTGGTCTCCCCCCATTTCATAAGGATCATCCTGATCCCAATAGGCAGCTGACAGATCTGAAAGACATCCGGCATTTGCATATTCCAAATTAGCAAGGTGCCAATCAAGAAGTTTCCTTTCATCAGTACTTCTAGCCACGGTATATAGTTGCCTGAGTGTGTCCAAAAGTGAACCCAGAGAAACATCATTTGCCAATCCACCCATTATTTTTCTCAGTTCCATGACTTTGTCAAGCAACTTGTTGAAGATAAATTCAATCTCAGTATCAATTTCCTCAGCAACAGGTTCTCCATCTGGATTGTACAAAGGACACTTATCCCTGACTTTATGAAGGGGAATAAAAAGTTGCCTGGCCAAAACCCCAAGAGGGTTAGCATGAAGTCCAGTTATAACACTACCACCAAGATCTGCAGCAGCATATTTACCCTTCTTACCCATCTTCTGAGTATAAACTCTACCCCCAGGCCGTCTCCTACCCTCTAAAACAACAACCCTGAAACCAAATGACATAAGCTGCCTAGCTGCTGCTAAACCAGCTAGTCCCGCACCAATGATTATCACAGTTCCTTCATTTACTTCCTCAGGCATATATGCTGTAAATGACGGTGAAACCCCAAAATTTATATACCCATTATAGAGAAGAAAATCATAAGCCGAGCTTATCAAATGTTCATACTCATTACTAACGGTTTCTTTAATCTGTCCTTTTGTAAGCCACAATCCTACATTACTCCTCCATCTAGCAAGAATATGATTCCTCACAACAATGTAATCATTCTGCTCTTTCCCACCCAATACTCGTACTACCCCAGCTAAAATTTCCTCTTCAAGCAAAGCATCAATTGGAAACCCCAAAGATAATGCTATCATAGCCTCAGTTTCAGTCTCCTTCTCCAAATCCTCTTTAGTTCTATTCTTTTTCTTAGATACACCACCTAAATGCTTCTCTATCAACTCATCCATTAAATTTTCGTCATAACTTCGCGGACCCACTTTCTTCCTCAATGCCCTCTTTGAAACTGAACCATCTGACATAGGGGTTTCCATTATCATACAACACCCACAGGCCCCAACTCTCTCACCAAATTTTTTTTAAATTCTTTCCACAAGCATCAATCTCACAAACCCACCAGAAAAAAACTACACATTCTCTCCCAAATCTACTCATACTTAAGCTCAAAACTAAACATAGCCAAATAGGTATTTATTTTCTTGAAAATTCTACTAAAATTCCACAAATAATCTACACATATTCTTGACGGTACAGTCCATCTTCACCACAAAAAGAAAAGATAATTACGTATAAGAAACAAAAACTATTTGTCTTTCTCACTCAAAATTGAGCTTGCATCAAAGACTAGAAAGTTAAACAAACTAACAAGTCAACTAAAACTAAAAACAGCAATCAAGTTACACCTAAAATTGAATTGAAGATAGCATTAAAAAACACCGAATAGAAAAAGGAAGTGCAATAGAAGCGTTGAATCACCTTGAAGCGTCGGATTTTGGAAATAAATTGGTTAGAAGCAGTAATTAGAGATTTAGGGTTTTGCTCTAGTGTGCCTCGAAAGGCGTGGAAACAAGTCGACGCGCGGAATTAGAAATTGGGTTGGAGGGAACTTTTTGTGGATTTGGGCTTTTTTTGGTAGGCCGAGAAGTGCTGAGTATTATTAACTGAAGTCCACCGATTTCTAAGTGTACTATTTTTTGCTTTGAAATTTGAAATTAATTACACATCTAACTACACCATTTTTGTGCACAATAATTTCTCATTTAGGTTTTTGGAATTTTCACTTAGCTTTACAAATGAAAGGGTCTTAATCTTATAAGCCTAATTTGAAATATATAATTTTTTTTAGAATTTTATTTTAAACTTACGTACACAACATATCTTTGGGTAATTAAAAATGTTGTGCGGAAGATTTGTAGCAGATAAAATCCCGATTTGGTAGAAAGATATCTTGCGATATGAATCTCATAATCAAGCTCGATGATCACGCAACTTTCTGTTTAATCGAATTTGAGTTTATCTCCAACTCAACCATGTGACTGACACTATATAAATTCAGTTATAATCTATTTTTAGGGATAAAAAATAAGTTGCAGAAAGCAAACGGCAAACTCTTTGTAAATCAAATTACTACTTTAACACATTTAATAACATAAAACTGAACGTAGGCCTTAAATTACGAGCTGTCAAATCACTTTAAAAGCCTCTTGGCTCTTCGTGTTTTGTGTTAAGTCTAGCATATTCATCATCATATTGCTTCGTCGTTGATCCACAAGAATTACATACACATTCTACATGATTTTAACAATGTCAATCACATACCTTTAGTTGGTATAAATATCTTTATCAACAAAAAACAATATTATATGAAGCAAAATTGCCATATGGGTACATGCACGTGAAAAGGTAAGGACAAAATGAATTAACCATAAATTAACTTGGAAATTAAATATGGGCTGTGTCATATTAAAGGATTATGTTTATTTAAAGCCTATAAATAAATAGTTTGCATGGGTTTTTCTTCGAAAACAAAAATCCCAACTCTCCCCGAATACTTTTCATCCCATAAAGCTAAACCCATACAGAGCTGGATTTTTCTAAATTTGGCAATGTCCTGGAAATTGCAACTTTCATCATTTTTTCAAGTTACGTTACGTTTACATTAAATATTCAATTTCCTGGAGGCCGCCAAATTTTCCTCTGCCAACGATCAATATTCACCAATCAGCACCCCGTATGACTGTGTCCTTCTCAATAACATGTCTAATACTCAACTTTTTGTGTACAAGCAACAAAATTTCTTATTTAGCAATTTACTTCATCAAAATACAGTAAAAAACTTCGTTGACCTTTTAGGTATTAAGACTGGAAATTAAAGAATAAAAGAATGAACTCCAAGGGTTTGTGCTGACAGTCAGAAGAGATTTGTTCCCTTAGGTTCAAACCTTGAAACTATGTACTATAATAATATTATGACTTACCGATCTTTTAAGTTTATAGGGTATTTAAGAGATCTCAGAGATTAATTGAAGACTAGGTTTTGTAGGGTATTCCAGAGACTTTGAGGATTAATTGAAATAAGTGCAGTTGACTCGGACACCCAGTTAACCAAAAAAAAAAATTTTGAATAAAGAAAGATTGACAGCAAATATTATCCAGATTATTCAAGGTTTTTAGAACCTTGAACAACATTTCTTTGGGTAATTTAGATTTAAGAAGAAGAATTAATAAAGCAAAACAAGAAGCCAAACTTGCTCCTCCAAATCTCCTCATCCCAGAAAAATAATCCCACATTTGAGTTGAATTAATTTTAGTAAAATTCCAGGATCGATACAGTTAAACACTACCCCGAGCAGTTATCGAACTTTTCTATTGGATGAAATGATTCCTGTCATAGATTCCCTCTTCTTACAATTCTGCAAATTGCAATATTATTAACTTTATCCCAGTTACGTTTACGGTAGAGATAATCTGCAAATCTAACAACCTATCAATCCACAATTCCACACTCAACACACACAATCAAAACTGTAAAAGGAATCGAGAAACAAGAACACGGATTTTACCGTGGTTCACTTATCCAATATAGGATAAGCTACATCCACGTTGAGCTCCAGAAACTTGGGACTCACTGCACTAAAAATTAATCCCACACAAATACCACCAGATCCAAACCCAATCACTCATACACTGCGAATCTCTCTCTCACGATAACCAGCAATCTTTCCTATGAGAACACTATACGCAGATCCTCAAGACTCAAGGGAAACGCAACCCTTAAAACGTGATTCCAACCAACCAACCACCCAAGATTACAATCAAACAATGAGATACAGAGCAGACTGCAGACCCTAATCGAGAACAAAAAGATCTAAAAAACAATATGTAAAACTCGCTCTGCAGCAGGGTAAGTAGTGCGTTCCATTCTGTTTTGAGGAGAGATGAACCTGGCCGTTAGATGCTCTATGCTTTCAATGGTCAGGATTTTTTCTTTGTCGCCAACTGCGTAAAACGACAGCGTTGCACTAAAAGTTCAACGACATCGTTTTTGTGCTTCACACTAACATTTACATTAAATATTCAATTTGCTCTCTCAACTCTCAAGGCATCGATAATCACCAAAGGTTGTACCCTACCCTGCACCCTTCTGAATAAAGGAACGGCACATGTTTTTTGTCCCACCATTAAGCACTCTGAAATTAAGTACCCACCAATTTCACGTTACTTCTTTGAGTAAAGATCACAGGCTTAATTGGAAAAGATTAATGAAAGAAGACAAACTGGCCTGTTGGTTAAGTCCTATAAATAGCATTGCAGAAACTGAGCTGTGGCATCTCTCAACCTCCTCCCAGTCTTTCTTTACAGCATTGAAAACCATGGAGACCGTAAAAGTTAGCTTCTTAGTAATCGTTGCAATAGTTTTGGTTTCAAGTGTAGCACAAGTTTCAGAGGCTGTAGGTACTTTTGCCTGCACATACCCAACCAGTCCGTGCTATGGCAAAAAAATAGAGTGCCCATATGAATGCCCCTACACTTCCTCCTCAGACCCCAACGCAAAAGTTTGCTATGTAAATTGTTATTCACCCGTTTGCCAGGCTCAGTGCAAACGTAAGTTAACAATTAACTGAACATAATTGAACATAATGGAGTTTGGAAATATTGTTTTGGTATTAATTTTTAGTTTTGTTTTCTGCAGACAAGAAAGCAAACTGTGACAGCCCTGGATCCGCATGCTATGATCCTCGTTTCATTGGTGGCGACGGCATTGTCTTCTACTTCCATGGCAAGAGCAATGAGCACTTCAGCCTAGTTTCTGACCCCAATATGCAAATCAATGGCCGTTTCATTGGCCACCGCCCAGCCGGCCGCACCAGGGACTTTACCTGGATTCAGGCCTTGGGAATCCTCTTCAAGTCTCACAAATTCTCTCTTGAGGCTAGCAAGGCTGCTGAATGGGACAGTGAAGTTGACCATCTTAAGTTCGCTTACAATGGCCAGGACTTAGACATTCCAGAAGGTCCACTATCGGTTTGGCACTCTGAAGGAAAAGAGATTAAAGTGGAAAGAGTTTCAAGCAAGAACAGTGTCATTGTCTCCCTGAAGGATTCAGCTGAAATTTTGGTCAATGTGGTGCCAGTGACCAAAGAAGATGATAGAATTCATAAGTACCAAGTGCCTGCTGGTGACTGCTTTGCTCACTTGGAGGTGCAATTCAGGTTCTTTAATCTGTCCGCGACGGTTGATGGCGTTCTTGGCAGGACTTACAGGCCTGATTTCGAGAACCCGGCTAAGCCTGGTGTGGCAATGGCTGTTTTGGGAGGTGAAGAGAAGTACAAAACCGAATCCCTTCTCTCCACAGAATGCGGCACTTGTGTGTTCGCAACAGAAAGTACTGGTTCAGACCCAGTGACCAATGAAGTGATGGAGTATGGCACCCTGGACTGCACCCGCAGGTCCTCTGCAGGATATGGAATTGTTTGCAAGAAATGAAATCTGAAAAAAGTTGCTTCCTATGCAACTGAATAATTGAAGTTCTAGCGTCATTATTGGAATAATAGCTTGCTGCTTGCCAAAAGATATGGCACTTTGTACCGTTATTGTGCTATGTAATAATCTTGATATGTTCTTCTGGTGTCATAGTTAATCCAAAACTATTAATTGTGTTGTCATCTATTGATAGTAATGGAAATTATATGACTCCACGATCCCTGTGATTCTTAGGATATGGTGAATTAACAGTTCCAAGCAACTATTGGGAGTTGAATAACGGTTGTTTCTTGTTGAAGGATTATGTTTGTTCAAAGTCTATAAATAAGAGGTAGGCTGACGCAGCGAATTAGCATAACAATAAGGCTAACACTCAATTATACCTTTGGATTCGAAAAACAAGTCTCAATCACAATAGCATAACAATAAGGCTAGCACTCGACTATATATTTAGATTCGACAAACAAGTCTCAATCACAAAAACTATCATAAAGTGTGAAATAAAATCTGAATAATCATTGCATAAATCCAAAAACAAATAATATGTTTATATAGGGTGACAACCAACCGTAACAACTCCCAATAAACAAGGAGATAAAATATTAATTAAAAAAAGGAAATCCTAAATAAACCAGGAAAAAACGCATAGAAAACTAAAACGGCCCCAAAACACGTCGAAATGGTAGATTTTTTGTCCGAAAACGATCCTCAACTAGGGAACCTATTTCCAGGTTGTAGAGTTTGAAATGAGCTTTCCCTTGATATATTATGGACCCCGTAACTCCTCCCAGATCAAAAGTTGTGATTGTTTAAAGTTGGTTTGTCTGTGTTGGGGCTTCTGACGCTTGGATTACTCCAAGAATTCACCAACTAAACATTCTGTCATAAACAGACTCTCATATTCATTCTATTTCTATTAGAGTTACTCAAATATAAAAATATTGTCAGTTATAATTTTATAAATATTTGAGTGTCTCCGGAACTCTCGTATGTTACCATCAGCCTTACCGGTGGTGATGTCTAAGATCCTCTATTGGTTTTTTTTTTTTTTTTTTTGGAAAACAGGAGGCCCAACTTTTCTCTCTGAATGCTCTTCATCCCATAAAAATAAAGCCATATCGAGCTGGAATTGTTCCTAACTTAGAAATGTCCGAGAAATTCCAACATTCACAATTTTTTTTTTTTCCAGTTACGTTTACGTTAAATAATCAATGACCTGATCCTCTGCCAGCCATCCTGGCGGCGGCCAAATTTTGCTCCCTGAAGACATCAATAATCACCAATAAGCACCTTGTATGGCTGTGTTATATTCTCAACAACACATCTAATACTGAAATTTTTGTGTACAAGCAACAAAGTTGCTCATTAAACATTTTACATTATCTTTGAAAAATTGGATATTTTACTTCATTGACATTTACACTGATAGTTACAAGCTTTATACAGAGGAGATACAATCTACAGAATCTCATAATTATGTCAATTACAGTATACCGACATAATTAGGAGATTACAAGATATCAAAAATATTATGAGTATTCTAAAACTAACAAATTAAGAGATTACATAATATTTTGAAAATATTTAGGAAATCTCAACACTCCCCCTCAAGTTGGTGCGTAGATGTCACACATGATATACTTGTCTAAAACTTGTAAGAAAATACGTTTAGAGACAGCCTTAGTAAGAATATCGGCCAATTGATCCTCTGATCGAATTTTGGGCAATTTAATAATTTTTCATCTAGTATTCTATGATAAAAAATCTATCTACTTCAACATGCTTCGTACGATCATGTTGAACTGGATTGTGAGCAATATCACATGCTTCTTTATTGTCACAGTATAACTGGATTGGTTGATTAAGTTGATAGCCCAAATCTTGCAACAAAAATCTTAGCCACAAAGCTTCACAAATCTCAAGTGCCATTCCCCTAAATTCTGCTTCAGCACTTGAGCGTGCCACAATATTCTGTTTTTTGCTTCTCCACGTGACTAGATTACCTCCTACAAAAGTGAATGTAATACCCAAGATATCAAAGGTATGTTCCAAACTCAACATAGTCCTTTAGATGTTAATTTTATGTTAAAAAGCATAAAATCTAACTAAGGGCAAAATAGTCAATTCATTTAGAACGGTAGAAACCTTATCCATAGGAGGCTTAGGCAAAATGGTTATTTTGCTTATGGATAAGCATTGAAAAGTCAGGATGAGTAGGCTTCATTGCATTTAATGGCATTAATTAAGTATAATTATGTCTAGTGTGAAATGACCAAAATGCCCTTATTGAAGAATTAAGGACTTTAGTTATACAATTAAAATAATTGGGCCAATTGCATAATTTTGGAAAATAATGAAATATTTTCCTATAAATGAGATGAATTTCGTTCAAGCCAAGGAGAGCCTTTCTTCAACCTTTCTTCCATTTTCTCTCAAATCTTCCATGAAACAGCTTTCTTTCTCTAAGTTTTAAGGAGTTTTGCTTAATTTTTCAAGGAGAACAAGATAGGAGCCTTGGATCTTCAATTAGAAGGGTTTAAGGTAAGGATTAAAAACTTTAGTTTTGATGTGATTTGAAGATTTGAAGTAGATGTTGAGGTATATGTATATATGTAGGATTAAGGTGTAAAGAAGTCAAAGGCAAAGGATTTGTTGGAGGAAGTCTTTAAAAAGGTAAGGAAGAACCTCCCATGACTTTAGGGTTTATGCTAGGGTTGTGGATTTTTATGAAACCTTAAATTAGCTTTAGGCTGAAATGTTGATGGCAAGTGTAGTTGAACTCATTATTCTACTTATTGCCTTGATTCATTATACATGAAGTTATGGCTATTTATGTTTTATGAGTTGTATGTTTGTGGAAGAAAATGAAGTGTAGATGCTGATTGTGGCAAAACTTGTAGTATGGAGGCCACATGGTGTTGAATGGTTGCTATTAGAAGTGTTGATGTGTTGTTTGTATTAGCTTACAATGTTTATAGCAATAATGGATGGTTATGGGAATGAATTTTACACTTCTTCATTTTTAAAGACTATTAAGGAGAGGTTTATTTGATCTATAAGTTAACCTATTGGTTTGTCAATAGGAATTGATGTGGCATAGTTTATATAAAATTCGGATTTGGTGGGCTTAGGGGTTTTGTTAACCCTGCCTCAGTATTTCGACCATAACTTGAGTTATAAAAATCAAAATGAGATGATTTTTGAAGCATTAGAACGTAAGACACAGACCGGTAACTTTTATGTTTATGCCGGAGCCATTCGTTTTAGAAATAGATGAAAATGGCCTGAAGTATAACTATTTATTGAAGTTTAGATTTAACATGATCAATTATTATGATTATGAATTGATTATTAATATATTATTGTAATATGCATGATACAATGTTTACCCATTAGTTAGATGATCTTTGAAAGATATACATGGTCATGATGTCAATGCATGATTAATGTTATGAAATGGCATGAAGATGCAATGTAATACATGTTTTAAGTGATGTATGTGAGCAGAGGTAATGTAATGGATTGATAATCCTAGATGAATTAAAAGTATTAAGCTCAAAAATATGTATTTACATCCATAAGATGATAGAGATGCAAATAGACATGATAGAGATGCATATGAACATGATGGAAACGCGTAAGCTATCTCGTATATCGGTTGAGGAAAGATGAATATTGCTTTAGATGCTAAATAACGCGTAAGCACGCCTCCCGATATATGAGCTCTAGATGAAATTTGAGGCTAGATAATAAGTGCTTAAGATGCTAAGAAAGGTCCGATCGGCTAGACGTTAAATGTTTCAT
This sequence comes from Pistacia vera, assembly GCF_008641045.1. Lineage (NCBI taxonomy): Eukaryota > Viridiplantae > Streptophyta > Magnoliopsida > Sapindales > Anacardiaceae > Pistacia > Pistacia vera. The sequence continues at coordinate 900,801 of NW_022195685.1, forward strand.
ATGCATTTAGTTGCATTACATGAGTTATGAGTTTATTTACATCATGAGATGATTTTACTCATGTTAGATGATTTTAGATGTTATGTCACACATTGTGACGTGTGTGTACTATGTTTACATACTTATTTGTATGTACACATTGATGTTTACCTAGCTATGATAAAATGATGAAAAGCTATGAATTAATAATAAACGGGAAGTATCCCTAGATGTAAAAGATGTGATGTGTTAATAAATATGTTTAAATAAGATCAAATAGTACATTAAGAATGAAACGATCTTCCTTACTGAGCGATTAGTGCTCACCTTTCATTGTTGATTGTTTTGCATGAGACTAAGCGAGGGACGCTAGAGACAGTGGAACTACACGTGAGGGAGATGATTTATTGTCATCTCGTGTTTTATCTTGATGTAAATAATGTAAATGATAAATATTGTGAATACCTTTGGAAGCTTCCACCTCTACATATGTTTTGATGTATAATTTCTTAAGTTTGTAAATTATAAGTTTGGATCCTGCGTGACGTTTTATATGCATGTTTTGGATATTATTATTATTATCCTTACACAGATTTTTTCTAATACAACTCGTTCTCCAGATTGTATCCTCAGATCTCATTGAGGGATATTCAGAGGATACCTGACTGGAGGGGGGTTTTACATCTGGTATCAGAGCAAGTATTTTTTTTTATTACTTTAAAAAGGGGTTTTTAAGATTGTTTCTATTTCAGTCAGCATTTATGAGAGTTGATGACATTATCCCTCATGTAAGTTCTGCTGCTCAAGTTGTCCAATCGCTGTAAGTATGTTTACCTAATTTTATGTAAGGATTGATATGTATTAACGTTATAGGTGGACTGTGATAGGGATAAATATGAGGAAAACCAGGAGAACGGATCCGGTCGCAGTGAGCTTCAAATGCCAAAATTTTCCAACTGCACCTAAACTCCTAACCCAGCAGCTACTACTTCAGCACTCCGGGTTTAGTAGTGCAACTTGGAGCGATAATCCAAGAGGCTGTTAATAGAGCTTTAAGGAGAGCCCCGCCAGAAAGATACAGTACTCCGTGACAACAGTGACAACCAATGTGATACCAAGTTAAGCAATAAGGACGAGTACTCCAAAGCAATGGTTGCCCCAGAACAGATTGAACCAATTTATGGCCTCTCAAGTAAACATCAGCCTCTAGAATTTAGTGGTACTAATGATCCAGTAGTAGCCGAACAATGGATCAAGTTGGTGAGAAAGCTATTGCTCTATTTCCTATGACAGATCAGAGAAGATCCGGTATGCTACGTCCCTGTTAAGGGAGATGCTATGACTGGTGGGAGCTTATGGAGGATTAAGGTGTAAAAGAAGTCAAAGGCAAAGATTTGTTGGAGGAGTCTTTAAAAAGGTAAGGAAGACCTCCATGACTTTAGGGTTATGCAGGTTTGTGGATTTTTTGAAACCTTAAATTAAAGCTTTAAGGCATAGAATTAGTTGATGGCAAGTGTAGTTGAACTCATTTATTCTACTTATTGCCTTGAATTCTTATACATGAAGTTATGGCTATTTATGTTTTATGATTTGTTATGTTTGATGGAAGAAAATGAAGTGTAGATGCTGATTGTGGCAAAACTTGTAGTATGGAGGCCACATGGTGTTGAATGGTTCTATTAGAAGTGTTGATGTGTTGTTTGTATTAGCTTACAATTTTATAGCAATAATGGGGTTAGGGGAATGAGATTTACACTTCCTTAAGATGTTAAAGACTATTAAGGAGAGGTTTATTTGATCTATAAGTTAACCTATTGGTTAATGTCAATAGGAATTGATGTGGCATAGTTATATGAAAATTCGATTTGGTGGCTTAGGGTTTTTGTTAACCCTGCCTCAGTATTTCGACCATAACTTGAGTTATAAAAATCAAAATGAGATGATTTTTGAAGCATTAGAAAGCTAAGACACAGACCTGTAACTTTTATGTTTATGCCAGGAGCCAATTCGTTTTAGAATAATGAAAAATGGCCTGAAGTATAAACTAGTTATTGAAGTTTAATTTAACGATCAATTATTATGTTTTTTGATTATTAATATATTATTGTAATGCCATGTACTAATGTTTACCCATTAGTTAGATGATCTTTGAAAGATATACATGGTCATGATGTCAATGCATGATTAAGTTATGAAATGGCATGAAGATGCAATTAATACATGTTTTAAGATGATGTATGTGAGCAAGAGGTAATGTAAATGGATTGATAATCCATGATGAATTAAAAGTATTAAGCTCACCAAATATGTATTTACATGCCATAAGATGATAGAGAGCAATAGACATGATAGAGATGCATATAGACATGAAACGCGTAAGCATATCCTCATATATCGGTTGAGGAAAGATGAAATATGCTTTAGATGCTAAATAACGCTAAGCACGCCTCCCGATGATATGAGCCTAGATGAAATTTGAGGCTAATGATATAAAGTGCTTAAGATGCTAAGAAAGGTCCGATCGGCTAGACGTTAAATGTTTACTATGCATTTAGTTGCATTACATGAGTTTATGATGTTATTTACATCATGAGATGATTTATACTCATGTTAGATGATTTTAGATGTATGTCACGACATGTGACGTGTGTGTACTATGTTTACATACTTTTTGTATGTTACACATTGATGTTTCCTAGCTATGAGATAATGATGAAAAGCATATGAATTAATAATAAAACGGGAAGTATCCCTAGATGTAAAAGATAAGTGATGTGTTAATAATATGTTTAAATAAAGATCAATAGTTACATTAGAAAACGATCATTCCTTACTGAGCGATAGTGCTCACCCTTTCATTGTTGATTGTTTTGCAGGTAGACTAGAAGCGAGGGACGCTAGAGACAGTGGAACTACACGTGAGGGGAGATGATTTATTGTCATCTCGATGTTTTATCTTGATGTAATAATGTAATGATAAATATTTGTGAAATACCTTTGGAAGCTTCCACCCTCTACATATGTTTTGATTGTATAATTTCTTAAAGTTGTAAATTATAAGTTTGGATCCTGCGTGACGTTTATATGCATGTTTGGATATTATTATTATTCCTTACACAGATTTTTTCTAAATACAACTCGTTCTCCAGATATGTATCCTCAGGATTCTCATTGAGGGTATTCAGAGATACCTGACTGGAGGGGGTTTTAACTCTGTATCAAGAGCAATATTTTTTTTTTATTACTTTAAAAAGGGGTTTTTAAGATGGTTTCTATTCGGAGTCAGGCATTTATGAGAGTTGATGACAGTATCCCTCATGTAAAGTTCTGCTGCTCAAGTTGTCCAATCGCTGTAAGTATGTTTACCTAATTTTATGTAAGATTGATTAGATGATTAACGTTATATGGGTGACTGTGATAGGGAATAAATATGAGGAAAACCAGGAGAACGTCCAGTCGCAGTGATGCTTCAAATGCACAAAATTTTCCAACTGCACCTAAAGCTCCTAACCAGCAGCTACTACTTCAAGCACTCCGGTTTAGATGTTGCAACATTGAGCGTATGATCCAAGAGTGTTATAGAGCTTTAAGGAGAGCCCCGCCAGAAAGTACAAGTACTCCGTGACAACAGTGACAACCAATGTATACCAAGTAAGCAATAAGGACGAGTACTCCAGAAGCAATGGTTGCCCCGAGCAGATTGAACCAATTTATGGCCTCTCAAGTAAACATCCCCTCTAGAATTTAGTGGTACTAATGATCCAGTAGAGCCGAACAATGGATCAAGTTGGTGGAGAAAGCTATTGCTCTATTTCCTATGACAGATCAAGAGAATCCGGTATGCTACGTACCTGTTAAGAGGAGATGCTATGACTGGTGGGAGTTTATGGAGCAGACTCAGATACCACCACTCTCACTTGGTCAGGTTCAAGGATTGTTTGAGGAGCAGTACCGGACAGTAGACATGATATCCTCAAACTACAAGAGTTTATTAGTCTGCAACAAGGAAATATGACGGTCAAAGAGTATTCAATCAAGTTCAACTCCTTGGCTAAGTTTGCACCCACACTGGTCAGTACACCACAAACCGATTGGAGAGATTTGTGGGGGACTTCATCCCACTATTGCCAGATGTTATGTCAGGTCATAAGCCCTCCCACCATATAATGAAGCACTCGCCAGAGCCATCAGAGCAGAGGTGTACTTACAGAAGGGACCAGATTAGCTCTTTCCCCAACAGTGGCAAGTATCCTCTCCACTTGGCCAACCTAGTAGTGCAGAACAAGTTGTTGGCAAACGTAAGGGTAAAGGTAAGAAAGGAGTCTTACCTAAAGCCACAGGAAAGACATGAAGAAAAAGGGCCAACAAAGGAAAGGTGGGGTCAGTTACTGTAGAAATGTCAAGAAGACATCGGGGTGAATGTCTAGTGGGACCATGTTGTTTCAGGTGTCGCCAGCCAGGTCATATTGCTAGAGATTATCCCGTTGGTTCTGCAACTTCAGTGCCTGTAGTTGGAGGCACGACAGCCAGGGTATATAATGTGGCCCAGATACAGCAGATGCCAGCCCTTCAGCAGTCCCTGGTCAGTTATTATTCCATGATACTCCTGTATGCCTTGATTGATTCTGGTGCTACTCATTCATTCATCTCCTATGGTATGTATAAGAGATTAGGGTTAATGCCTATTAGAGTAGACAGCCATTAGATTGAATTGTCTGATGGTGAGGGTGTAGTGACAAATGAGTCTTAATGGGGGAGTTAGTGACTATTAAAGGCCGAAATGATGGTAGATTTGATTGTCTTCAATATGCCAGACTTTGACATCATTCTTGGGATGGACTTTCTTAGTAGATATGGAGCAGGATGACTGTCGCAGGAAAAAAGTCAAGTTTAAGCTAGACCATGGGATAACTTCATTTTTGGAGAAGGGCACCCAACTAGCATGATGATTAGTGCAACAAAAGCTAGGAGATGTTGAAAATGGGTGTTTCGGGGTACATTGCACATGTAAATAAGGGAGAGAGTTCGAGCTCAAGTGTACATGAGGTACCTGTGGTAAATGAATTTATTGACTGTTTTCCAGATGAATTGCCAGGTTTACCTCCAGAGAGAGAAATAGAGTTTGAGTATAGAACTAGCCCCCGGTATAGCACCCATTTCTAAGGCTCCTTATCGCATGGCCCCCTGAGCTCCAAGAATTGAAGAAGCATTACAAGAGTGTTAGACAAGGGCTTTATCAGGCCGAGTCATTCCCCATGGGGTGCTCTAATTCTATTTGTGAAAAAAAGGATGGGTCTATGAGGATGTGTATAGATTACCGTGAGCTGAATAAGTAACAGTAAGAATAAGTACCCATTGGCCGATATGATTTGTTTGACCAATTAAAGGTGGCTCAGTGTTTTCTAAAATTGATCTAAGTCAGGATACCATCAATTAAGTGGCTAAGGAAGATATACCGAAACAGCTTTTCGAACAAGGTATGGGCATTATAATTTGTTGTGATGCCTTTCGGATTGACTAATGCACCTGCAATTTTTATGGACTTGATGAACAGAGTTTTTCATGATGTCCTTGACAAGTTCATAGTGGTGTTTATTGATATATCCTAGTTTATTCCAAGACTTTAGAGAAACATGCCGGGCACTTGAGATTGTGTTACAAAGATTGCGAGAGAAACAGCTTTGCCAAATTTTCAAAATGTTAGTTTGGTTGGATCGGGTTACCTTTTTGGGTCATGTGATCTCTAAAGACGGTGTATCAGTGGATCCTAGTAAAGTAGAAGCGCTCAGTGGCAGAGGCCAAAGACATGAAGAGGTTAAGTTTTTCTGGGCTTAGCAGGGTACTATGGAAGTTCGTGGAAGGCTTTGCAAAGATAGCCAGACCACTTACAACTCTCACCAAGAAAAAGTACCATTGAATGGCTAAGGCATCGAGCAAAGCTTTCAGGAGTTGAAGAAGATTAACTACAGCTCCAATTCTTACATTGCCAGAAAGGCATTGATTATGATATTTACGTTGATGCCTCCCACAATGGTTTAGGAGCAGTGTTGATGCAGCAAGGGAAAGTCATTGCTTATGCCTCTAGACAATTGAAAGACTATGAAGCAGATTCTCCTACCCATGACTTAATTAGCAGCAGTGGTTTTTGCTTTGAAGATATGGCGACACTACTTGTGGAGTGAAATGCAACTATACACTGACCATAGAGTTTGAAGTTTTCTTCACTCAAAAGAGTTGAATATGAGACAGAGGAGATGGTTAGAATTGGTGATAGACTTGACGGTGACATCAGATACCATCCAGGGAAAGCTAATGCAGTAGCAGATGCCCTTAGTAGAAAAGTCTCTTTATCTCAAATCACTGTACGGGACAATTACAGCAGGAGATCACCAAGAAGGAATTGAAATTGTGATCAAGGAGGATTGCCCAAATGGGAGATCAAACCCACTTTGGTGGAGGAGATCAAGATGAAACAGAGTAAAGATGATACCTGTAAGATAATCTGCCAACGGATAATAAGTAAAGAACAGACTTTAAAATATCAATGGAGCACTGATGTTTAGAGATAGAATATGTGTACCTCAAGATGTTGAACTAAGGATAAAATCCTTAGTGAGGCACACAATACACTTTAACAGCCCACCCTGGGAGTGTAAAAATGTATCAAGATGTGAAGAAAAGTTATTGGTGGTCAGGTATGAAAAACGACATGCCGATTATGTTGCCAGATGTTTAACATGTCAACAGTAAGCAGAGCATCAGAGACCATCAGGATACTCCAACCCTTAGAGATTCCTAAATGGAAATGGGAGGATCTCAATGGACTTATTGTGGACTTCCTAAAGTTCAGCAAGGATATAATGCAATCTGGGTGGTGGTTGATAGATGACCAGACAGCTCATTTTCTACTTATGACGGATAAGATAGATGCATTTCGATTGGGGCAATTATATGTCAAAAAGATTGTGAGATTACATGGAGTACCCAAGACGATCGTATCAGATGAGATACCAGGTTCATATCAGCTTTCTGGGTTGGAATGCAGAGAGCATGGGTACAAAGTTGCCTTCAGTAGCGCTTATCTCCTCAAACTGATGGCCAAACTGAAAGGACCAACCAGGTGATTGAAGACATGCTGAGAGCTTGTTGTATGGATCACAAGGCAAAATGGAGTGATGTACTTCCACTAATAGAATTTGCCTATAACAACAGCTACCAATCCACTATCCAGATGGCCCCATTGAAGCATTATATGGAAGAAGGTGCGATCCCCTTTGTATTGGGATGATATTGGAGAAAAGACTCCTTGATTCAGCAGTTGGACCAGAGATACCCAGAAAATGATTGAAGATGTTAAGCTTATTAGAGAAAGAATGAAGCAACTCAAGATCGACAAAGAGCTATGCCGACCTGAAAGAAAAAAGTGAATTTCAAGTGGGCGCAAGTTTTGTAAAAGTTGCACCTTTAAACATATTATGAGATTGGAAAGAAAGGCAAGCTCGCTCCACGTTACACTGGACCCTTTGAAGTATTGGAAAGGTAGCAAAGTAGCTTATAGACTTGCGCTACCAATGAGCATGGAAAGTCCATAATGTTTTCCATGTCTCTTTGTTGCGTAAGTATGTTTAGTGATCCTTCACATGTGCTTCAGATGGAGGAAGTGGAATTATAGGATAATTTGCTTATGAGGAACGCCCAGTTCAAATCCTTGATAGAAAGTAAAAGAGCTCAGAAACAAGCAAATTCCCTATGTTAAGTATTTTGGAGGAATCACAAGATAGAAGAAGCTCTTGGAAAATGGAGCAAGATATGAGAAGTCGATACCGGAGCTGTTTCTATAATTTCGAGGACGAAATTATTGTAAGGGGGAGGAAATGTAATACCCAAGATATCAAAGGTATGTTCCAAACTCAACATAGTCCTTTAGATGTTAATTTTATGTTAAAAAGCATAAAATCTAACTAAGGGCAAAATAGTCAATTCATTTAGAACGGTATGAATCAATTATCCATAGAGAGGCTTAGGGGCAAAATGGTTATTTTGCTTATGATAAGCATTGAAAAAGTCAAGGATGAGTAGGCTTCATTGCATTTAATGGCATTAATTAAGTAAATATTATGTCTAGTGTGAATGACCAAAATGCCCTTATATAAGAATTAAGGACTTATGAGTTATACAATTAAAATAATTGGGCCAATTGCATAATTTTGGAAAATAAATGAAATATTTTCCTATAAATGAGATGATTTCGTTCAAGCCAAAGGGAGAGAGCCTTTCTTCAACATTTCTTCCATTTTCTCTCCAAATCTTCCATGAAACAACTTTCTTTCTCTAAGTTTTAAAGGAGTTTTGCTTAATTTTTCAAGGAGAACAGATAGGAGCCTTGGATCTTCAATTAGAAGGGTTTAAGGTAAGGATTAAAACTTTAGTTTTGATGTGATTTAAAGATTTGAAGTAGATGTTGGGTAATGTTTATATGTAGGATTAAGGTTAAAAGAGTCAAAGGCAAAGGATTTGTTAGAGGAAGTCTTTAAAAAGGTAAGGAAGAACCTCCCATGACTTTAGGGTTATGCTAGGTTTTGTATTTTTAGAAACCTTAAATTAAGCTTTAAGGCATAGAATTAGTTGATGGCAAGTGTAGTTGAACTCATTTATTCTACTTATTGCCTTGAATTCATTATACATGATTTATGGCTATTTATGTTTATGAGTTGTTATGTTTGATGGAAGAAAATGAAGTGTAGATGCGGATTGTGGCAAAACTTGTAGTATGGAGGCCAATGGTGTTGAAGGGTTGCTATTAGAAGTGTTGATGTTTTTTTGTATTAGCTTACAATGTTATAGCAATATGGATGGTTATGGAATGATTTTACACTTCCTTTAGATGTTAAAGACTATTAAGGAGAGGTTTATTTGATCTTAAGTTAACATTGGTTAATGTCAATAGGAATGGATGTGGCATAGTTAATATGAAAATTCGGATTTGTGGGCTTAGGGGTTTTGTTAACCCTGCCTCAGTATTTTGACCATAACTTGAGTTATAAAAATCGAAATGAGATGATTTTTGAAGCATTAGAAGCTAAGACACAGACCTGTAACTTTATGTTTATCCAGAAGCCAATTCGTTTTAGAAATAGATGGAAATGGCCTGAATTATAAACTAGTTATTGAAGTTTAAGATTTAACATATCATTATTATATTATGAATTGATTATTAATGTATTATTGTAAGTTGCCATGTCCTAATGTTACCCATTAGTTAGATGATCTTTGAAAGATATACATTCATGAGTCAATGCATGATTAATGTTATGAATGGCATGAAGATGCAATGTAATACAGTTTTAAGATGATGTATGTGAGCAAGAGGTAATGTAAATGGATTGATAATCCATAGATGAATTAAAAGTATTAAGCTCACCAAATATGATTTACATGCCATAAGATGATAGAGATGCAATAGACATGTAAGAGATGCATATAGACTGTTGGAAAACGCGTAAGCATATCCTCATATATCGGTTGAGGAAAGATGAATATATGCTTTAGATGCTAAATAACGCGTAAACACGCCTCCTGATGATATGAGCCTAGATGAATTTGAGGCTAATGATATAAAGTGCTTAAGATGCTAAGAAAGGTCCGATCGGCTAACGTTAAATGTTTCATATGCATTTAGTTGCATTACATGAGTTTATGATGTTATTTACATCATGAATGATTTATACTCATGTTAGATGATTTTAGATGTTATGTCACGACATGTGACGTGTGGTACTATGTTTACATACTTATTTGTATGTGTACACATTGATGTTTCCCTAGCTATGGATAAAATTGAAAGCATATGAATTAATAATAAAACGGGAAGTACCCTAGATGTAAAAGATAAGTGATGTGTTAATAATAGGTTTAATAAAGATCAAATAGTACATTAAGAATGAAACATCATTCCTTACTGAGCGATTAGCGCTCATCTTCATTGTTGATTGTTTTGCAGGTAGACTAGAAGCGAGGGACGCTAGAAGACAGTGGAACTACACGTGAGGGGAGATGATTTATTGTCATCTCGATGTTTTATCTTGATGTAAATAGTAAATGATAATATTTGTGAAATACCTTTGAAGCTTCCACCCTCTACATATGTTTTGATTGTATAATTTCTAAAGTTTGTAAATTATAGTTTGGATCCTGCGTGACGTTTTATATGCAGGTTTTGGATATTATTATTATTACCTTACACAATTTTTTCTAAATACAACTCGTTCTCGGCATGTATCCTCAGGATTCTCATTGAGGGATATTCAGAGGTACCTGACTAGAGGGGGGTTTACAGTGAATAACCAGAGTAGATCGTCTATCACCACTGCTCCAGCCCAATCACATCAGTATATGCATTCACATTTTGGTAGTTCCTTGTTTTTAGAAATAAGATTCCCTTTCCAGGAGCATTTTTAAATATCTCAAGATCCGATAACTGCGTTCATATGCTGCTCTCCAGGATTATACATGAACTGACTGACTATACTCATGCTAACGCAAGATCTGGCCTAGTGTGAGACAATACATCAATCTTCCCACAGTCTCTAGTATCTCCCTTGTCAATTGGTATTTGATCAGTCTCGACTCCTAATTTCAACCTTCTTCGATTGATGTATCACTAGTTGACATGCTAACATACTAGTTTCCTGCAGTACATCCAAGGCAATACTTTCTTTGTGATAGAAAGATACCTCTGTTAGATCGACACATTCGATTTCGAGAAAATATTTCAAAGAACCCAAGTCCTTCATCTCGAATTCTTCTTAAAAGTACTTTTGTAGAGCCTCTTTCTTCTGAATCATTTCCTGTAACCACCATATCATCCACATACACGATAAGTGCTTGATCTTTCCTTGCTATTTTTTAAGAATAGTGTGTGATCTGAATTACTCTGATGGTAGCCAAAAAACTTCATAGCTTTGGTGAACCTCCCAAACCATGCCCTCGGAATTGTTTTAACCCCATAATGACTTTTTACTTACAAACCTTTTGGCTATGCCTCCCTGGAAGAATACCCCTGGTAGGATCCATATAGATCTCTTCAGACAATCTCCATGTAAGAAGTATTCTTCACATCGAACTGTTGTAATGACCAATCTAGGTTTGCACACAAGATAACAAGAGCATACTGTGTTTGATTTTGGCTATAGGTGCAAAGGTCTCTATATAGTCTATCCCTGAGTTTGGGTGAACCCTTTGCTACTAGTTTTGCTTTAAATCATTTATCGTACCATCAGTTTTTATACTTCACAGTGTAAACCCATCGACATCCAACGTCTTCTTCCTGGTGGACGTCAACAAGTTCCCAAATCTCATTCTTCTGTAATGATTTCATCTCTTCATTCATGGCAGCTTTTCATTTTGATCATAATGCTTCCTGCACACTGTTAGAAATAGATACAGCAAATAATTGATTCACAAATGAAATTTTGATTTTGACAACAAAGGTTGGACACATAATGACCATGGGTATTTCACCTTACTAGATAGCTTAAGTTTGTATGTTGGTTTAGGAATTCCTCTAGTACTACGTGGTGGTAACTATTTCCTAATTGGTTCAGACTCATTGGTTCAAACTCTAAATTAGGAATATTCTCAACAGATGGTGGTTGTGTGACATACCAGGAGAGAGACTTGGACTGAGAATTTTCTACAGACGGGTTTGATACCACCTCTACATTTTCACATCCACTTCATCTTCTGTTGAACAACAGGTCTATTTTTGTGACCATCAGTCTCATATATCTTGAACAACATCTTGCAACATCATAGTCAAGAGTCTGAATTCTTCCTCACAATACTCCCCCTAAAGTTCAGACTTAGAGGAAAAACACATCAATTTTTCATGGAAACAACATCCATCGTACACAACATTTGTTGAGTTGGAGGATGATAACATTGCTACCCATTTTGATGAACACCATACCCAACAAAAACACATTTCAATGCACGAGGGGAGAACTTATTGCGTTGATGTTTATGGAGGGGACAAAGGCGATACAACCAAAACGTTAGGTGGTAAGTTCAGGACCGTTGGAGCATTTGCTATTTACCAGAGCCTAAAAAGGTGTATGGAACTCATAGAACTAAAGGGCGCCCGATTGATTAGGTAGGCTACAGAAGTAAGTGTTTCTCTTTAAAAAGATAACGGCATGTGAGCTACTATTAATGAGCATGAACGACCTCCAATAAGTACCGATTTTTTCGCTCAGCAACACTATTTTGTTGGGGTGTGTTGGGACAACTAGTCTGATGATGATATCATGTTTCAAGTACTATTGAAGATCTAACTTTGATATTCTCCTCCATTATCACTTCGGAGGACCTAATTCTGTGCATTATACTACGTATGAACCATTTTGTGAAATTTCGGAAAGAGCAAATTAACCTCCCCTTTGGTTCATTAAACATACTCGTCGTCCTTATACAATCATCAATAAAAGTAACAAACCAACGAGATCCACCTAAAGTAGTAACTTGTGATGGCCCCCAAACATCTGAATGTATAAGCATAAAAGGACTTGGACTTTTGTTTAATTTATTGGGAATAGGACTCGATGACTTTTTGATAGTTCACAACATCACAGTGGAAGTTACTGTATCATTTTTTTCAAACAAACTTGGAAAAAGTTTCTTCAGATAACTTAACGAAGCATGTCCAGGCGCCGATGCCATAACCGATGTCACTTTTTTTGTAATACTTCTTTCTTCTAATAGTATATTTTATAACATATACTATGAAAACATCATAATTAGCATATTAAAATAGTTGTGTCCAATTTTTCTTACATACAAAATATAATTCTTTACATATATCAAAATACAAGTACAAAAATTTAGCAACGTGGACGTATGCCATTCTCTCTGCTTGTCGACGTCCTTCCGACCGTTGCTCACCTATTTCCTCACAAAACTGAAAAACACGGGTGAGCATAAAAAAGCTCCGTAAGTAAATCTCTTAACTTTCTTCTTCTTTGATTCTTTCCTTACTTATTCTCTCTTCTTTCTTCTCTGTTTCTATTCTCACTGTTTCTTTTCTTTCTCTCATTCTCTCTTTCTTTCTCTGTGTTCTGTTCTTTCTTTCTTTTGTTCTTTCTTTCTTCTTACTCTTTCTATTCTTTCTCTTCTTGCTACTCTTCTATTCTTTCTAACCATATAAAATTCATGGGAATATGCATAAATGAAATGCATATGTAATAATGCATAAAAATGCATTTATTTCTTCTTTCTATTTCTTTTCTATTCTTTCTTCTCTATTCTTTTCTTTTTCTTCTATTGCTTTTCTTTTCTCTTCTTGTCTTGCTTGCCCAGCTTCTCTTTTCTTTCTTATTTCTTTCTTTTCTTTTCTTTGCTTGTTCAAGCTTTCTCATTCTTTCTTATTCTTTCTTTTCTTATTCTTTTCTTTTTTTATTCCTTCTTTTTTTTATCTTTGTCGATCGGACTTGGTTTGATGTATGGATTCGGAACCTAGCCGTGTGATGAGTAAGTCCTCATCTACATCACTCTGCGGACTATACAATTCTTCTTTCTTCTTAGGCCACTCATTAGATGACGTGCATATAGGAATTCTTCTTGGTACAACCCTCATCCACATACACTCTTATGGTTCATACAATTCTTCTTTTTCTTATGCCACTCAATTAAGGTGACGTGTATGTGGAATTTCTTCTTAACACTCACGGTTCCCCCATCACACCAACCTATTCTTTTCTCTTCTTTAACTCTTTTCTTTCTTTAATCTTTAATGCTTATTCTTTCTTTCTCTTTATTCTCGAGAATGTTTTATTCTTTCTTTCTTATTCTTTCTTAAGTTTCTCACACATACACAATTATATGCATATGGATGGCTCATGCTTAAATTTCTGTTAGACCGGTCATCACGGTCACAAATTAACCTAATACCGTAGTTAGGCGTGTAGCAGGGTCAATCCACAAAGAGCAAGACTAACGACCTACTGTATATTTGAGTTAACGAAAGAGAAATGGGCAAAATGATTGATTAAAACAAAGGAAACTAATTACTTGCAGGAAATTAAAAGCATTAAATAAATTGCTAACTAAAACATATTAAAAGCGTTGTCGCTACGGGTTCGGTTTGACTCAAGACCACTCTCACAATTCCTCTCCTCGCTCTCAATTTCCTAATCCTACAAGGCTAGGCAAATCAATAGAAATATCTCCCGGAAATCTAGGCATTCTATCCTGTCTCCTCGTCGTCTTAGTTACAGATCGATTGGTTAAAGATTATCATTGACTAACCGAAAAATGCTAAACCCTTAAACACCACTAGTTGGTACAATGTAACAAGTACAGCATACGAACCTGTATCATCCAATCAACTAATTACACAATAAATGCATTCCTAGTAGAAATGTATTAACGCTACTACAACTTGATTGCAATACTACGAAGCAATTTAAAGTCTAATCACATTCAATAATCTCAAACCGCACATTCAATTATGTGAAAAGTTATATACATAAACGTTCTCAATGACATTATCAATTCAACACGTCGAGCATCAAATAATTTAAAGTATCGCAAACAAACTGAAACGAAAACAATATAATCTGAATACAAGAACTTACCCAATATCCAACATTCGGCTCATCCAACTAGTCAAAGCTGATGAGGGGAGCGTGAGTCATCTCGATCTCCGCCTACACCGTAACGGACAACCGGGAGCTTAGCCGCTCATGGTAGTGATAACGGAGCCAAAACGGTGGAAACAGACTGATCATGGTGGAGAGGAGGTAACCGCAGCGATATGATGCGAAGAAGGGCCAAAAATGACAACGATAGCCGGAATACGATAGACCGCTCTTCGCTGGAAAACGTAATTTTTCGGCGGGTCTTCTGAAAAACGGTGGCAAAATGGGATCCGAAGGTACCGATGGAAAGCTCTGATGATGGGAGTTCAGATCAGGTCTGGGAGGTGAGAAGTCACCGGAAATGAGCAGGATCTGCCTGGAAGATGAAGAGTCGCGCGGCTAAATCGCGGATTCCGACGTTTTCGCGGCGACTGAGCTAGGGAAGTGTAGATCCGGCCGTGGGGAATGAAGATCTACCCTTGGGAACTAGAACGTCATTGAAAACGGCCAAAACTGGCCGGGAAGACGAAACGACGCGGTGGTGGAAGGCGAAGCGTCGCGGTGTTGTGTGGCGTTTCTTGGTGGTTTGCGTGGTTGATGACGGATCGATGCATGGGGAGATGAATCATCGCCGGAGGGAGACGAAGGGTCGCTGGAAAACTGGGTGAACACCTCCCTGGAAAGCAATCTGCACTTTTCTTTTAATATATTTGAAAATATTGTTTAGTCCCTACATATTGAAAAGTGACAAAATCAGCCCCTTAAACATGACATTTTACCCCCTAAACAGCATAAATGAGACAAAATCACCCTTAATCCAAACCACAACCTAATATCAACTCATATACTTTCCAAAATCTTCCAAACACGTTAATTTCATAGAAACATATTAGGAAGCGATTTTCGTGAATAAATCATAAATTCTTTAATTATCTCATATACTTCAATTAAATCACACATGGGGTATTTTTATCCCCAAAATAGGTCACTTTCATGACTCTAACAATTTTTACTTAAATGCCCATATGAAATGCACATATGCAATGTTGCATAAAATTAAGGTTTCTACTCACTTATACTTTCTTAGGCATTCATCAACAACACTTGTGCATAAACAAACTCTATGTAATTATCATTCTATTTGTTACTTAAAACATCCAAATTGAGAGAAAAACTCTCTTGTAACATAACCATACCTACACGGCAAAAACACTCCCAAAAGTTTCTCCAATTCTTCCAATTTCACAACCCATCATCAAACTACACATACCTCCTCGTATTCAATATATCTAACAACAAGCAACTAATCATCCATCTCATCTTAATTTCTCATAATCATAACATAGCATTTAAAAGAAATACTCACTTGATTTTCTTAAATACTTTAACTTGAGTTGGAATTTGAGTGAATTACATACCTTATGCTGAGTAGTCTCTACTAAGCTCTCTACTCTTATGTATTCAAATCTTCTCTTAACTTTAAGCATAACTCCACAAGAACTCAACTTTCATACACAAATAACAACATAGATAAGGAGCAAGAATCCTATCTCTTGAGCCTAAAATCAAAACCCTATGAAAAACCACTCGAAAGCCTCAAAATCCTTGGAGATTAAATGGAAATTTGAGAGAAAATGGGCGAGGAGTGTGGCGTGAATGAGAAAATAAGGGTTTCAAACCCTAACACTTTAGTTTATAAACACACCTTTCCCATTTTGCCTTACTCTTTCTTAAAATTTCATCTATGTCCCTTAGTCAATTACCATAATGCCCTCATTTTAATGCATTCTCTATGAATTCTATCTCTTTTCACTCCCCACTTTTTCAACTATTTTGAGCGAAAATACCATTTTACCCTTAATGCAAGTTTAAGGCATTTTTTCACATTCTCTTAAAATTACTTTAACAAATTAACTAAGGGCTATAAAAACATAATTAAATCATTGTACCCCCTGCTGGGCATTAATTTTGTTTATTACCCTTTTAGAGTAATCTCCTATTAAGCCTGCTTGACATGGAAGAGTTTTTTGCCTCTAAATCTCAAGTATACAATTGCCCTCGTCTAATACCATGACAAATAGTCTATTTTGTTTGAATGCTCTTAAACTCAAAAAATCACCACACAAGATAAGGCTTTGGTTATTTAAAGACTGACACAAGTTAAATTTAAGGATGGACAACTAAGACAAATCTAAGTGTATGGAGTTTTTAAGGGTTATGATCCTTCCCCAAACCCAGTTAGATTCACCATGGTTGTTGAGAACAACAGTTTTGTGAGATGACTTAAGATTAAAACATGCCTAGAATCAAATGTCATATGATCAGTAACACCAGAATCAATTATCCATGCACTATGAGAAACAAATGTACCACATATGTAAAGACTTACCTCATTTCCAACTGTAGCTACAAATGATGAAGGTTGTTTTGGCATCTTCTTCCTTTTCCCAAACAGCGCCATAGACCTTCTTTCTTGTTGTTGTTGGGCTTGCGCGTTGTTGATTTGTTTGGGATGGGTTTTTTTCTTTTTTTTTTTTTTTTTGGTGTTTTGTGGTTTGCAGCGGCCAATTGGTGGTGGGGTTGGTGGTTTTAGAATTTGGATGTCGCGTTTTCTCCTTTTGGATTGATGATGGCTGATGTACTATTTCTCGCCAATGATTTCCTAGTGGTTGCTCTAAAGGCAATTTTTTAGATCAGAACCTGCTCTGATATCATGTGAAAAATTGGATATTTCTTCATTGATATTTACAATTAGATTACAAGCTTTATATAGGGGAGAACAATCACATAATCTCATAATTATGTCAATTACAATATACCAACATAATTAGAGATTACAAGATATCAAAATATTATGATATCTAAAAGTGAAAAAATTAAGAGTTACAAATATTTGGAAATATCAAGAAATCTCAACATTATCAAAATATAGGAAAAAAAATTGATCGACTTTTCATGTTTCTGATTTGTTAGTTCCCAAATGAAAGAATAAAGTGTTATGCCTGAAAAGTAGGGTTGACGCCAAGCCTTGTCAGCGTGGGCAGTCAGAGCTTAGGTAGGTTTATGCACCGTTCAACGCACCGTGCAGCCACGTCGCATGCTGACGTAGAGTAGCATGGTCCTACCAGTGTATGGGTATACGCCAGAATGACGAAAGGCTGGAAACTTCCACGTGTCCAATCCTGCGCAAGGAAATCACTCGAGCAGTTGACAACGGGACATAAAGAAGGCATTGGCACGCAATCTGACCCATCACCATATTATAATCATTACCCTCATATCTGTCCACTGTATACAGATTGGGTTCCTCTCCCGTTTTGTGAGATTAGACTAATTTTTCTCAGAACTAGCATACATTCTCTCTCTCTCTCCTAATCTCTCTCTTCTCTCTCTCTCAAATCTCTCTCGACCTCCATCTACGGATCTCATCATTCCATCTCTCTCTCCATACAACTCGCGATAGATTCTCTTCTCCCTTCTCAATCCCGCTCAAATCACGTCTCTTCTCTCTGCCCATTCCTTTCGGACGATCTCAGCTAATGGCCGTAACCGAATGTCTTCACTCATTCTCTCTCTGCCACATCTCTCATCGCTCTGCCTCTACCTCATCTTTTCTCTCTCTTCCTCTCCACATTTCTCGTATTCATTCGCTCTCAGATAACTCTCTTCCTCGCATTCTCTCTCTTCTCTCTCTTCTCTCTCGCCGTCAAACCTCAGCTTCCTCCTCTCTCCGACTCCACCCTCACACCCCCCCCCTCCCCTTACACTCTCTCCCACATATCCCCTCAAACCGACTCTCAATCCATTCTCTTCCACTCATTCCCCTCTCGCTTTCGAGCGAGATCCTCATCCCTTTCTCTCTCTCGTTCTCTCTCACAGTCCTCCTCCTTCCTCCGTCTCTCTCTACACCATTCTCTCATCTCGCCCCTCCTCTCTCTCGTTCTCTCTCAATCCTTCTCTCTCTCTCAATCACTTCATCTCTTCCTCCTCTCTCCTCCTTCTCTCTCTCTCTCCCCTCATCGGCTGCTCTCCGTCGTCTCTCTCTCGCTCTCTCTCTGTTCTCGGCGCTCTCTCTCTCTCGTGTATTCACTTGTATTCTCTCAAACTATAATCACTCGCTGAACGTGACTTTGTTTCATATATTAATACCATATCAGTAGAATTGTAGGATTCGCTTGTTAAGCCTCCTAACCACTTTACACATTGTTTCTTCATCCTCTTAATCAATTCAATACCCCATATACACGTATGTTTTCTGAAGTCAGCTCAATTTGTTCACGTGTGATTAGTTGGTGGTCACAATAAAGCATCACAAAATGATCACAAAAGCTTCCACAAATATTACTGAGATTATTCAGGTATTAACATGTAGTAGTAAATAGATATTTAGAAGAGTCGTCCACATTTCTTGGGTAAATTAAGATTGAAGAAGAAGATTGATGAAGCCAAACTTGCTCTTCCAATTCTCTTCATCTCAAAAAATAATGCCAGATTGAGTTGAATTATTTTTAGCAATTCCGGATACAGTTAAACACTACCCCGTGTACAACTCAATTATCTATTTGACTTAAATTTATGGATTTTTTTTCTATTGGTGACGTGATTCCTATCAGAGATTCTTCTGCAAATTGCAACATTAGCTTTATCCAGTTACGTTTACATTTAAATATTCAATTCCTAATCTTTTGCAGTCGTCCGCGGAGGGAGGCAAATTTTGCTGTGTCAAGGCATCAATAATCACCATGAGGTACTCTGTACCTTCTGAATAAAGGAACGGCATGTGTTTTTTTTTCACCATTAAGCTCTCTGAAATTATATAACCGACAAATCCCTGTTACTGCTTTGAGTAAAGATCATAACCTTCTTAGAAAAGATTAATGAAAGAAACAACCACCTGGTTGTGATCCTATAAATAGCTTGCAGAAACTAGCTGTGGCATCTCTCAACCCCTTCTAGTCTTCTTTACAGCATGAAAACCATGGAGACCGTAAAGTAGCTTCTTATATCGTTGCAATAGTTTTGGTTTCAGTGTAGCTCAAGTTTCAGAGGCGTGGGACTTTTACCTGCACATACCCAACAAGTCCATGCTATGGCAAGAAATAGATAGTCCCATATGCATGCCCTACACTTCCTCCCCAGACCCAACAAAGTTTGCTATGTAATTGTTATTCCCCCGTTTTGCCAGCTCAGTGCAAACGTAAGTTAACAATTAACTAACATAATGTGTTTGGAATATTGTTTTGGTATAATGATGTGTTTTTTTTTTCTGCAGACAAGAAAGCAAACTGTGACAGCCCTGGATCCATGCTATGATCCTCGTTTCATCGGTGGCGAGGCATTGTCTTCTACTTCCATGGCAAGAGCAATGACACTTAGCCTAGTTTCTGACCCCAATATGCAATCAATGGCCGTTTCATTGGCCACCGCCCAGCCGGCCGCACCAGGGACTTTACCTGGATTCAGGCCTTGGGAATCCTTCTCAAATCTCACAAATCTCTCTTGAGGCCACCAGGCTGCTGAATGGGACAGTGAAGTTGACCATCTCATTTCGCTTACAATGGCCAGGACTTAGACATTCCAGAAGGTCCACTATCGGTATGGCACTCTGAAGGAAAAGAGATTAAAGTGGAAAGAGTTTCAAGCAAGAACAGTGTCATTGTCTCCCTGAAGGATTCAGCTGAAATTTTGGTCAATGTGGTGCCAGTGACCAAAGAAGATGATAGAATTCATAAGTACCAAGTGCCTGCTGGTGACTGCTTTGCTCACTTGGAGGTGCAATTCAGGTTCTTTAATCTGTCCGCGAAGGTTGATGGAGTTCTTGGCAGGACTTACAGGCCTGATTTCGAGAACCCGGCTAAGCCTGGTGTGGCAATGGCTGTTTTGGGAGGTGAAGAGAAGTACAAAACCGAATCCCTTCTCTCCACAGAATGCGGCACTTGTGTGTTCGCAACAGAAAGTACTGGTTCAGACCAAGTGACCAATGAAGTGATGGAGTATGGCACCCTGGATTGCACCCGCAGGTCCTCTGCAGGATATGGAATTGTTTGCAAGAAATGAAATCTGAAAAAAGTTGCTTCCTATGCAACTGAATAATTGAAGTTGTAGCATCATTATTGGAATAATAGCTCCCTGCTTGCCAAAAGATATGGCACTTTGTGCCGTTATTGTGCTATGTAATAATCTTGATATGTTCTTCTGGTGTAATAGTTAATCCAAAACTATTAACTGTGTTGTCATAAACAGACTCTTATATTCATTCTATTTCTATTAGAGTTACTCAAATATAAAAATATTGTCAGTTACAATTTTATAAATATTTGAGTGTCTCCGGAACTCTTGTATGTTACCACCAGCCTTACGGTGGTGTCGTCTAAGATCCTCTATCGGTTTTTTTTTTTTTTTTTTTGGGGGGGGGGGGGGGGGGGGGGGGGAACAAGAGGCCCAATTTTTCTCTCCGAATACTCTTCATCCCATAAAAATAAAGCCATATCGAGCTGGAATTCTTCCTAACTTAGCAATGTCTGGGAAATTCCAACGTTCACTATTTTTTTCCAGTTACGTTTACATTAAATAATCAGTGTCCTGATCCTCTGCCAGCCATCCTGGAGGCGGCCAAATTTTGCTCCCCGAAGACATCAATAATCACCAATAAGCACCCTGTATGGCTGTGTTATATTCTCAATAACACATCTAATACTCAAATTTTTGTGTACAAGCAACAAAGTTGCTCATTAAACATTTTACATTATCAAAATATAGGAAAAAAAATGGATCGACTTTTCATGTTTCTAATTTGTTAAGTTCCCCAAATGAAAGAATAAAAGGATCACGAAAGCTTCCACAAAATATTACTGAGATTATTCAGGGTAATTAAACATGTACGCATAGATAAATAGATACATTTAGAAAGTCGTCCAACATTTCTTGGGGTAATTAAGATTGAAGAAGAAGATTGTATGAAGCCAAACTTGCTCTTCCAATTCTCTTCATCTCAAAAAATAATGCCAGATTGAGTTGAATTATTTTTATTGCAATTCCAGGATACAGTTAAACACTACCCCGTGTAACAACTCAATTATCTATTTGACTTAAATTTATGGATTTTTTTTCTATTGGTTGACGTGATTCCTATCAGAGATTCTTCTGCAAATTGCAACATTAGCTTTATCCAAGTTACGTTTACATTTAAATATTCAATTTCCTAATCTTTTGCCAGTCGTCCGGGAGGGAGGCAAATTTTGCTGTGTCAAGGCATCCATAAATCACCATGAGAGTACTCTGTACCTTCTGAATAAAGGAACGGCATGTGTTTTTTTGTTTCACCATTAAGCTCTGAAAATATAACCGACAAATCCCATGTTACTGTTGAGTAAAGTCATACCTCTAGAAAAGATAATGAAAGAAAACAACCACCTGGTTAGATCCTATAAATAGCATTGCAGAAACTGAGCTGTGGCATCTCTCAACCTCCTTCTAGTCTTTTTACAGCATTGAAAACCATGGAGACCGTAAAAGTTAGCTTCTTAGTAATCGTTGCAATAGTTTTGGTTTCAGGTGTAGCTCAAGTTTCAGAGGCCGGGGTACTTTTACCTGCACATACCCAACAAGTCCATGCTATGGCAAGAAAATAGAGTGCCCATATGCATGCCCGTACACTTCCTCCTCAGACCCCAATTCTAAAGTTTGCTATGTATTGTATTCGCCGTTTGCCAGGCTCAGTGACAACGTAAGTTAACAATTAACTAAACATAAAGTGTTTTGGAATATTGTTTTGGTATAATGATGTGTATTTTTTTATTTTCTGCAGACAAGAAAGCAAACTTGGACAGCCCTGGATCAGCTGCTATGATTCGTTTCACGGTGGCGACGGCATTGTCTTCTAATTCCATGGCAAGAGCAATGAGCACTTCAGCCTAGTTTCTGACCCCAATGCAAAAATGGCCGTTTCATTGGCCACCGCCCAGCCGGCCGCACCAGGGACTTTACCTGGATTCAGGCCTTGGGAACTCTTCTCAAATCTCACAAATCTCTCTTGAGGCCACCAAGGCTGCTGATGGGACAGTGAAGTTGACCATCTTAAGCTCGCTTGCAATGCGCGGACTTAGACATCCCGAGGGTCCACTACGTCTGGACTCTGAAGGAAAGAAATTAAAGTGGAGAGAGTTTCAAGCAAGAATAGTGCCATTGTCTCCCTGAAGGATAAGCTGAAATTTTGGGCAATGTGGTGCCAATAACCAAAGAAGACGACAGAATCACAAGTACCATATTCCAGCTGATGACTGCTTTGCCACTTGGAGGTTCAATTTAGGTTTTTAATCTGTCCGCAAAGGTTGATGGAGTGTTCTGGCAGGACTTACAGGCCTGATTTCGAGAACCCAGCTAAAACGTGTGTGGCAATGGCTGTTTTGGGAGGCGAAGAGAAGTATAAAACCGATACCCTCTTCCACAGAATGACTGGTAGATGTTCTCAACAGAAAGTACGGTGCAGACCAAGTGATCACAGAAGGATAGGTATGGCACCCTGGACTGCACCCGCAGGTCCTCTGCAGGATACGGAATTGTTTGCAAGAAATGAAAGCTGAAAAAAGTTGCTTGCTATGCAACTAAATGGAGTATCTTCGTTACTGGAATAATTGCTACAGATGTGCAAAAGATATGGCATTGTAATGTGGGTACTATCGTTTATTGTGCAAGTAACAGTCTGTTATGTTCTTATGGTGTAATGTTGGTTCAATTAGTGCAAGTCAGTATATTCGTTGAAGTGTAGGGATCGTGGAGTCGTATACAATTTCCCATTACAATCAACGTTCAATGACAACACAAAATCTTTTATTTACCAAAAATTAACATTGAAAACTCACAATGGTGAAGACATTTAAGACATTGTGGAGTATCAGTTTGATAGGACATGTTTAAAATAAAGCAAAACTAAGAAGCAGTATCAATTGATGACTTTCAACCCAAGGGGTTGGCTTGGCGATCAATGAGGTTTGCTCCTTCATTACTTTTGTGGTTCGAACCTTAGGTCACCTACCACATTGTGATTACCGTAATTATTGAGTTTGAAGGTGTTCAATGGATCCCGAAAAATAGTTAAGGTGCGGGCAAGCTGGCTTTGACAGTCTGGTCATTAAAAAAAAAAAAAAAATTGTTGTTGCTTGTTTGCAACCGCCAAGGACTTACCTACACCTGCGGTCCTACTCAATGATACAATGAATCTTTAGACTTCAGGTTCTCCTCAATTGTAAAAATTGTCGTAAAAGACAGAGCCTTCTTTCAATTACTATTCCAGAAAGGCTCATTTTGCCTGACATTCTAAATACTGAAAGCTTTTAATTGGACTAATCACAAATCTTTAGAAGTTCAGATAGAAAAATCGCTGCTCGTATAGGAGAGAATTCCGGATAAGCTAATAAAAACAAAGGAAGAAGTTACAGTGTAGTATAATTTTTATAGAAGAATCAACATGCAGAGAACTGTAGAAGACATTCTCTTATCTATTCCAAACAACGGATAATCACATATTTTTCACCATCAAACTAAAAAGTCTACACAATCGTCAAACATAGAATCAATCATCAAAATTGCTCACATGAGCCTATGCATCATAAAATTGGATCTGAAGGTTTGATGTCAGTGAAAGTGAGATATAGCAGAGGCTGCGGTGAACTTTGCTGTAGAAACCGTGGGTTCCTGACTTCCTTCTTATCCAAGAATAAGTTATTTAGAAGCGCAAAACAGGATTTAAAAGCATGCAAAAGGAATTGGAGACAATCAGACCTTTCCTCAAAGATGCGAACGCAAGAGCAGCAGCTGAAGAAGAAAAAGAAAGCAATGAAGGTGTCTTAACTTGGTAAAACCAGTGAGGGAAGAGCTTATCGGATTGAAGATGTCATTGGTGAGTTCTCTTCACCGTGGCATAACTTCCCCACAGCAATGCCTTTGTGTGTCCTTTACAAAATCACTCTTTTAATAAATTAATACTGAAAAACTCTTTTACATTTTATTAACCCAAAAACTAACAAATTTACACAAAACTATCGTTCTATTATCATAAACTTGTTATTATAATAAACAATTTGAAGAAGCCACATCAAATATGATGCTGGTGTCATAAAAATGAACACTTATCCAGTGAAGTGAAAAACCCTGAATCTTAAACGACTTGTCTAGAAACCAGAATGGGTAATCCGTTGACAGAGACATAATGCTTGCAGCACATAATCTCTATGGACCTAATGACAGGATCAAATTGGATTTAAATGACTACTATTGGAATCGCAGAACAGGTTGAAGAGTGATTGTATTCGACATACTAAAACTGCTATACCAACATGTTTTTTCTATTACATGTATCAAGCTTTTGAGATTAGGAAGACCAGTTATGGATAGATCATAGAGTAGTTCAAAATAATAAAAATTAGGAAGCAGCATTCAGCAGATAACTTTCTAGGCATTGATTAAAACCTAATGCAGAAGCAGTTGTCTTTGATGGCTTGCTACTCTCTTCAACTTCCGACTCATATGCCACAATGACAACGATCGAAGTCTCATGTTCTCCTATTGCAGTCAATTGGAAAGTTGTTTATATACGAGAAACCAAGATTCAGGTGGCCCCTTCAACCACTGCAGTGAGATTATATGCAGACACTCATCAAGCTCAACAATTCTCCTTCTGGTAACTCATATTTGACACACTAGCGTTTGTACCATAGAGAATGGCAGAAAATTTCACCACAATTGATCAATTAGGATTAACAGAGAATTAAACATAAAACCCACTACCATATTAACTATTCTATGTAACTGAAAATAAATAACTAAGAATGAAGGGACAAGACTCACCAGAGCCAAACTTGAAGAGCAGGACTGAACGAGGCCACCATCTCTTCAACAAGTTCCACTTCCTCACTAAATTTGGGACAATCTTTGGAATGATAAATCTCATATCTTTGTCAGAGCTTTCCAGAATGTTCCCATCTCAACACCAGCCTTTACTTGGGATTTAACTTCCTCTCATGCCGCTGCGTGCGAGTTGTGAGAAGTGGTTTTACAGAAATCAACATAGTTTACAGGGTCGACTGATAGAATCATATATAGGAAGTTGCGCATAATTAGAATGAGGAATTAAGGGCACCAGGGTAATCTTTCTTTATGTAGGACAAAGGCATTAAAGTGACATTAATAGATTCCAATTTCGTCATTTGCTCTAAACCTTATTTAATAATACGTATTTTATTTTAAACAATTATTCTAGGGAGACTTTTTCCTACCCAACGTTTGCTTAATTTCAAAATATCATTTCCCACCTAAAGGTTTCAAAATACCATTTTCCAGCCAAGTGTTATATTCCGTTAATACCCAAAATATACTTCACTTTCTCAACCGGCATTCAGCAAGTTATCAAGAGCCAGAGTAAGAGGGTTTTGTAATAGAGGCTAGAGGATTGAATGATGGTGATCGATTGATATATTTACCGTTGGAATCAGTCGAAAATTAACTAAGAACTAGAAACTTTAGCTTTGCGACGATTGACAATCAGCGAGAAATTAGGTATCAAACTAAGAGGAGTTTTATAGAGAAGAGATCAAAAGTTCAAATGATGAACGGAGAGAATTTTTGCCATCAGAATTGGCCGAAATCGGCTTTGGGTATTAACGGAATATAAACTTCGGGTAGGAAAGTGGTATTTTGAAACTTTTTGGGTGGGAAAGGGTTTGAAAGGGAAACCTTGGGTGGGAAAATGTCATTATCAAAATTGTCCAACTATGTCCTTTTAAACAACATCCTTATATTTACACTCATGTAATCTGTGCCAACTATCACCCTTTATATTTTCAAAATTCATCTAATTTGTGATAATCAATGCCTTTTTAATCCATCACCAATAGTCAACCTGCAGGGAGACTAATTTGCTCCATTATTCCATGGTTGACCATACCCTTTAGAAGGAGTTGTCTTTGATGTTGGCACCTCTTGTTCTTCAGACACATGCACAATCAAATTCTCTGTTCTATCTCCAATTGCTGTCAGCTGGAAAGTTGTTTATATGCGGAAATCCCAAGGTTGGTAACTCATATTTGACAGACACATCTACCATTGTACCATATAAGATGTTAAACTACAAAATCCAATAATTAACTAATTAGAATTAGTATATAAGGCTTTTTCTGTTCTATTAATCAAGCTTGCTTACAAGATGCAACACGAGGCAGTGGCCAACTGGGGAGCGTTAGCCCTAGTCAACCAAAAATTGCTTATGTGATCATCACTCTGCTACTGATCAAAAGACGAAAGCTTATTTAATTGATATCAGCAGTTATTCATTCATACTAGCGCTGTAACTTATTGTATATCTTTAAAAAAAATCACATTCTGCTGGTTTGATATCGTTAAAGTGAGTAAAGTGAGTAAGAAAAAGTGAGGTATGGCAGAGGCTGTGGTTAACTTCGCTATAGAAACTGGGGTTCCTTCTTAACCACGAAATCAAGTTGCTTGGTAGTGCAAAACAAGAAGTAAAATCATGCAAGGGGAATTAGAGAGCATCAGAGCTCCTCAAAGATGCCGACGCAAGAGCAGCAGTGAAGAAGAAGGAGAAAACAATGACGATGCTTAACTTGGGTGACGCAAGTGAGGGAGAAGCGTATCGTATTGAAGATGTCATTCACGGGTTCTCTTTCACCGTGGCACGACTTCCCAATGCGGCCGGCCTTATGGGTGTTCTCCATAAAATCACTCGTTCGTAAAGAAAATGAACGTGGTTGTGAAATTGGTAATGAAATCCAAGATATCAGATTATAACTTGATTACATGATAGGAAGAGCTGACAAATATAAATTCAGCTCCACAGATCATAGATCAAGCAGTGGAAACAGAAATATTGTAGTTGTTCAAAGGGGTGATATTGTGCTTGAAACAAACCGTTTTGGTTGTTAGCTGAAGCTGGAAAATTGGCGGCAAATGCAGAATTTGAAGTGATGAAGAATGGCCTCGTAGCAGTTCACCAAAGCTGATTTTTGGACATGAAGAAGTGGTTGTTTTTGGTGGATTCAGCACACATTAAGCTGTCAACTTTATTTTATGTTAATGTGATGTAAATTTAGTTGTTAAAGTTGTATGGTTAAAATGTATTTGATATTAAAATATGTCTGCACACTAGGTACAACAGTGATGTAAAAGATTGTATAAACTCTGTTTTTTATCTTAATGAAAAGGTAGAGCACATTTTACATAACAACTCTTCTCTGCTCTTTCAACTTTGCCTTCAGCTCTCTTGTTTCGTCTTTCTTCTCATCTTCTCCGTAGCTCCTGGTGCATTCTCCAGCTCCAAAAACCAACAATAGCACACAACTTTCAGGGACTCGAATTTGGGATACCATGTTGGATCCTTCTCTTAGGAGACCATATTAGATCATTTTTTTACTCTTTTACCATCAAGGTTTGATGAGTGTTGTAACTAATGAATTAACACAAACAATTGAACACACAAACCACAAGAAAATCAAGAACAACAATAACACGGATTTTACCGTGGTTCACTTATCCAAATTGGATAAGTTACGTCCACGTTGAGTTTCGGAAATGAAAGAGCTCGCTGCACTACTTATTAATTAAGATCCAAACAAGAACAACTACAAACTAGTTCTAACTCTCACTAATTACAGGAAAATCTCATCGTAACTAACCTTAGAGAAACTCCCTAGGAATCCCTAAGAACAAGAGCAAAAAACCCTCTTGATTGACTAACCAATTACCCAATCAACCCAAGTTACAAAGATTTTCCCAAATCGACTGAAACCCTAACCGAAAGAGTAAGAGAGCAGGGTTCTTTCAACAGAGACAAAGTCGCGTGTCAGAAAAATAACTGTACATCCTCTTTTATATCGTTGAATCAATGAAGCTTCTCAGCCATCCGATCAGAGTTGGATCAACGACCAGGATCCAATACAGACTAATTTAAAAAACAGAGTGTTTCATTAATCCCCAAAATGACCTCATTTCAGTCTTCACTTCAACAATGAGATATATATACCGATGAAAATCACACAAAAGTTTGATTTTCCAACACCAGGAGACATAGACAAAATGAACGAAATGAACTGGTCACTACGCTGAGAGAATACTTGCAGAAAGAAGAGTTATATATGATTGTGTTGGACCAGGGGGTAGCTTTTGAAGATTTCTTATATAAGTGCTACGAATTTGATTATTAAGCAAAAGTAGGGATGGTTTTAAAATTCTCCCATTTTAAAATAAAAAAGAATATAACATTAAATAGAAGTTTTAATGAGTTTTACCCCGTGTTATCTCTAAGTGGCTCGTTGTATTCCAACTTTTCTCAAAAAGTCTAAGAAGATAAGGAAAAGGTGCAGTATTGTAGTGGTTGACTGGTTGGATCTCCGATAAGAGGCCGGTAAGTAAACGAAGGAGAATTACATATGTCAAAAACTTAAAATCTACACATAGTGATCAGTGATCATATACATCTATCTGGTTTTGATGTCATTGAAGTAAGTAAGAAAAAGTGAGATATGGCAGAGGCTGCAGTGAGCTTCGCTCTAGACACCTTGGGTTCCTTGCTTAAACAAGAGATCAAGTTGCTCGGAAGTGCAAAACAAGAAGTTAAAGACATGGAAGGGGAATTGGAGAGCATTAGAGCTTTCCTCAAAGACGTAGACGCAAGAGCAGCAGCTGAAGAAGAAGAAGGAGAAAGCAACGAAGGTGACTTAATTTGGGTAAAACAAGTGAGAGAAGAAGCTTTTCGCATTGAAGATGCCATTGATGAGTTCTCTTTAGCTGTGGCAAAATTTCAGCATGGCAGTGGCCTTCTTGCTGTCATTGGTAAAATCAATCGTTTCCTCAAGAAACTGAAGCTGCGGCGTGAAATCATCAAGGAGATCCAGAATATCAAATCATCACTTGCTCAAATAAAACGAAGAGCAGAAAGCTATCAGCAGTTGAGGTTCATAGGTCAAGGATCAAACAGTGGAACCACTTATGGTCAACATGACTCCCGAGTTGGTTCCCGATTCATCAAAGACCATCATGTTGTGGGCTTTGTTTCTACAAGAAAAAAACTGACTGATCTCTTGGTGAAAGGAACACCGAAACGCTCGGTGATTGCGGTGGTGGGCGAAGGAGGACTTGGCAAGACCACTCTAGCTGGAAGAATTTATGACGACCCCACCGTGGAAAAGTACTTCGAATATTACCAGATCTGGATCACCGTTGGGAAAGAATCCAGCAAGATAAATCTGCTGAGGTCAATTGTACAGAAATTTCGTTGTCCAACAGAAAGAGAGATAAAAGAAATGCAAGAAGATGAGCTGATCAGCACGTTGGAAAAACACTTGGAGGACAAGCGTTACATGGTTGTGTTTGATGACGTGTGGCCAATTCCATTTTGGCAGAATGTAGAGCAAGCTCTACCTGATCACAATACAGGGAGCCGGATAATGATCACGACGCGGAAGATGATGATTGCTAAGGTAATACCATTCTCAATAATCCACGAGCTTGAAGCTCTATCTTTGCAAGAGGCAATGGAACTTTTCTGTAAAAAGACATTTGGCGTTGATGCGTGTTGTCCTCCAAGGTTGGAGAAACTTTCTATAAGCATAGTTGAAAAATGTGGAAGACTACCACTAGCAATTGTTGCTGTAGGTGGTCTTCTGTCAACCAAAGACAAGTCTGAGTATGAATGGAGAAAGTTTTTAGATAGCCTGAGCTCAAAATTAGGAAACGATCCCTATCTAAAAATCAGTTGTACTAAAATTTTATCCAGTAGTTATTATGATCTTCCTCTCCACATCAAATTATGTCTTTTGTACTTCGGCTTGTTTCCATATAACTACTCAATTTCATGTGGAAGACTAATGCGCCTGTGGATAGCCGAGGGTTTTGTCGAATACGACGAAAACCAAACACTTGAGGAAGTTGCAGAAAATTATTTGATTGAGCTCATTGACAGAAGCTTGGTTCAGGTTGTGAAAAGAGATATTTCTGGAAGAATCAGAAGCTGCAAAGTCCATGGTCTAATGTATGAGATCATACTCCAAAAGACGAAAGGATTGGATTTTTGTCGAGTCCTGAAAGAAGAGCATTCAAGTCTCCACAGTAGTACAACGCGGCGCATTTCAATACACAAAAGAACTGATCATGTTACAGAGAGTATAAAGGGCTCAAAGATCCGTGCTGTTTTATTCTGCCTGATAGTTTCATGACTACATTTGTTGGGGATTTCAAGCTTTTAAAGGTGCTCGATTTTCAAAATTCTTCTCTAAGTTATCTTCCTGAAGCAGTGGGAAAAGTACTGTTCCATTTATATTATTTAAATCTGAGAAATACAGGAGTAAAAAAACTTCCCAAGTCCATAGGTAAGCTTGTCAACTTAGAGACTTTGGATTTGACGCTGTCTCGCGTGAAAAAACTTCCAGCTGAGATAAAAAACCTGAA
This sequence comes from Pistacia vera, assembly GCF_008641045.1. Taxonomy (NCBI): domain Eukaryota; kingdom Viridiplantae; phylum Streptophyta; class Magnoliopsida; order Sapindales; family Anacardiaceae; genus Pistacia; species Pistacia vera. Next base: position 931,868 of record NW_022195685.1, read on the forward strand.
AAAATTGCGGTATCTAAGGGTATACAACTTGCACATTATCGGTGATGTTATCGGAACTGGAAGAGGAATTACAATACAGAAGGGTTTTGGGACTTTAACGGATCTGCAGAAGCTATATTCTGTGCGAGCAGACACTGAAGTACTAAAAGAGCTAATGATGCTAAGGAAATTGGGAAAATTGGGCATTACTTTAACAAATGGAAGTGGGAAGTATCTATGTGATTTCATCGCAAAAATGGAACATCTTGAATCTCTGATTGTAGATTCAACAAGTAGAAAAGAGATTATTGACATAGAATGCGTGTCTTCTCCTCCTCGATATCTTAAACGCCTCTGCTTAACGGGGACTATGAAGAAAATGCCAATCTGGATTCGTGAGCTTGAAGATCTAAACAGAATAGATTTAGATTTATCGGTCGTGAGCTTGAAGATCTAAACAGAATAGATTTAGATTTATCGGGATTACGTGAAGATCCCATCAGCATCCTTCACTCCCTGCCTAATTTATTTGAGCTTAGGCTCAAAGATACATACCATGATAAGCACCTGCATTTCAAAGATGGTTGGTTCCCGAAACTCCAACAGTTGAGTCTCCTCATCTTTAGCGGACTGGAAATGGTGACAATAGACAAAGGTGCAATACCTGATCTCAGACATTTGGAGATTGGCCCATCCCCATTGTTGAAGGATAATATAACCGGAATTGAGCATCTGGGAAAACTGGAGGGTTTTAAATCTATCTACAAGTTGAGCTCAACTGTGATGGGAAAGTATTTAACGAAGATAGTCCTCAAGGTGGCGCTTGGTTGTAACAAATACAGATCCAAAGCCCTGAAGATTGCCGCAGCAGTTAATGGTAAATAGTAATATTTATCTATAACTTTGTTCTGCATACGAGGTACAGGGTACTAAAGGGAACAATATTTTCACTTTCCTAAATTAATATCGAGTTTCTTACGTTTGTTAAATAGGTGTAACATTGGTGGCACTTGAAGGGGAAGAAAAAGACAGATTGGTGGCAATTGGAGATCAATTCGATCCTATTGACCTCATCTTTGCCATACGTAAGAAGATTGGCTATGCCGAATTAATAACTGTGGAAAAGGATCACACAATCAGGAACGGGTAAATGAGGTAGTATGGGTAATTAACTGTTTGATATTTTTTTAGGAAGTAAAATTCATCCTTTATTGCTTTCTGTTTAATTAGGTTCGTCATTGGACAGATCACTATATAATTAAAAATGTTAAGATATAATACAACTTGCAAGATCGTTAGTTTCGCTCCGTTGAAAAAAAAAAAAAAAAAAAACTAGTATGGATGTCGCAGAACAGGTTAAAGAAATATTATATTCTTCAGTACAGTAATATGCATCTATACATGTAATGTGGCGTTTTGCAAAGCACAACGCCACATTACATGTATAGATTCACGGTACTTTTTATTCATTTTGGTTTGAATATGTTATTTAATGAGATGATTGTGTTTTGTAGGTCTAAATGTCAGTTTTGAGCGTAAGTAACATAACTTGAGCTCTACAACTCAGAATGATCTAAATTTGGAAACTACGGAAAGCTAAGAAGATTTGAGGGTTCGGAAATTCACTCTTGGAAGCGGCTACTTGGGAAAGCAAGTCAAGCAACGTAGAGAGATAAGAATTTCATTTCTTCTTTGTTTTTCAGAATGTTTTCAGATTTTATTATGTTTGTCAACTTTTATAGCATGAACTAAATTATTTTGCTAGGACTAAGATGTAGCCTATGTTATGAAGATACGATTTATGTTGTTTGAATAATTTCATGTACTATTTTCATGATTGAGTGTTTACTACTATGTTTAATGTCTTTGAATGATTGATCCCCATTCAATTAAAGTGTTGTTGATGATGAGACTGAAAAGTGATTTGTGATGTTAGCCTCGTGTAATAAACATTTTAGATTGAGCGAAAACTAGAGATAAATAAATGCGATATGTGTGACCTTAGATAAAATTCCATAGAGTTTAGTTAATCTAGAACTATTAAACTTCCATTTTGATTCGGAAGGGTAATACGAAAGGGTGCGGTGGGAGCATCAAACAAGTTAGGGAATTCGGTTATCAGTCAGAAAGAGATGATTGGATTAATAGAATTCATAAGTTGTATCGAAATAATTAGGTGAAATCGGATGCTCTAGTGTTTTTCTCTTATAGAATTAATCATATTTTTAGATTTGGGTTGTTATTAATTTTTTGTTTTATTGTTCATTAGTTTTTTAATTTTAGTTTCAGTATTCAATCACTCAACTTTCGATTCTACAATAAGTGTTTAAACTAGATAACTCGGTATTTAATAGGTTACTTTCCTCGTGGAAATGATTCTTTACTCTTCATTAAATACTTCCTTCATCATGCCCCGCTCCTGTGCAAGTCTGTGAGAAGTGATTTTACAGAAATTACATAAGTTTACAAGCTCAAGTGATAGAATCATGTATAGAAAGTTGTACGTATTTAGAATGAATAATAACAATAGGGCACCACGGCATCTTTCTTTATGGAGGACAAAGGCATTAAACTCCCTTCCCCTTTTTTTTTTTTTTTTTTTTTTTTTTTTTTTTTTTTTTTTTTTTTTTTTTTTTTTTGTTAATTAGAAGTCTTAGAGTCAATTTATGTATATTTTATATTTTAACTAATCTTTCAAGTTTTAAAGTTGGTAATTGAATAAATTCCTTCAAACACCACCTCTATTGAAACTCATGAAAACTCAAACTCAATAACCTTTTACTCTTTTACCATTCCCACCCTCCACCCCATATGTAATAGATTCCACTTTCGCCTTTGTCTAAATCCTGACATTAAATAAAAATATAATTCTTACTCTATTTTTTCCTTTAAATATAATTATATATTTATTATTTTCTTTAAAACCATACATACCCTTTTTTAATATAATTCGTACTCTACTTTTCTTTAAATATAATTATATATTTTCTTTAAAATCATATATAACCTTTTCAATCCTACTATATAATTAACACTTTCATGTTTAAACAGATAAACTAAAGGTAAATGATTTTTTTTTGTTCAGCTTGAGTAACGTTTAGTAATTTGCTTTATTGTATGTATTGTATATAAAAATATTAACTATAGGGATAAAGTGATAATGTCACTTCTTAAACATAAAATATGACATAAGTTTTTTTTTTTAATAACCACGGTATTTGTGTCAGCTTATATGCACCTCAACTAATCTTTCAAGACCTTGAAACTATCGATTATATAAGAGTTTCAGTGACTATTCCTATTAACAACCAAAGAACAATGTAAATATTTAGACGTAGTTTCAATAAACCTATGCATTTCCCTAGAACGCATCTTGCAATTCTCTTATGATATTTCACTTATTCAATCAACCTTCACTACTTTTGTCTCAAATCTTTCTCAATTAGTTTCTTCCATTTCTCCATTATCTTTTTTCTTCAACTCTCATACTTATGGGGCCGCTTCATCTTCAAGAGTACATATGTGATTATTTGACAACCCAATAATGAAATAACATCCTAAGGTTCATGATTGATCGTCTTAATACACTAAACAATAAGATTTAATTCAAACTGGGTTCAACCTTGCAAATAAGTACTGACAAAAATTTATATAAACAATGTCTTTATCTCAATATATATTGTATGAAGATCCTGTTTTCACAGCTTCGATTTAAAATATTTGTTGTAAAATATGAGATTTGTTAGAGTGGAGTAATGAACAATGTCTTATATTCATATATGCAGATGAATAATTGTATCACCATTATTTCTCTAATGAGTAAACCATGTTGCAGAAACTTACAATCTTTATAATCAAAATGCTGAGACAGAACAGCAATTTAGAAAATGGCTGGTTGTTTCTTTGCAAATAATAATGAACGGATATTGAAACTGCAGAACAAGTTGAAGAATGATTATATTCACAACAAAGAACCGTGATATTAGGGTGCAACAGGAAACAACACAATATGTGCATAAGTTTTGCAGAGCTGGAAACCGTGTTTTTATCACATGGACTAAGCATTTTTTGTGGCACTGAATATTATGCCCCTACATGTGCTTGTAGATGGCTTATTGCCTTCACTTTCTCAATAAAAGAAACCAGTCTCGCATATTGTAGCCCCAGAAAACGTTGAACGTTGTAAAGTCTTGTTATACGCGTTGAATCTAAGTAGCTATAAGCAAGACTCTTCGCGGAGATAAACAATCTGCCTTCTTATGGGCCTAAAGGCAACATGTCAACTTGCCAATTTCGAATCAGAACTACAAGCTCCAAAGCATTGACCAAGATTAACTATCTGGCAAAAGAATTTAAGTAACCAACAAATTTCCAGATTCTTTAAGAATAAATAATCCCACTTGTTGACTTTTATAAAATGAGCAATTAAGAAAGTTAGTACTTGTGCAGTTGAGTTTTAACATCTAATTGGTTGGTCTTTGATATCTTCAAGCATGAAGGTCTCAAGCAGCAATAGTTTCTTGATCATTCTTTTAATTGCAGTTTCCGTTGCGGTAGGAATCAATGCAGCACCACAGAGTTTGACCTGTAGCACGAGAAAAAGCCCGTGCTTTCTTAAGAAGATTACTTGCCCATACGAATGCCCAACGACAACACCAAGTGATCCTAAGGCGAAAGTTTGCTATATCAATTGTAATTCTCCCATATGCAAGGCTGAGTGCAGAAGTAAGATCATTAGTATTCCAACTATTATGTTCTTCGCAAATAATTATTGATGTAATGAGCTTTAAAACTAACCACTTAATGCTTTGGTAATTGCAGATCGTAAACCAAACTGCAATAGCCCTGGAGCAGCCTGCTTGGACCCCCGCTTCATTGGTGGAGACGGAATTGTGTTCTATTTCCATGGAAAGAGAGATGAGCATTTCAGCTTAGTATCCGATTTTAACCTTCAAATCAATGCTCGTTTCACTGGCCTCAGGCCAGCAGGCAGAAGTAGGGACTATACTTGGATTCAAGCCCTTGGTTTCCTCTTTGATTCCCACACCTTCTCTCTCGAGGCTACTCAAGCAGCCACATGGAATGATGACGTTGACCATCTGATATTCACTTACAATGGAAAAGAATTTGTCATACTTGAAGGCCATCTCTCTTCTTGGGAATCTCAAGAAGGCAACCTGAGAGTTGAGAGAACTTCAAACAAGAACAGCGTCTTGATCACTCTCCCGGAAGTTGCTGAAATTTCAGTTAATGTGGTACCTGTGACAAAGGAAGATGATAGAATTCATAACTACCAGATACCTTCTGATAATTGTTTTGCTCACTTGGAGATACAATTCAGATTCAGTGGCCTATCCTCAAAAGTTGAAGGAGTACTTGGCAGGACTTACCGGCCAGATTTCCAGAATCCTGCAAAGCCAGGAGTGGCAATGCCGGTTGCGGGAGGTGAAGACAAGTACAGAACTTCATCACTTCTCTCTTCAAATTGTAATTCTTGCCTCTTCAACCCAGCTGGAGCTTTTGACCAAAAGAATGCATTGCTGATGGATTACAGCACACTGGATTGTACTGGTAGTGCCACCAGTGGAAATGGAATAGTTTGCAGGAAATGAGAATGAGAACTGTAAAATGCTTACAGAACAATTCAATCTACTGTTCCTAAAAAATATTTGAAGATTGGCCAATAGAAACGAAATGGACTTTGCTCTGTTATGAATAATAGTATTTTGTTGTTCAACTTTCGTTAACTTTTATATCTGTAATTGAAATTTTCATTGCTTAAACGTAAGACTTATATTACTGCTTCCAAATCCGACACATGATAGAAACATCTTTCTAATCAAAATCTCATGTATTTTTATATACTTTTGTACTTAAAAACTTCTCAAAAGAGCTTGGTCAAAACACTGTAATATAATTGACAAAAAGTGTTAGTTTTTAGTATCTGTAACATTCTGATTTCTGAAGCCAAGAATTTCTCTTTGGCAATCCTCTTGATGTAGATGGATGTAGTGATGTACACAAAAATGTTAAGCTGGTTCTTTCAGTATTTGCCCAGCGCGAATACTTACAAATTTTTGCATTGCAGAACTTAAAATGTAGAGGGACTATTGTCAGAAAGGCTGGCTAAAATGTCTACTCTTTGTGCTAATCAAAGAAAAATATAAAGACAATATATCTACACAAGTCAATGAAATCACAAGATAGTAAGGAATGCTTTATATTCTGTACTACTTCAGTGAATAAAAAGATAAATAAGGCAATACATTTTTCATCATCTGGTAATTGTGTAAAGAAAAAATATGGACAACTGAAATCCAGCTAAATTTTAAATCAAGACAAACAGAAAACACCTTACATGCAATATCTGATGGATTAATTGGCACCCATCATTCAACTATAATACAAACTGAATATTGTATGGGCAAAAAATTGAGGTAAAAGAACAGAGTAAATGTGATAATTAACCTTCAATTGTTCACTTGGGATATTTCAAAAAATGCTCAAGGCCATGACTCAAATTTTCATTAGGAAGGGTGGCCGAGATCACTGCTGCATGGGAGTCGTCTTCTCATCTTCCACGAGGATTTACAAGCTGTGAAAATACAGCACTTGTGGCAACATCTTCGCCATCATCATCAGCGCGAGAGTTCCCCCCATCAATCATACTTACACTGTTGTCAAATGGCTCAAGTGGTGTCAACTGAATACCAGGGATATGATTTGTGCTGTTATCTTCAGGTTCCATGAGAGCAGAAGAGGTCTCCTCGAGCTGGAAAGCATATTCAAGGTTCCACAAGACATCTCCCATTGATGGCCTGTCAACCCCGTGTTCGGCTAGGCACTTCTCAGCTGTCTCCCCAAACTTCTTAAGAGAAGCTAGATTCACCTTGCCCACGAGGTTAGGATCCATGATTTGATCCAACATACCCTTCTTTTGCCAGGTCATTGCCCATTCTGCTATATTAACCTGCTCCCTTGGCAAAACAGGATTTAAAGCTGGTCTAGTGCAAAGAACTTCCATCAAAACTACTCCAAATGAATACACATCTGATTTCTCCGTAAGCTGCTGCCTTCTGAAGTATTCAGGATCAAGATAACCAAAACTACCCTTAACAGCAGTGCTGACATGGGTCTGATCAAGAGAAGGACCTGTTTTTGAGAGGCCAAAATCAGCAACTTTCGCTACAAAATTCTCATCCAAGAGAATGTTCGTAGTCTTCACATCTCGGTGAATAATGCTTTGAGCTGCACCAGTGTGAAGATAATGAAGTCCTCTAGCAGCCCCAATGCATATTTCAAGTCGTTGCTTCCATGATAGAGGTGGTAGATCTGTTCCATACAGGTGGCTCCTTAGGGGGCCATTGGCCATATATTCATAAACAAGAATCATTTCTGAACGCTCATCACAGTAACCAATAAGAGAGACAAGGTGGCGATGGCGGAGCTTAGATAACATTTCAATTTCAGTTCGGAATTCAGCGAGACCTTGTTCGGATCTAGGATTTCCTCTTTTGACAGCAACTTTAGTCCCCTCTTCCAGTGTTCCCTTGTATACCCTGCCAAAACCACCAACCCCAAGAAGCAGGCTCTCATCAAATTTATTGGTTGCATCTAGGATTTCTTGGATCGTGAAGAAGCGGCCAAGACTGGAGGAAGCTAAGGAAATGCAGCTCGCTGTCCCACTCTTTTGGGAAGTTGTGGACATCTTCGTCAAGGTCAGAGAGTTTCCATACAAGGGCAAAGGCAACCATGGATGCCCCTGGTGAGGAGTCTTTGATTTGCGGGCTACTAAGCAACAATAACAGACAACAACTAGCACCAATGCAGCTACAGCTCCACCAACCGAGCCAATTATAATTCGAAGTTTGTTGTTATTAGAGGGTTTCTTAGGAAGGAGACCCTCAACAGAAGAGAGCCCATCCAAACTTTTAGCTTCATTACTGATCTTCATAATCTCCAACCCGTTCATAGTTGCGTTAGTAATATCTGCTGCAATATCTGGACCAACACTAACATTCAAAGTATGGGAATCTGTGGATGAGTTGGAGACAAAGTCTTTGTAGTAGGGTACCTTCAGGCCACTGGTCAAGCTTGAGAGGTCAACACTTCCCATAGCAATATAATCGTTGATGTATAAATTAAACACTAGATTGTTCAGAGACTCACTCACGATATCACAGAAATGTACCCGAACAAAGTACCTGAAGTTTGGATCAACAGGGAAGACCCAGGTTATGTTGTAGTTCGTACCAGCAACATTTGCATCCCCCATGGCTACAGCAGTGGCATAAACCCAATTCGGAGCTGTTTCACTTGTGACAGAAGCTGGGTATTGAATGGAGGAAGGACTAACAGAAACTCTCACAGCAGAGCCGTCTACATGAAGGTATTTCTCGTCATTCTCCCAAGTTCTTCCAAGGGTATCATTTTGAGCAGAGATCCACGGACCCCCCATGTTTAACCGATAAATGGTTTCAAAGCCAAGATCAGAAAGACCACTAAAAGGGGCAGATGGATGTAGAGCCAATGCCTGGTCAGGGAAGAGTGCATCTGGGATGGAGACAACTTCAATTGCATTAACAAAGGCAACTGAATTGTTTGAGGGAACGAAGTAAAGCGTAAAGGTATCAGAAGTCACATTGATTGCATACTCCTTGAACATAGAAGAACCATTATAGTTCTTGAAAGTGAAATTGCTCAAGAGCACAAATTGGTCAGTGGCTACAGTGAATGAAGCAGAATTCAGGTTGTTTCCGGAGTTTGAAAGAGGACAGAAATAAAGCCGGACCCAATGCCGACCTTTTTGCTCAATTTCAAACTTGTAAGAAGATGTGGCTGAAAAGATTCTAGCAGATTGGTATACAGGAGATGGAACACTAGAATTGGAGCTAGCAACAACAGAATTGGCACTTTTCAACACACGAGAAGATTGTGCAGAATCAGGAAGAAAAGTTCTACCTAGATAGGTAACATTTTGTGAAGAACCACAAGAAATTAGGTAGTTATCAGCTGGACTGTATGAGGCATATGAACTTCGACATACCAACTCAAAGAGAAAAATAGCTAGAACTATAGGCACCCACTTCCCCGATTTCATCTTCACCATTGGCAATACAGCCTAGCTTCTAATATAATGAGATCTGAAAAGCACAAATTCACAAACTATATCTTCAAATCTCCAGATCTATCCAACCAATGCCAATCCAACTAACCTCTCTAAAAACTTTCAGAAACAATGTGAAAAAAAAAAACAAAAAGCACTACAACTTCTTTAAGAATAAGGATGAAAGCTTTAAGAATACACTCACCTCAGGAACAGGAAGAGAGCTAAAATGGTTAGAACGAAGTAGAAGCTGAACTGGGTAAGATAGACAGGGAAAAACCCAGTTGAAGAAACAAGACTGCCGCAATCAAAGTTGAAGAAGAAAAGCTTTTTTAGTGTAACTACATACAATAACAACCCTTTCCAGGCTGTTGATTAGGCTGTCACTACAGAGAGGAAATGAGAGGACCCCACTAGAACAATTTCATTCAAAGTCGCACTCACAATAAACATATACGTAGATACAGCCATACAGGGATAAACATGACTTCCCATTAAATCCAATCCCAGCTGTTAATTTAAGGATTTTGTTGTAGGCCTGTAGGGTCGATTCTGATATTGCATACATTGGAATATTTTAACACGAAGATGCCATGAAAGTTCTGCAACCAAGCGTTACATTGTTGTCAGTTTTTATTTATATTATCATCCTTATTCTGAATTCTGAACCTCATGTTGCTTTAAATTCTACTTAACATCCATAATTATACCATTAACATGATAATTTATAAAGTAATCCCAATTATAGTAATATTATAGCTGTGTCTGTGGTTCAGAAATATTAATGTATTTATGAAAATAGTAAAAATAAATATTGAAATATAAATGCATGAATAAATGCTAGAGAAGTGAGCTGGGAAATCTGGACCAACTATGAATTGGGACCCGCTTTTACGCGGCTTTTTCATTGAGAAGAAGCAGAGTTGACGGTGTGAAGTAAACGGTGTTACAGCTCATAACGACCGATTGGGACGGTGGTCGGATCGCGTGACTGTGTTTGTCGTTTGTGGCGTTTCAGGATGTCGTTTTTGACGTTGACGTTGATAGTTTTATGAAAATCTGATATTTTAAATCCTGTCTCTTTATTTAGTTTCATTAAAAGCAAAATAATTTTAAATACATTTTATTATGGTAAGAACTAAGAACCATCTTCCTAGTAATTTTAATTAAATTACTTCAAAATCTACATTTAAATAATTCAAACTAAAAATACTATTCATTTATAGATGAGTTTTTCCTTAAAACAGTTAAATTAATCGAGATGAGTGTTTGAATTTCACCCAAATACTTATAATGTTACATGCATTTGCGTAAACAGACACCGTACATTTATTTAATTTAAAAATTATGTCGTCAAAATATTAGATATGCATATGAATTAGAAACTGTAAAGATCATAAACATAAAGTACCTTCCTTTAATTAAAGTTTCGAATAAGTAATTAAAGATATAGATTTTAACTTTTAAATTATTTTTTAAGTAATATACCAAACATTAACATGTTTAAAGTGAAAACTTTTTTTAAAAAATATTTTTTGTTTTTGAAAGAAATATTTATTTAAAAATAAAAAGACCATTTAGAATAATAATTGTAAAGCATAGCATCAAATGGAAAGTACGTAATCATAACGACGTTAACAGATCTTTATCAAAAAAAAAAAAAAAAAATAGTGACATAATTATGGATAAAAAGGAACCTCGAGAAAGAATCTAGACAGTAAAAGAAAAGACCGTTATAACTGACGTCAATATGTGTGACAGACAGTGAGTAATTTAAACCATTTTTTTAAAGAACCGCCGCACATGGCCACGAACACAGACGTCCCCATCAGTTTCCAGTTCTATTAATTGTTAATTCATATATACGATGGAGATTAAGCTGGAGGGATCCTATTCATATTAATCGGTCACTCAATGAGGGAAAAGCGAGACATGATTTTTCACAAGGGCCAATTATTCGTGCCATTTGTCAATTATCATATTAAAAATTTTGAATTTTCTTGTTATTATTGTATGGTGATGAGCAATTTGGAGAAAGAGTGGGTGAGGGATTTGCATGTGTTAGGTTGGTTACGTGTATTAATTTATTATTTAATTTTGTCAAAAGATTAGAAGACACCGCTAATCACGTTTGGGTCCGTGAATACAGCCGAGCGGCGGTGTCGTTGTGAGCAACATCAGTCAACTAATTAACTTGTCTGCCTAAGAATGACTTAAGTCAACTAATGCTGTTGCTGTGATCTTTACTTTTAATTTCTTTTCTTTTTTCTTTTTTTTTTAAAAGAATTTCACCATATATTTGCCACCATAAATTAATATTTCCCCTCATAAAAACTTGTTAAAGTCTGAAAATTGAAAAATAAAAAAAGACCTTTCTTCTGATTTCCTGAGCTTTTTGTTATGTCAAAGTTTGTTATTATTATAAATAAGGGCCTACATTCGCTGATGTCATCTCCGTCAATCAGGATTTAGCATATTTCTGTATCAATCAAAATTCAACACGCACCCAAAGATAATAAGAATATTAATTGTCAAAACCCAAACAACCTCAAGAATAATCATGAATGAATTTGGTTCGCACATCTGTCCAAGCCCTATTTAATTAAGAATATACTTGGAATGGGAATGCAGGAAGAATCAACACGACATTAGACCACTTGCAAAAACCACTCTTTATCTTGAGCAAAACGGGTATAAAAAGGTAGTTCCCCCTCAAAAAATAGATGTTAGATACACACAAATTATACAAAACAAATAACAAACACACTATTAGAAAGAGACCAGGGGTGGATACTACACTAGTTCAAATTTTTCTAAAAAAACATAACTATTTGCAATTTCTGGATTTTGGCCCACTTTAACAGAAATATTAATGAACAAAATATTAATGTGTAATTAGTTTTTATTTTGACAGACCCTAACAGAAATTTCTAGATCTGCCCCTAAAAGAGACTATCTTAACATTCTGTGCACAAACACTTGTAATTGCAAATCGCGACCTTTGTAAACTTGTGTAACAATTAGAAAATAACACTCATATAAACAACCACAGCAGATGTAGGAATCGTTTTTAAGCATCCGAATCACTATAAAAACTCTTTTGTCAATTTTATTTACATACTTGCATGCAACTGTTATTACAGTATTTTATCCATTCTCTCTAATGCTCACATGCAAAGTCATTGATATCAAAATCAAGCATCAACAAAGTTAGTTTTTAGAAATTACAAATATAAAAATAAAACTCGATATTTTGAATAACCTTATTAAATGCTCATAAATTAATTTTGAGAATATTGTTAATTAATATCCCTTGAAATTTGATGAAACTATAAACGACATTTGTCTCATAGGAAAAGTAGACTCTAGGGTTGAAATTGGGTCGAGTATCTCGGAACTCGAACTCGATGCGATTGCCAGTGTACCAAGTTCGAGTTCGAGCTTAAGCTTGGTTGAACCTAATAAATCGAGTTCGAGTTCGAACTCGGTATCTAAAAGTTGAATTCAAGTTCGGTTAATCGAGTTTTAGTTGAGCTTTTCGAACTTAATCGAGTTTTAATTAGGCTTTTCGAGCCTAATCGAGTTTTTTATACAATGATCGAACTCAACTCGTAGGATTATTTGAGCTGCTCAAACTCAAACGCGACTCGACTATTATCGAATTGAATTCAAGCCAAAATCGGTTTTCACCCCTAATAGACTCCAAAACTCATTTAAATTTTTTTTTTTTTTAAAAGGTTGTTAATTATAATTACGAGGTTATAGTTGTAAATTAAGCAGCCCATTTATGTGTGTAGTGGTAGGCAGAGAAGATGAAACAAAGTAAAAGAATTTTGAAGAGTGGGCGAAAACGACATAACAGAAAACTGCATGAACTGTCAAGTAAAATGCCACATGGGTGATGTCATCTTCCTCATTGATTAGACTCACGACACGTAAGCTCTTGTCAAAGATTCTGTGGGCGCTGTTCTCCAACTGTTGTGCGCTGACGCGTATCTGATTATCTTCCCACGAAACTTCTAGACAAATTATGATAATGGGCCGGTTCAAACAAATATCTACCGAGCAAGTCCCATTTTCTTTTTAAAAAGGGCAGCGATTTTTATCCCCGTATCTCTCACTTTTAAATATATTTTTATTCTGTCATGTTTATCCTTGACATGATAATTTTTAAATACATTCATTTTTTATTTTTATTCTTATTATTAATTATTAATTTTTAATTTTTATATAAACTCTAAATCTAAATTTTCTAAATCAATGAAAAAAAAATTATCTCAAATAATTATTTGTTTGATGAAAATATATTACTAAGGCTATGGAAGAAGTAATCACACAATAAAATGAATTTGAAGAAGAAAAAAGCAAGTTTCAAATTTGAAATTGAGAAAAATGGTAATAAAAAAAAAAAAAAAAACCTATTTAAAGGGAAGTAGTATAACCGAAAACCTAATTAAGTTTGAAATTGAGAGGAAGGGTTGCAAATAAAACCCTAATTAAACAAGGTTATTTTTTTGTATTAAATAAGGTTTAAAGAGAATTTAATGGGCAAAATAACTTCCTTTTAAAATTTGAGATTGGGCTTCTACTTATGGGAGTTGACTTCGACTAAGCCCAAATAAGAGACTAAGCTGAATTCCCATAGCTGGGTCGGGTCAAGTTAGTGAACCGGGTGAGAAAATGTTTAGGGGTGAAAAATATATATATAAAGTTGGGGTGGGAACATGTCATTCAACCTCGTTAAAAATAAAAGTAAATAGTAAAGGCATTATAGTCTTTTCGTAACTTACCCCTGTCAGATAACAGATTTCATTGATGAATATTGTGATAGGTGAAAACAAAAAAAAAAAAAAAAAAATTCAAAGTTTGTGGTGGAAAAAGTACGTTTGTCAAAGTGGGGGCGGCCAACATTTTTTTTTCTCATAGGTACTAATCTTCTAATCTCCATCAAACTGCGCCTTTCCTTAATTATTCTCCTCAACCGTCATTTTTTTTTCGTTATTCCACCAGACATTATCCTTCTTCTACCCAATTAAGGTTGTTTTTGCTTTTTTTTTTTTTTTAAATCAGAAATAATTTAGTTTATATGTAAAATATTAAACGATGGAAATATTTTTTTAATTAGTCAGAAAAATTAATCCTCTCTAATTTTCCTATTGTTAAAACCGCAAGATAATAGACCTTTAAGAGACTTCAAAAATCAAATAAAACTTTAAAAGAAAGTATTTTTTTTCGTATGTCTTAACCTCAAGAGATTAATTTGTCCTTACGTTTCTAGGTTCAAATCTTAAAGTCACCTACCAAAAGATCATTATAATTTATTTGATCTTTTAGACTTGTAGGATGATCAACGGATCTTGTTACTGTGCATACAATCTAGCCCGATCACTTGGGTTACCCCAAAAATTAATAAAAAGGTACTATAAATATCTTAAAATGTGCGTTAACAAACTATAATAGAGGTGACAATTAAATAAAACCTTTAAAGAAAGTGTTATAAATGCCTCAAAAACATTGGTATAACAAAGCTTATATTAATTTGTTAAACATATAAATAAACAAATAATCATTTTATAATATCAACACAGATATTAAAAAAAAAAAATTCAAAATACTTAAACATAGGTTCTATCTATAATTAATTTGTCACAGAAGAAATTAACGCCAAAAATAATTGTATAGCCATCGTCTCAAGCAACAGTATAACCATCATCTCAAGCTAAGGGATGACGCACAACCACCACCTTCGTCGATTTTGGTTGTTTTCACTTTCCACAATACAATACAACTACAAGTCTGCAAAAACCTGTAGCGTTTCACCGTCGCCATTTTTCTCTGCAAAATCCTTCATATATCATACAACAAAAGTTAAAAATATTAACATAACCTTACAAAACAAACTCAGGTTTTTTATTTCAAGCTACACTCAGAGCTTCAAACTTTATCTGAACTAAACATACAGAATAATACTATTATCTTTCCAAACTCAGAATTAATACATAATAAAGCTTTTATTTTATCTGTAGGACTTAAGTAAAGCTCCACAAAATGTACAGATAATAGCTTTCCAGGACTTGCAGTAAAAGGGAAGATAACAAAACCGGGTGATGGTCTTCATGTCGGCGACGCTGACTCCACTCCGGCAGCGTGAACACGTCCCTGCCGCCGGCTTGCAGCTCCTAACCTTCCTCTTCTGGTCCACCAAAAAGCAGAAACAAACCATTGACGAAGAGATAAATGACTTCAGCTACCACCACTTGGTTATATATAATAAGCGTCTGCTTACATGGTACTTACAAATATTAATGGAAGCAGACTAAGATATTTATAACAGTTAGCTACGAACATGTTCACCGTCGATCGATCAGTCATGGGTTTAATCACGCCATCTGATGATCGCCACGTGTTAATTAGGGTTTCTAGAAGAAGCAATTTAATGTTTAGTTTCATGTCTTTTTAGCAGGAAACCTGCTAAGTATATTCATAATAATGGCGTGGATGGTTGCCACGTGTATATGAGAAAAATACATAACATGTTATCATAACAAATAAACATGAATAATTGTGATTAAATTATCTAATTAAGTAAACTTAATGAGTCACTCATTGTGATTAAATTATCTAACATGTTAAACAGTTTTGCCTTAATGACATTTTCCCACCCAATGAGTTTTTAAAATACTACTTTCTCATCTAAAGTTTATATTCCTTTAATGCCTAAAATACACCTCACTTTCTCAGTTAGCGTTTGGCGAGTTATTAGAAGTCAGGGTAAGAAAAGCTTTATAGAGTGAAGGCCAATGAATCGAATGGTGATGATCGATTGAATATTCGTCATCGAAACCAGCTAAGAACATGAAACTCTAACTTTATGATGTTTTGCAATCAATGAGAAATCAGATATCAAAGTGAGAGGGTTTTATAGAGAATAGACTAACAGTTCAAATGATGACGATAAAGAGAATATTTAGTTTTGGATAGTAACATAATGTTAATTTTGAGTAAAAAATTTGTATTTTGAAACTTTTTTAATAGGAAAGTATCGTTCAGGCAAACCTTGGGCGGGAAAAAATCGTTTACTCTTATGATGTACAAATTAATTAATTGTTTCATTCATGGCCCGTACCTGGCTGGAATTTATTTCTACAGCAGAATTTATACCTAATTTGTTACGAAAATTTAAAGTTTAATTAACGAGTAACCGACATGTTCCCAAAGATTAGCGAAATGACTGTACACCCCTGGTTACATTCATTGCAGATTCCCTCACTGATAATAACGCCGGTAGTGAGAGTTAAGTATTGACACAATTGCTGATGGTGTTATTACTAAATTATCCTTTCATCATCTTTTTCTTCATACCAGCCAGTCAGCCACTGTCACTGCCACTGCCACCACCACCTAGTTGCACGATTTTTGCCCTTTTCGGACTGCTCCCGCATCGAAAATCCCTCCTGCGATCACCAATCATCTCACCGACCTCCCACCTCCAAAAGCCCTATCCTCCCCGACACCAATTGCCTGCTGGTCGTCGCCCCCACCATTTAGGATTTCGCCTTTTGGAAGACTTAAGGTTTGAGATTTTTGAGTTTTTGATGGCTGTTTGGATTAGATTTTGATTGTGGAAGTAGTTTTGTTGTGTGTGTATCTGTGTGATTGATTTCCGGTTGCCGATGCTCCCCATCTGCAACTTTTCTGCAACTTCGAAGGTTGGCATGCCAACTGTTCGAAGAAAGTCTAACAAAAATAAACTCACGTTCACATCCTTTAACACAAACTTCAGATTCTTCAAAACAACATGAACACCATTAAAAAACTACAAGCTTACAAATCATGATTAATGAATTAAAATCAAACAAAATACTTGTCTAACGAATAAAACACCAAACACCCATTTGAAAAAAAAAAACCCAGAACAAACCTGAAGATAACCAAAACAATTGTCTAAAAGTCAATGGGAGAAGAAGTGACTGACTTGCGGCGGCAGAGGGAGGTCACGGGCGGCAAATGGTGATAGGGAGCTAAGTCTTGTCGAATTTGGTGGTCAAAACCGGTGCGGCGCCGGCGGTGTAATGGGTTGGAAATCATAGGGGTTTTGAAATTACCATTTTAACCGTTAACCGTTAGATAACACAATTTTCTGTTACTTTAAGGATGGATATCTGAAATAAATGAAACAAATTGTTACTTTAAGGATAGATATCTGAAATAAATGAAACCAGGTAGACACATCCCACTTCGCTAATTTTTGGGTGGAAACATATCGTTTGCTCTTTAATTAATTCATCACAATAAGGACTAATTAATTTAACTGAATAATTAAATTAATCTTCTCCTTGCTTAACTTTTATGCATATTAATGAGTATTTTATAAGAAACAATAATAGTATCTCTAATTATGCTCTTTATTTTAAAGGGTATCTTTATTAATTTTTAAATATAAATAACAAAATTTACATTCAAATCTAATAGACTCTTTAAATCATATTTAATAAATATGAAAGATAATTAATAATAAAATACATAGAAATTTTTAATTTATTAAATAAAATTAGAATAGAGAACTCACTCTTTAATTTATATTTAAAAAATAAAAAATTTATTGGACTCTTATTTTTATGAACAAACTCTTTATAATAAAGAGTGTAGATCATGAGATGCTCATAAATATATAAATAGTTTATATAAAATCTTACATAAAAGTGATCTAACATAATATAGTTAAATAGATTATGGACTAATATAAAAAGTCAAATTTAATAAATAATGATGAATGACATAACACTTTATTTTTATGCTTCCGTTCAAAAATTTATTCTTAAAAAATGGAATGAAATCAGAAATCGAATAATTTTTGTCATTTAATTTTGAAATAAGTTTGGAAATTTAATAAATAAGGACATAATATAAGGTCCAACAACATTTCAAATTATGCTTTTGTTGAAGAGCGAGAATATTCCACATGTTTCACATCTGTGTATTGTACAGAAAGACAGTGACCAATTGATAATAAATAATCAATAAAAGACTCCGCTTTTGAACAGGCGTCAATTGGCCTAGTTGGTAGGCAATAAATGTGGTACCTAGATGGATATCTCAACTTTTACTTACAGCTTTAACTCATGAAGAAAAATTAGAATTTAGCACGGGCAGCCGGTGGAGTTGGAATCGGAATTGAAACAAAAAATCTATTCAGAATTGTTACTATATGGTTCCATTTGATTGGAATCGATATTATATGATTTTAATTCTGGTTTCTACAGATTTTAGAAGTGGAACCGAAACTGAAACTAAAACCTGGGAGAAGAACCTGAAGCAGATACTCGACTTGGAACTTGTTTATGTTTTGGTTTTAATTGAGAAATTTTATGTGAATTGTGATGAATTGATTGAATTCAAGTATTGCCTAAAGATTAGATGATTTATGAGTCACATTGAACAAATGAATGAGTAATCAAAAGTTGAAAACTAGTAAATATAAGTTTTCTTAATTTGTTAGGGGTGTATTTATAAATTATTAAAGTATTTTTGTCATTTTTTAAACTAAAAGGGGGGTAATTGATTTTTATAGGGTACCCAGGTAAGGAACCAGAACTTACATTTTAGGTTTCGGTTCCTTGAATTTATGTCAAGTCCAATTCCGGTTCCTTTTTTTGGAAACCTGCACTATGAGGTTCTGGTTTCGGTTCCTTTTTTTGGGAACTTGTACTATGTGATTCCGATTTTAATTCTTCCAAAAAATACAGGGTACCCGGAACTGTTCACCTCTAAGAAAAATCTAGAATATTGTTACAGTAATATCTCAATTTAATAAATTTATGTTACTTTTATATTATTATAATGAATTAACGACTTTTCCCACCCAAATTATGGCTGAGTGACATTTCACCACCCACAGATTTTTAAAATACCACTTTACTATCAAAATTTATATTCCGATGACAAACATAGAGTAAACTCAGTCCAGGCTGTTGGGGCTTTTGAAGAGAGGAAGTTGATGAGTCTTTTGGTGGTAGAATGTTGGATTTTGGTGGCTGGGATGGACCGGAATTTGACTTGGGAAGAGCGGTTGCACAAACCCTAACCACTCGATTGTTGGCGATTGGTGGGTCGTTGAGAGTAGGGTTGAAAGGTTTTGATAAGTGATGATCGAGAAAGAAAATGTTGGTAGTATGGGATCGCAATGATGCTTAAATTGGAATCATAATATAAATTTCGATAGTAAAATCGTATTTTAAAAGTCTATAGGTGGAAAAATGTTATTAATAAAGGTGGAAAAGTAACCCGCCCGGCCCGGCCCGCGGCGGGTTACTTTGTTTGGCGGGCTGGGCCTAACCCGCCCGCCAACAAAGGCAGGCCGGGTTAGGCCCGCCATTTTCCCCAAAATGGCTGGCCCAGCCCGGCCCGCCAGCCCTAACCCGCCGGGTTAGGTGGCGGGTTGGGCCGGGTTAGCCCGATTTTCCTTTTTTTTTTATTTTTTTTGTTTTTTTATTTAACTTTTCAAATAAATAATTATAAATATAATTGTTTTTAATTAACTTTTCTAATATCAATAATTCAATTCAATTTTTTTGTTTGTTAACATTTCAAATATTAATTCAATTTTGATACAATAAAATTATAATATAAGAAAAATTAGACTTATTGGAGTATGGAAATTGGAATTTGGAAAATTGGAAATATGGATTAAAAATTGCAAAAACTAATAAAAATTAAAATATGAGCAAATTGCAAAAACTAATAAATGAATAATTGAGAGATTAGAGATTAGAGAATATGAGAGAATGAGAGAATTTGAGTTGTGAGAAAAATGTGAGAACTTAGGGCCAATTTATAGGAAAAAATGGGAAAGAGAAATGACGAAAAAGACCCTTTCAATGGCTATAAAACGGCTATATTTCAAGGGTAAAGAGGTAATTTGAAAAATAAAATAAAAATTTTTATTTTTTTTTATTTTTTTCAGCCAACTCGGCAGGTTGGCTATTGCAACCCGCTGGGTTGGCGGGTTGTAACGGCCAACCCGTCGGGTTGCACACAACCAACCCGGCAGGTTGTCGGGTCTCTTGCAAAAGAGACAAAATAGCAACCCGCCGGGTTGCGGGTTGCCATTGTGCAACCCGGCCCGCCCGGGGGTTGCTGCCGGGTTAGGGTCAACCCGGACCGCCATCTTGGTGGTCCGGGCTTAACCCTCATTTTCCCGGGCCGGGTTAGGGTTGACCCACCTAACCCGGCCCAAATTTTCCACCTCTAGTTATTAATTCATTATTTGGGTGGGAAAAAATCGTTTACTCTATTATAATTCAATATGTTTATGGATAATAAACTAAAAATCCATATGTTATATGTGTATTAATCTTGTACATTAGTCATAGTGGGTGGCTCTGGCTACAGCCTGGGTGAAAACCTTGGAAAAAAATCAGATTTTAAATATTATATTTATAATTATTACTATTTTTTATTAAATATAAATTATTTAGAATTTTTATTTTAAAATATCTTAATTCTAATCCTTAATTTTGTCTTTTTAATATTATAATTAATTCCATTTATTATGTAGATACAATTTTCATTTCTCTCCCTTTTTAAAAAAAAAAAAAAAAACAAATTATACATTTTAATTATGAATCTCATTATATTAAGTATGTATTTTTTTTTTAATAAAACAGTTGCTTCTAGTCACAATGTGTAATTGTTTTTCATTTTACTTTTTAATTAAGTTTAATCTTAAAAGCAATTTTTTTCAATGAAAGCCTCGAGATGTGTCCACACTCGAAGGTATGAAACAAATTCCTAATTGGGGCTTGGGTAAATGTCTGAGACCACAAACTGCTTCCAGTGAGATTCAAACCCTTGAGACCCTGACATTACAGATAAAGTTCGTCCACTAAGAGTTAAGTTACCAATTAGACCTCGGCTCATGGTTATCTTAAAAGCTATTTAACATGTTGATTTTGTCTATATTACTATCATTTTCACATGATCTATCAAATCAATAATGCATTAATGTACATAGAAATTCCATTGAATGATATTATGTTTATTTATTTAAAAACATCCATACACTATGCTGTCACATTTTGAGGGATATTAAGTTAATGTGTGTAATTACGTAAAACTCCTATAGGTTTTGCTAAATAATAGTACAACCATTTTTTTTTTTTTTTTTTTTTGGAAATTCCATTATATTTTACTATTAAAATTAATTGATGGTAAAATATTTTTGATATTTTCAAACTTTTAGAAGGATATTAGTGTCCTTTTGAGATTGTTGGAAGCTCTAGATTTTTGTTCTATTTCTCCTCAGTCCTCCCTCTTATTCCTTCCTTACTTTCCCTACCTTTTCTGTTCTCATATCTGACCTCCAACGGCTGCGACGAGGCCAAATGTGGGTTTGCATCGCTACAATGAGGCTAGTAGGGGCCTCCCCATGATTGCCTCCATGCGCTTACTTAATTGTGGCCATTCTTGGCCTCAAGTAGCTACTGAGAGGTAGTTCCCAGCCTCAAACGGTTGCTACAGGGTCGGATTTTGTTAAACATTTTGGGTTTTATTTGTCAATTTTTAAAGTTTGTGTGTTTAAACTTAATTCATCAAGTTTTGTTTTTTAACTAAGAATTTGATAATTTGACATAATATTTAAGCACATAGACTTTTGTTAAAGGTCACTCTTGAGTTTTTTATTTAATAAAAAAAATTACAGATATTATAAAATTTTTATATAAATGGGTGTTTTTCAATTTGGCCACACTAGCAGGGATATGCTATAGTTTTTTTTTTTTTTTCTTTTTTTTTCATAACGGAGGTGTCTGAGCCACTTACACGTACTTCGATTAACCCTTCGAGACCTTAAAACTACTGACCGTATAAGAGTTTCAGTGGTTATCTCTATTAGCAACTAATGAGGGATTCAAATTCAAGACCTCTTGAGTAATATATTCAAGAGTCATTTTTTTGAACTACTCAACCAGAGGTAATTTACTAAAATATTTTTATATTAATTGCAATTAACATAACAACTCATCTAAATTTGGACATAGAATTTTTAGATGGTATGAACAACTGAATGCCAAAGCATATCATATAGAAGCACCAACTCTTGAAAGTAATTAGATTAATATATAACTATATTCCTTTTTAGGTTCTAATTTAATAACTAAAATCCTATACTCATGGACTAACATAATTTCTTTCAACTAATTGCTAAACCGTTTGACCATTTTATCATCAATCAACCCTCACATACCAAAACCTAATAAAAAATTGTAGTATAAATTAAAAAGACGAATATGCTTGAAAACCGGATGGACCCTACATTGATCTAAAAAACTGACGTGGCAGACTCTGGATGGACAAAAGAAGTTTCCAAAATCTGCAGTCAATATCGTTCAGCCCCCAAAGCCTACACAACAACAAGACACTTTGCCACGCTTTCGTGCTTTACTTTTCTCAGAAATTTTAACTAACAAAACGCAACCAAATTTCAATTACCTTCTCACGCTGTTAGTGTTGACAGCTGAATGGGAACAATACTAGAACAAAAGAACTGCAAAAACATTATAAACATCGAGATTCCAGTAATGTAGGAGTGTTTATTCCTGTTTCTTTTGACGAATCCTGAGGTGGGTGTCGTAAAAGAAGGGGTTTTTTCCATCTGGGTTTGGTTGTGTGTGTGTGTTTTGTTGAGATTGGTTTTTGTAATGGGGAAGGATGATAAGTACGCTGAAGAGTTGGAAGTGGCGGTGAGAGTTGTGCACATGGCGTGTTCACTGTGCCAAAGAGTGCAACAGAAGCTGGTTTCTGATAATGGTGGCGGTGGTCATGTTAAGTCTAAGGATGATGATTCTCCAGTTACTGTTGCAGGTNACATTACAACAAGACACTTTGCCACGCTTTCGTGCTTTACTTTTCTCAGAAATTTTAACTAACAAAACGCAACCAAATTTCAATTACCTTCTCACGCTGTTAGTGTTGACAGCTGAATGGGAACAATACTAGAACAAAAGAACTGCAAAAACATTATAAACATCGAGATTCCAGTAATGTAGGAGTGTTTATTCCTGTTTCTTTTGACGAATCCTGAGGTGGGTGTCGTTAAAGAAGGGGTTTTTTTCCATCTGGGTTTGGTTGTGTGTGTGTGTTTTGTTGAGATTGGTTTTTGTAATGGGGAAGGATGATAAGTACGCTGAAGAGTTGGAAGTGGCGGTGAGAGTTGTGCACATGGCGTGTTCACTGTGCCAAAGAGTGCAACAGAAGCTGGTTTCTGATAATGGTGGCGGTGGTCATGTTAAGTCTAAGGATGATGATTCTCCAGTTACTGTTGCAGGTATGTGGGTTTTGAAGTTTCAATTCCACCATTTTGCTTTGTGTTTTGGCACTTTGTTCTTTAATTTCCCAGATGGGGTCGGTGTGTTTAGAGTAAGTAGTTCCGTAAAGGTTTGCGTTGCTTTTGTTTTGCTCTTTTGTATGTCTGTTTCGTTCTAAATAAAGGAAGGATTGGACTGAAATGATTTTGATTTAGCGCTTAAATAGTTTTGGGGAAAGATCAGCTAGATGACATTAAAAATAAAGTTGAATAATTCTTTCTTTTTGGGGGTATTTTTCATTTTTTTTTTTTTAGCAGCTTTTAGTGTTTGTGAACAAGTTGGGAGTTTTTAATTTGTGTTGAATCGCATTCTCATTGGCTTTCTTTTGATTGAATTCGTCCAATGTTGTACTTTTAGGTGTTGAGTATAATGCTTAGAGCCTTCAGTTTTGCTCTTTATGATATGATGTAGAACACCTAAGAATCTCTTTGCTGATGAGTGTTACGGATGAGATTCCCTTTTTTTTCCCCTATAAAAGAAGAAATTCAGAAAAAAAAGACTCATAACTGAATATTTTAAGGGAAGAGAAATTAAGTTTAGTTCAATGTAGTTTGAGATCACTTGGTTGGAAAATCGAAAGTAATACTGTAGTGCGGTAGTGCGGAAAGAATATATATGATATGTGATTTTAAGGAGTCCAAAAAATGTCTTTGACATTTAAGAATATACTGGTTCTGCTAAAAATAGCCAGATTGTTGTCAATTTGCTAGTGTTCTTAAATCCTTTTCCACGGTTTATTGGGTCGGGGCTGTGGTTATTGTCAATTAAACATTGCCTGGGAGGATATACTGGTTTTCTTGTTGAGATCAAATTCAACCTGTGGTGTAATTATACAAGGTGGAAATAATAACAGACACAAAAACACACTTACCCATATCATGGTTGTAGCTTTGTGCGTAAACTTTTATGGTGTTTGTTTCATACTTGGAAGGATATCGAGATTATTCAAGTACATTATAATACTGCTTTTCTTACATTCCAATGAGGGGAATGAGACATGTAGCATTAAGAGTGGTAATATCTTGTCTGATTCTAAATCTGTGGAACAATAGGGTCTATAGAGGATTTCTAGCATACTATCAGTGAGCTTTAAGTCGGTGATTTTGATGATTGGATCCTCCTGGCTTTCCTTTTCCTATGACCATATTCATTAGCATTGTACTTGCAGGTTTTTATTGGTGACTCTTCTGAGTCAAGAGTGAAAAATAACTACGTAAAAGGTGTTTGTGTTGCTTCATTTTGGTGTATCGATTTTGTGCATGGGGTAACTGTCATTTCAATCAACTGGCTAATTAATTGATGTCACTGCAAGAACAGATTGGAGCGTCCAGGCAACTGTTAGCTTGATACTTTCAGAAACCTTTGGGTCTGAAAATGTGTCTATTGTTGC
This sequence comes from Pistacia vera, assembly GCF_008641045.1. NCBI lineage: Eukaryota > Viridiplantae > Streptophyta > Magnoliopsida > Sapindales > Anacardiaceae > Pistacia > Pistacia vera. The sequence continues at coordinate 956,706 of NW_022195685.1, forward strand.
TGAAGAAGATGTCCAAACCCTCTCCAAGGCTGATTCAGAAGGTTTGCTGGCTGCTGTTGTGAAGGCTGTAAATGAATGCTTAGCTGAAGCACCGAAATATGGTCTTCGGACTCCTGATGGAGCCCTTGGGACTTCACAGATTCTTGAAGCCATAAGCAGATGCAATTCATCTGGTGGTCCAACAGGAAGACATTGGGTGCTTGACCCTGTTGATGGAACATTGGGTTTTGTTCGTGGAGATCAATATGCTATTGCTCTAGCCTTGATTGAGGATGGTAAAGTTGTACTTGGAGTTCTTGGTTGTCCTAATTACCCCCTGAAGAAGGAGTTGCTAAATTATCATCATAAGGACAACCAAACTATTTCAACACAGTCTCTATCAACATCTGAGGCACGAGAAAAAGGATGTGTGATGTATGCCAGGAAAGGTGCTGGTGAGGCTTGGATGCAGCCTTTAATCCATGGAAACAAAAAGCTTGAGTGGCCGAATTCTGCTAGACAGATCAGGGTTTCTCCTTGTGTTGATCCAGCTCTAGCAACAGTTTGTGAACCAGTGGAGAGGGCAAATACAGACCAGTCCTTTACAGCAGGAGTTGCTCAGACCATGGGGCTTAGGTTTGCCACAACTCTTCTCACAGTCACTAAGTTCTTGAATTCTGAATTTACTTCTTCTGTTCCCATGGTTTTGAAATTACTTCCAAAGATAAAAGCATGGTTTTGTTAAACTATTGACTTAGCATGAGCATTGGGAGGACAAAATAAAAGAAATACTAAACAAAGATTAACACTTCAATCACTAGTTTCCTTAGATATAGAATCATACTAGAGATATAAGCTGTCTGTCTCTTTACTTAGTGGGTATCAAAAGAAGAAATCTCTATGTGCAAGGATAATAGTAAAGCAAAAAATAAGAATTATTGGTTGGTTAAGATTATGAAGGATATGCAGTTTCCTTTGTAACAAAAGTTACATAATGTACAGAATGGGTAGCTTAGGTTGTAGAGGAATTTCAGATTATTGTTATTTTAGCAAGATCTGGGAAGTGGAGTATTCACAGAATAAAAGAAGTTTATGATGAACTAAATTGCCCTGCCTTGCTTTGAGGCAGTTTCTTGGAAGATGCTTTCATTGATACAAGGAGATTGACGATATTTGTAGTAGGATGTTTCCACCTCTAATTGTGATGTTATTAGTAATTGTTGTCTCGAGTTATAGTTAACGGTAGGGCTTGATTTTTGCAATGATGCTCTCTCTTAAGATGCCTTTACCTATTGCAGTAGGAGGTCTTGGAAGTTGTGTAGTTTGCTGAAGTTGTGTTCCAATTTGCTTCTCATATTTTTCCTTTTGCTCTGTAATGGCAGAACTGAACCTATGCGTGTCCATAGTATGGTCAAATATGCAGCCATAGCGTGTGGAGATGTTGAGATTTTTATGAAGTTTGCAAGGTCAAGGTACAAAGAGAAAATATGGGATCATGCTGCTGCCGTTAACATCATAGAAGAGGCTGGTGGTGTAGTAACTGATGCAGGGGGGTGTTCCCTAGATTTCTCTCAGGGGTTGTATTTAGAAGGTCTTGATCGAGGCATTGTTGCTTGTTGTGGTGCCAGACTTCATGAGAAAATAATTGGTGCTGTTTATGCTAGTTGGGAAGCTTCTAATCTATGAAACTTTTTGTATCATGCTCGTACACTGATGTGGTAACATTTTGGTACCTTTGGCAAGGTAAGATTATATTAGCAATTAGTGTTTTGCATACTTTCAAATTCTAATGTAACTTATATTACTCATAGCTGAAAGCCATTGAACAAATTTGATTAGTTTATTGATTCATTGTATTTTGTAATTAAGCTGAAAAAATTGGGTTCGTTAATTTATAGTTTAAGAAATGAGAAACTTCTAAGTTAATTTGCTGGAAACTTAAATAACTTGTGGAAATTTGGAATACGCAGGCAGAATAAAAGATTTGAAACTCATATAAAGTCACTTTCTTGGCAGATATTAGGATCTTTAATGTTTATTTGTCTGAAATTTTGCATTGTTTTCATTAATAATTTTTCAAGATCCTTTACTTACTTGGAATTCTTCAAACCTTTTCAGGGGAACCAAATTTTCTTGAATAGGTATCAGACTAAGGTCATACACACGATTTCAGCATTGATCTGTATAATTTTGAAGGGGTGCTGGGTTAAATTAACTCAATAGTTCAAGGATACAAGCTGCTGCCGAAATATTATTTTGCACAGAAACAATAAGCGCACCTGAGTGTCATCTGAATTTTGTAGTATCATTAATAGTTCAAAGGCAATATCTCAATTATGATGATATTTTAATGGAAATTTTGCATAGATGCGTATCCAGGATTACTAATGCTTTCGGATTGCTGTAGAGCTGCATCTGGCTGGTGCAACGTCTATAGTCATAACTTCTATGCAAGAGCAATGAGATAGTTTTCTATCATTTCGCTGATATTTAATGATTGTTTGAAAACATAGACAAGTGAGATTTTTGGAATTAAAGTAGGTTTTTATTTGCCTGAGAGTATATAAAGATATAAAATCTAGTGATCTACATTGAAATGTTCAAGTCCTGATTGATGATGCAGGGTTTTATGTCGAAGAAGGTGCAGAACTCCCTGCTTGTTAATGATATCCCAGAAAGGGGTTAGTTTTTTTTTCTCTATAAAGTATTTGTGTCTGAACTACACTTCTGTATTCAATAACTACATTTCATAAACCTAATCTGCTAACTTTTCCTCTGGATACTCTTCATGGCTAAGGAAAGAAGTCTCTCTTAAATTTTAAGTGACCTTTCTCCTGGTTTAAAATTTTTTGTTTCCCCAGATTAAGTTTCATCCTATCTGTGTACATGGTAATTACTGGTAAACTTTGCTCCATTTTATTTATGGTGCTCAGCCTTTACCAAACTCTGTTCTTGCATTTTCAGTAGATAAAGATTTCTCAGTTTAGTATTCATTGTGATGAATAGTTTTCATTGAATTGTGTTTTACGTTTTACATCAGTGGAACTGCAGTACATAGTTAACTTTCAATTTTCCCCTTGAACATGTTGTGAGTGAAAAGCTGACATCTTGTTAGCATGTTTAACAATCTACATATTCTGCACATTTTTCACTCTCTGTTCCCCATTTCAAGAAAAAGCTTCCAGATTTCATGAGACTTCTCTTCGTTTAAAAGGAATATCAAAACCCTTTTTCATCGATGTGAAGAAAAAGCTTCACGACGTGTCATTTGACTATCTTCAGCTGAAAAGGACTCGACTTTCATTAATAGACAACCAGAAAAATAATCTCCCTTCAATTTGTTGAAAAAAAAAAAAGCAGAAAAAAAGGACATGTTCCCTTTTGAATATGAAATAATTTTGAAAACTTAGTTCCTTCAATCTGACTTTTGGCAATCTCAAGTTAAGTTTCTTTCATTCGCTCTCAGTCCTTCTGTGGCTATAATCATGTTTCCAGTGATCATATCCTGCAGAAAAAAAAAACATTTTATTTATAATACATTTAAATCTTGATTTTATTTTGAAGAAAGAAGAAACACATAAAGAAAGGATTGGACCAATGCATGGACTACTCCACCAATGAAAGCCCATTTAGCAAACTGAATCAAAGAAATATTTGCCAGGCATGCAGGATTCTTTATCCCAAAAAATAAAATAAAAAATATTACAGCTGTAAGCCTGCAACATGAAACAAAAAACATAATAAAAATAAAAGGCTGTGTAACTAGAAGCCAAAACCAGGACCATCTCTCTTTATTATCCACAGCCTGATAAGGGTTGAAAAATTCAAATCTTTCTTAATTTTAATATTAAATTTTGTTGTTTGACAAACTCCCACATGAAATTCATAAATAATAATGAATTAGAATTTTAATTATGCATCTCTTTTTATTGAATCAAGAGACTAATTTGATTGAAGTCAATGTTAGGTTTAATCCTACAATAATAATGGGGTTAGGTAGCTACACATGATGCTCCAATTAAGCACAAATGGTTATAGAGATTTGCCCAATTGGGTTTGACCATTTTAAGTTTTAGATAATACTCCAAACATAAATATGTAGAATTTGGTGTTTGTTTGGACTTCCTCCACTTGGAGAATGTCTAGGTATTGTTGTTTGTCTTTTTCATGTAAATGGTTTTAATAGTTCAGTGTCTTTTCTTTCAAAGTTTGGGGGAGAAATACTTCAGATTGGTTTATTGATATTTTATAGCGAAGTTTTAACTTTGAGGAGATATTAAATGAGTGATTGTGTCATTATCGCTGACAGTAAAAAAAATGAAATGAAGTTTTATGAGCTTTTGAATTCGAGTTTTTCAGACACTAATAGATAGAGGTGTATAAAAAAATAGCGTAGAACCGAAATCGACAGATAACTAGGGGTCGAGGTTCCAATTTTGATTCTAAAAAATCGAAACTGCTACTGTGTGATTTCAATTCCAGTTCCACCATTGCCGGAACCAGAATCGAGACCCAGGTAATCAGGATTGAATTGTAATTTTTGTAAACTTTTTAGGTGTATTGGTAATCTTTTGGAGTGTATTTGTCATTTTTGTGAATAGTAGAGAGTGATCATAAATTCCCGTGTACCTGAAACCAAAATCTGTGTTTCAGGTTCCGATTCCAAATCCCAGGAATCAGTCGGTTCCGATTCTAATTTCATGGGATTTGGGCGGCTACCCGCACTCACCCACCCCTACTAATATGGGTGACCATTGAGACTATTACCCAACTGACTGTTTCAGGCTTGGAGGATTAGTTGAGATATATGCAAGCTGGTCCGGACATTCTTGGTGATTAAAAAAAAAAAAATCATGTAATTGTTCAAATGTTGATTAACATTTAATTTTTACAAATCTAACTATGATAACATTGGGTGATGACCTATAAAAACATTGACTTTTTAAACTTTAAAAACTTATAATTTAAATTATATATTATATTATATGAATCATGTTGGCATATGGAGTTAGGAATAAGGGATTACTTAGCAAAAAGATAAATTAAAATAAGAAGGTCATGTGTGGTTTGTAGTAGTCAATGGGAGGCAAATATTTTAATTAAAATCCATTCAATCCTTAAAACAACTTAAAAAATATATAATTTAATTTAATTCTAAAAAATATATATATATATATACACTTGTCAAAGGTAAGAGACGTTTAATGATAAAATGCAGTGGGCTCACATGAGAATTAATAAAAAAATAAATTAAATAATAATAATAAACAGTGAGAGCTTCACTAGAACCCGCATTTGAGAGCTGTGCCGACACTAACCAATGTTCATGCCTTCTGTCTTCCTATTACATTACCACCAGATAATACCTCCAACAATAAAGGCTTTTTTTTTTTTTTCCAAGAATGAGATCCTTATTTATCTCTATAAAATGACAGGGTTGTCTTTGTAATATCATAATCCATCACTATTGTTTGTTTTAATTAGTCGGAGAATTATGATATATATTATTCTACGTGAGATTGACATATTAATTAATTACAACATGACATGGTAAGTTTATTTATGATCACATTACATAAGATAACATATTGTTTGAAATGAGAAATTTAAAAATATTTTTCAGAATTGGGTTTTTATTTTAAAGTAAATAAGGTTCATATTAAGTATAAATTTGGTTAATCTAAATTGAGTTAATTGTTTAAAAGCATAGGATTATAATCTTACCACCATACCATATTCTTAAAACTTCTTTTTATTATTATAAACTCAAGATAGATGGTTTTCAAACAACTAATACTTTATACCTTAAATATATATAATTGATCATAATTGATATGATTTGATGATATATCAATAACGCGTTAAATTATAGATTGAATTATTTGTAATCAATATAGTAATAATTGCTTTAAAAATGCGTAAAATAGTGAAATCCTGAAATTCATAGAAAAATGATGAATAAAATTGTAGCCAAGGTTATGGAATGGTCCATCTTTACTCCAATGTGAAAAAAATTGACTCAGAGTGTAATTGCTTTATATAAAGTTAACCCTATTCCTCAATAATTGTGCTTCTCCCACTAACACTAACCAAAACTTCCCATTTTCTAAAATATACGCAAAGACTTATATTAGGTTCACAATTTAATCTCATAATCTTCTCTCGCAATTGATCAACTTGTAAATAGGTTTTGTTTGCTTTTTATGGGTCTTATTTGTCAATTTATGAATGACTAATTACGAGCTGTCACGTTGAGAGTTGTGAGATTAGGTAGTAGACGTAATGTTACTGTATACGCAAAGAGTAGCACTGCACTTATAACTTTTTGATATAATTTTTTCATACAATCTTGATGTGACAGCTCGTAATTAGTCATTTCGTAATGGGTCTCGTCTATCCAAATGTAAACTGACCAATCGTGAGTTACCATCTTTCGGTTGTATAAAAAATTATATAAAAAAGTTGTAAGTGTAGTTTTATTGATAAGCAAAACCCACCACCCTACTAATTAATTATCCTAAACCCACTCTTAATTAATTATAATCTGTCTTCTACAACATTAATTATACAAAGGGTCACAGGTGATCCTACGTTATTTGTTAAAATTTAACATAATTTAATACTTGGAAGCCCTAATTTGGTGAACAGTTGAATGAATACAATTTTACTTGATTGGGACAAGATTTTATGGTTATTATACGAATATATTTTTGCTATAAATTGACTCCTTTATTAAAGTTGCTAATTTTAGTTGGGTTTTTATTTATTTATTTATGGTCCCATAGTATTATGAATTATTGCAGTAATACATTATCATTACTTTAAGTTAATTAAGTAAAATGCTCCCATAATTATAAGAAAATACAAAATACCTTGCTGATTGATTATCTTTCCTTTTTAAAACTATTTTTAGGGGATTTTTTTTTTTTTTTTTAACCGGAGTGTTCGGACCAGTTTATATGTATCTCAACTAATCTCTAGAGTTCATTGAATACTCTATCAACTTAAAAAATTAAACAAACCACAATATTATTATAGTAAGTAACTCAAAGTTTAAATAGAAGAATTCAAGGAAATGACAAATCACTTTATTGAGTGTTTTTCAGGATTTTTTAATATTTGTATGTGTTTATAATATTTTATAGAACCATATATATATATATATATTTTTTTTTTTTTTTTAATAATATTTTACTTTGACTGTTAATGCTAATTGATACTTAAAAAGAGGGAAACTTAGCTTGTTTTGGACTGAAAAAGTATTTTGTCGGGTAATTGATGGGTCGGGTGTTGAGTTTGAAAGAAAGTAAGTCGGTGAAGAAGGGAGAGAGTATAAAAATCAAAATTATAAAAAAGGCGGAGTACGTGGTTTCCTCAACCCGTCGCTTTCATTGGGTTCCCGCGTTTCTCCTAGTTGGGACCCAATTATTACTTTGCTTTCAATTAGGAAGGGTCCCACTCCCACCTTCATCAAATCTCGGTTCAAAACTCACTCCCATTTTCATCTTATTTGTATATCGAATTCTCTACTCCATTTTTTTGTTCTCTTTGTGGTGCGCCATGTGACTAAAGTCCTCTTACCCAATCAAATCAACCCACCCCACCTTCTTATTTTTTTTTAAATTATAGATTTATGAAAATATCCCTCTATTGTGCTATACTTATTTTTTAAATAAAAAAATACAAAGAACCCAATGTTCCATTTTAAAATATTGTTTGAATATATTGTCTCCTATGAAGCACTTTATCTCTATCAAATCATTGATAGTGGCAAGCTTGTCCTCCAATATTGAAAAAATTGAAGCATATATATCTAAGCCCGCTAAGAGGACAAATTTAACTAAAGCAAGGGCATTTCGGTCATTAAAAAAACATAAAGTTGCACAGCGTGGGCAAAATGGGAATTAGATAGAAGATGGCGTTTTTCATCATGATGGCTATCAAGAGGGGAGGGGAGGGGGGAACACGGCCATGCGAGGTAGCAGTAGTGAGTGTAAATGAGTAAATGACTGATGGTGATGGTGGTGTTGTGACGGTGCAGTGTTCAAGCTTTTGGTTTGGTCAAAATAATCTCTACGTGAAAAAGGATTTTCAATTAATTCAAAATCAACGGGGTCCACTCCCTTACAGTACGGCCATGATTATCTTACTCCATAATTGCCGGAGATTGATTATGAATCCTCACTCCTTACTCAACTCACCCCCGCTTTCTTTATAAAGCCCTATATTTTGTTGCTTTTATGGGATTTGTTAATTATGAGTTTATAGAGTTTATTTAAGAGTAAACGACCTTTTCTCACCCAAATAATAGGTTAATAACACTTTCAGATTTTTAAAATATTAGTTTATTATCTAAATTCATATTTTGTTTTCGATTCTAACATTTTTATGATCCCATATCATCATTATTTTCTTATTCGTTCATCACTCATTAAAGCCCTTCAAACATTTCTTCCGTCAACCCCGCTAATCATAAGCAATCGAGCGATTAGGGTTTGTACAGCCACCTCTCCCAAGTCAAAATCCGATCAACCTCAATCAACAAAATCTAATATTTTACCACCAAAAGATTCATCGGTCATTCTCTTTAAAAGCCTTAACAGTTTGAATAAAATTTGTTCTCTGTTTGCTGCCACCAGAATATAAATTTAGATAGTAAAATAGTATTTTAAGAGTCTGTACGTGGAAAAATGTCATTAAACCATTATTTGGATAAGAAAAAGTCTTTAACTCGTTTATTTAAAGTATTGAAATTTTAAAGGTATCTATAGCCTATTTTATAAATTTGATTTGATCTACTATTATATATTAAAGTTCTTTTTTGATAAATTAATACTATAAAACTCTTATATATTATATTAATCAAACAAATAACAATTTTTTTTATTTTATAAAAAATACTTGATAAGCTATAATTTTATAACCCTTGCTCAAATAAGTCGTGCTAAAAAGACTATAACATCCCATTTATGCAACCCATATGTTAAAAAAAATAATATTTTTGTTCATGCCATTTTAACCAACAATATATTAGATAAATAATGTTGTATTTATTCTTAAATGAAGTCAAATGTGACGGTAGTACTATCTTCACATTAGTCAAAACCCAAAACTCATATTGTACGACCATATAGAATTTGCAATTAACCTAAGTTAAATAAATTCTCCAAATATTTAAAAATAAAAAGATTTTATTCGAAAAATACAGAACGTAGTCAATTATAACATTTATTTAAAAAAAAAAAAAAAATGCGACAGCTTTTCAAACCCTGAAAAAAGGTATAAACAACCTACCAAACAAGTACCCGGTTACCATCTTACTTTTAACTAAAAGGATTTTCCATATTGACTATTTTACCCCTACTTACCCACCAAATTTCCTCTCTCCGTACACACTAAACCAACTTCTCACACTAAAGTTAGTTGTCTCGAAAAGATTTCCCTTCTATAAAAAATTTGAAAAACAACAAAGCGACGACGTAAAAGCGCGTGAAAGGGTACTGAGCCTGAGCCTGAGCCTGAGCCTCTGCGATAAATAGATCATCATCATCGTTCTCTCCTTCCCTTCTTCTTCTGTTACGAAAACCTCTGACACATTCACTCATTATTTCATTAGCCAATCAACAATTGGCTGAGTTGTTCTTCACTATCTGTCTACTCAAACGAAACGACATCGCATTAATTTTAGTGTACGAGTTGGATCTGGTATGTGAATTATCTAAGTGTGTGTATAACTGTGTATTCTTGGTTGAGCAAATAATGAAATGAATATATTATTATATTTCACTGACTTGTGGATGCTTTTAGCTTTGTAAATATTAGGCTAGAATGGGCAGTAAAACGGCGTCGTCGACGACGAGCAACCGAGAGTGGAGACAGATCTACGCAATCTACGGGATGGAGCAGTGGCAGACGTTAGTGTTTTTGTTGTGTCACGCGATTTTGTTCTCCGTTTTATCGGTTCTTTTACTCGTTTATTTCGAGCCGATATGCGTGACGTTTCACTCCTATCTCAGCCTCGGCGCGGCGCGTTTTGCCGCCGGTTTTGGCGGCGCGTTCCTGGCTCTCTCGGCTGTGTGCTTGTTCTTCGCGGCGGGGAATTTTTTCTACTCCGCCGTGCCGTTGCATTACGACATGGCGCAGCGCATGGTCGGGTCGGTCGCCGACTGGTCTACGGTGAAGATGGCGCTTGATATTGGCTGTGGGAGGGGGATTTTGCTGAATACGGTGGCCACTCAGCTTAAGAAGACTGGCAGTTCGGGTCGGGTCGTCGGGTTGGACCGCTCTAAACGGACCAGTCTCTCCACTCTCCGAACGGCTAATATAGAAGGTAACTTTCTAATTCTAAATAAGCTAATAATTAAAATTAAATTATGTTCTTATTTTGGAAACCTCTTAAATTAGTAAATTCTTAAATGAAATTAAAATCATATCACTCTAATATCTTCTATTAACAAAAATGTAATTTTTTTCCTTTCTGGATTTGTCACAGAAGAAAAATAGATATTGAAGTTACAGATCATGGGGAAAATATATTTTTCAATATATTTTTGTTAATTTTTATTTTGAATTTTGTCATCAAAAAGGGACAAAAGTCTGAAGCTGGAAGCATCAATTTGTGATGTGTATTATTCATAAGAATCAGAATTTTTCTGATTTTTCTTGGGTATTGAAACCTTTCAGATTACTACCTTTTCACTTTCTTAAAATTCCGGGAATTTGTTTCAACCTTGACAAATGAGGGATTTTTTATCTTCCTTTATTTTATAGTTTTGTAGTTGGTAAAATAAATTACAGATTTATTTTTATATAAACTAACTAAGTTAATGGTATGTGGAAACAGGTGTACAAGAATACGTGACATGCAGGGAAGGCGACGTTAGGAGTTTGCCATTTGGGGATAATTATTTTGACGTGGTGGTGTCCGCCGTGTTCTTCCACACGGTGGGGAAGGAGTACGGCCACCGCACGGTCGAAGCCGCGGCCGAGAGAATGAGAGTGTTAGGAGAAATGGTCAGGGTTTTGAAGCCAGGTGGCGTTGGCGTCGTGTGGGACCTACTACACGTACCAGAATACGTCCGGCGATTACAAGAATTGAAAATGGAAGACATAAGGGTTTCTGAGCGTGTAACTGCCTTCATGGTCAGTAGCCACATGGTATCATTCCGGAAGCCTAGTCAGCATTTTGCTGGCCCCGGCGAGGTCCGACTAGACTGGAGAATTTGACTTGGCAATACACACCAAAAACCCAAAGTCAAATTTGAAATGACCAAAGAAATTATAAAATGTATACATATAATTAGTCTTTTTTTTTTTTTTTTTTTTTTTTTTAATTTTTAGTTAAAAGAAAAAGAAAAATCTGGGGAGACGAAGCCGACCCAGATGGTTTGATGAATGAGATATATAGTTGTAATTTGAAGTTAATGGTTAGTTTCTTTCAGTCCCAGAACTGAATTTAAGAGTGAAGCTTTTGGTAGTTCAAAGTTTGTTCAAATCAAATTGATTGAGATGTACAAAATTTTATGACATTTAATGTGTTATTTATTTAATTATTTTTTGGTGATTAGGGTGGTCTAACCAAATTGTGTGCATCTTAATTAATCCTTTAAAACTTGGAAGTTGATGATTAAAAAAACTTTTTAGTGATCATTTATTAGTGGTTGTAGGAATTTAAACTCAAGAACTCGTGAAACCTTTTTATTTATTTATTTATTTATTAAACCAAAACAACTGCTAAATTAGAGAACTTAAGTTTTAATTGGCTCGATGATAATTTATGGGACAGATAATGTAAATGGGTTTATGAGGAATTTGTTTGAATGTGTATTGATTTTGTTCATGTGAAGTTGCCTGCTTTGAAATGTGAAATAATGGTGATGGTTTCTGAAAAGAAAGTTATAAATTTTGGAAGGATGCGATGATGCCGATTCTGTGGAGGTTAAGAGGTGATGGGATTGAGGTGGGGCTGGAGGGAATTCTCAAGTCATTATCTTAGATCTCTGCTATTGCATTACATTATGATGAGTGCGATTGAGTTAGGTTTGTCAATTAAATAATGTTGGGAATTTAACTGAAAATTTGGTGCTGGGTATTTGTCAAATCCCCTCTCAATTAATATGAAAATTTTTCCCTATCAATCATACTAAATTACAGTAATTTTCATTGATGGGTTGGTTTAGAACCCAGATCATGTGACATCGGTTTGCATTTATATTAATAAATCTTTTTTTCTTCTTCTTGGAATTGTGGCCTTTAATGGAGAGGAAATTAAGATCCAAGCTTAGCGCTGAATAAAAGATATAAATAAAACAAAGACCCTGAATGAACCTGAAGAATTTTAATTGCCTCATGTGGGGTTGGTTGTTTAACCAAAAATCCAGAAGGCATCCTCCTTGTACAATGAACTTAAAACTTTCATGTTACATAAACTCAGTCCTCGTTTCTTGAGCTAAACTAGGTTCGAGATCATGTGTTCCAGAAACCTGTGGTTTGGTTTTAGTCACCTGTCTCTACAGCTCATTAATGGCAATCTCCGAATTACTTCCACGTCATGAAGTTGAAAAGACGAAAAATCCCGTGATTTGTTAAAAATTGTAAGAACCTTTATTTACTGCCAAATTTTTAAGGTTTTAGGCAATAAGAAATCACTAACTGAAGTTCTAGCATTAGGGAAATTCAGAGAACTTCGAGTTTTTTTTTTTTTTTTTTTTTTTTCCTAATGCAATTTCAAGTATTATCTTGCCAAATCACAAAAGGGTCATGGGGTTAGTTTGTAATTTTTTGATATTTTATATGCAACCTGATATAGAATCAATTAAAGGCAGATTTTGATGGATTTCTACGATGTATTTTTCCTGAGAATCATGTGAAAGTTCGAGGATCAATTTCAAATTAGTGAAAGCTAGACCACTGAAATATAGTATAAAAATGTTGAGGAAATGACTTCAGAATTGTCTTGGAATGAAAAGTACTGTCAATTTGCTTTACAATTCACAGTGATAGAGTCTTTCAAATGGCGAAGTTGAAAACCTTTCATGTACTGGGAAATCCGAGATGGCTGGAATAGAAGTAGATAGAGTGGATCAACAGTGTTCGAGCTCTTTATAGATCAAATCAGTCTCTCCAACAACCGTCAAAGATCTGTATCTGTTGTTCAAACCAGCAACCATTGGCAAAAAAATGTATAATGAGAATGTATAACAAAGCAATGAAAACGTTTACAGAACAGTTCAAGTGAATTATTGAATCAAGAAACTAAACAAAGTTAGAAAGTAACAAAAGTTTTTGATACCGGTATTTATTATTGTAGGATTTCCAGGTTACAATGTGAGCCTTAATATAGGGTTAGTCTCCTATCCGATCTTTAAAAAGGCCCAAACTGAGCAAAGCTGAACCCATGAAGTTCTGACATCTTTTTAATTTGTACTCCTGAAAATTAGGCTCATTGTACAATGAGGAAACAAGTAAAATGCTTTTCTTAAATATTGGCATCATAGATTATGGGCTTTACTGTTGAACCCAGAAAGAAACTATTCACTGCTGAGTGCTGACCATTGTAATTGTAGATACAAAAGAACATGGGCTCCTGTAATCACTTTTTTGACCTAGTCAATAAGCTATTTCAAGTTTTTATACTTGATTTTTCTACTCAGAATACAGTGTGAAAATCAATATTGAACTAATTTAGAATATCATTAACTCATACCAATTGGTTTTTTGCTGCATGAAATCATAGCTGTAGATTCCAATTTCCAAACATCAATTTGGTGTGATTTTTAGAGTTGGGTTCAAGCAACATTTGGACACTATTTTGGTGTTTTACACTGATTTTGTGATGCCCTTAGCATTTAAGCAAATTGTTGAAGTGAAGACTGAAATAAGGCATTTTTACAGTTTAATGAAATGCAGCGTTTGGCATTTGACTGAAACAAATCATGATCATTGATTTCTTCCAAATCTGATGGCTGAGAATCATAGATGAGTCAACAATATAAAAGGAGAGAGATGCACAGTCAACGAATTAATTTTTGCTGTTGTTTTCTTCTGCTTTACAGTTTACTCTTTTTTCGCGTTTTTCTTCTCTGTTTTGAGCTGTTTGGTTCAGTTTAGAAACTCTTGTAACTTGGGTTGATTGGGTGGTTTAGTAATCAATCAAGAGGGCTGATTTGCTCTTATTCTTGAGGATTCCAGGTGAGTGTCTCTAGGAGAAGTTACAGTGTGGGTTTCTTGTAACAAAGAGAGATTGATAAGCTTGTAATCGTTTGGTTGGATCTTTACTAATAATTAGTGCAACGAGCTCTCCCATTTCCGGAGCTCAATGTGGACGTAGCTTATCCAATTTGGATAAGTGAACCACGGTATATCTTGTGTTCTTTGTTGATGTGATTTGTGTGAATCTTTGTGATTGTTTGATTTGGTGGTTAGTTTGTGTTTATTGGTTGATTATAACAGTGGTATCAGAGCCAATAGGTGTGAGGATCGTTCAATTTGGTGAATCTTGGAACAATCTAGGGTTTGTCAAAATTTGGGGGTTTTTCAAATTGAGTCATTTCGTTGTAATCTAGAGTCCTAGGAGTATAGATTCAAGTGTTAAATCATCAATTTGAAAGGTTCTTGGAAGAATTAGGGTTCTTCACTCATCAATTTTGGGGAATTCGCATCTCCCCCTGTTTTTGGGTTTAAATTTGGGGTTTCGTGAATCTAAACACAAACACCTACAATATGTCAAGTACACGACTTGAAATCACTCAATACGACGGGAAGATTGACTTTGGCAGTTGGAAGAAAAAAATGAAGGCTCTACTTTCCTATAACAAAGTGGGGATTGCTCTGGAGAAGGACGCATCCAAGTGGCCAGAGAAGAAATTAAAGAAGAAGGATGAGATCAACGAGGAAGCGTACAACCTCATAGTGATGAATCTGTCAGACAATGTCTTGCGAAAGGTAGACAGGCTAGAAGCTCCTCTAGCCCTATGGGGTAAACTCGAAACCTTTTATTCTTTACAATCAGCACATAATCTTGCGTTTTTAAAGGGTGCTTTATTTTCGTATAGAATGGATAGTTCTAAATCAATTGAGGATAACCTAGATGAATTCTTGAAAATGACTTTAATTCTTAAAGGAATTGATCAGGAACTAGGGGACACCAGCTTAGCAATGATTTTACTAAATTCATTAACCGAAGATTATATTGTTGTAAAGAATGCTTTGCAGTATTCAGGGACTGTAACTAGTTTAGATTTGATAGTTGCTGGACTCAAAGCCAGGGAACTAGAGCTTAAGGTTCAGAAAAGATCTGGGAGTAATCTGTTTGTAAAAAGTAGGTCAGAATCTAGTCAAACAGGAAAGACAAATCAGTATCAACAGGGGTCTAAAAACAAGAAAAAATGGAAGGTAACAATAAAACAAAATCTGACACTAGGAAGTGTTTCTTTTGCAATAAACCTGGTCATATAAAAAAGAATTGTTTTGATTGGTTAAAGAAACAAAAACAGGGTAACACTGAAAGCAACCTAGTATCTAGTAAGAACCAATTGGATGAGCCTGAGGTCTTGACAGTGTCAACATCAACACTGCTAAGGAATGGGTCCTGGACTCAGGCTGCTCCTTCCATATGAGCCCAAACAAGAACTGGTTTCAGGACCTAGAATTACATGAAAATGAGATTGTCTATATGGGAAACAACCAGCCTTGTAGTGTTAAGGGAATAGATAGTATAACCCTTAGATTAACTGATGGAAAAACTGTAAAACTAACCAAGGTGAGGTATATCCCTGATTTAAAAAGAAATCTCATCTCTTTAGGGACCCTTAATGAGGCTGGATGTTCTTATAAGGCTAATAATGGATGCTTGTATGTGTATAAAAATCAGAACCGAGTTCTTAAAGGGGAAAAAAGGAATGGTCTCTATATATTGTGTGGTGCTTTTGACTCTGAATGTTTTAATGCTGCTCTGCTTCCTAGTAAACTGTCTGCCACTGAAAAATGGAACCTTAGGTTAGGGCATATGAGTCAGAAGGGCATGAGTATCCTAAGTAATCAGGGGATGTCTGGTATATGGACACTATCTCTAACCTGGAATTCTGTGAAAACTGTGTGTTAGGAAAGTAACACAGACTGAGTTTCTCAAAGGGGACTCACTTAGCCACAAACTGTCTAGAATACCTTCTTTCTGACCTTTGGGGACCTAAAAGAACTAAATCTCATAGTGGAAATAGTTACTTCTTATCGATAGTTGATGATTATATCAGAAAAGTTTGGACCTTCCCTTTGAAAACCAAAGACCAAGCTTTGAACAGGTTTAGGGAGTGAAAATTACTAGTAGAAAACCAAACTGGTAAGAGTGTAAAGGCCTTAAGAACTGATAATGGGCTAGAGTTTTGCAACACTGAGTTTGACAGTTTCTGTAGAAGGCATAGAACTGTAGCTAGGACCCCTCAACAAAATGGGGTGGCAGAAATGATGAATAGAACCTTACTAGAAAAGGTTAGGTGCCTCTTATTTACCTTAGGACTACCAAACTCATTTTGGGGAGAAGCATTAGCTACCACAGTCTACCTTGTAAACAGAAGCCCATCCACCGCTATTAATGGGAAATGCCCTGAAAAGATATGAACTGGGAGGAAACCAGATTTGAACCACCTAAGAATATTTGGGTGTGCTGCTTATGCACACACTGTGGGGGAAAAACTTGAGCTTAGGTCCCCCAAATGCATATTCCTATGTTACCAAGAAGGCACAAAAGGGTACAGATTATGAGATAGGGAAACACCTGGGGTAAAAATCATAGTGAGCCGAGATGTAGTGTTCAATGAGAGTAAATTCCCTTGTAAAGACACTGTCACTGATCAAGAAACTGTTAGGAATATTGAACCTTACCCTAACCCCACAGGAAGTACACCAATTGAGGTGGAGCAACTTACATATCAGCCTTACCCTACCTAACCAGAAACAGAACCCCAAACTGAAACTGAAACTGAAACTGAACAGTTAGAACATGGACAACCAGAAGAAGAAACTGGTGAAGAAATTCTTGAACATCAACAAAGTGATCTATATCATTACCAACTTGCAAGGGATAGAACCAGAAGAGAGGTAAGGCCACCTGCCAGATATTCCTATGCTGACCTAATCTTTACTTCTTTGCTTGCAGGTACAAAAGTTCAAAGAACAGAACCTGAAACATACGAGAAGGCCATGATGTCTAAAGCTAAAGACAAATGGAAAGCAGCAATAAGGGAAGAGATGCACTCATTAGAGGTAAACAAAACCTGGTCTTTGGTACCCAAACCCAAAGACTAGAAACTTATTCAATGTAAATGGCTTTACAAATTAAAGGATGGTATGTCTGTTTCTGATCCCCCTAGGTATAAAGCCAGACTTGTTGCCAAAGGCTACACCCAAAGAGAGGGAATAGACTTTAGTGAAGTCTTTTCCCCAGTAGTGAAATACAAAACCATCAGGGTTATGCTCTCCATTGTTGCTCACCAAAACTTAGAATTGGAGCAGCTTGATGTCACCACTGCCTTCCTACATGGCAGCTTAGATGAGCTGATTTTTATGTGTCAGCCTATAGGTTTTATTGATTATAAAATGCCAAATCATGTATGCCTGTTACACAAGTCACTATATGGCCTCAAACAGGCCCCTAGGCAGTGGTACAAAAGATTTGATACTTTCATAGTGGGCTTGGGTTTCAAAAGAAGTAGATATGATAGTTGCTTCTATTTTGATTTAGATGAGGATCTGCCTTTATATCTACTGTTATATGTTGATGACATGTTGCTTATTAGTAGATCTAAGTCAAAAATACAAGACTTGAAGAAGAAACTAAGCCCAGAATTTGCTATGAAAGACCTGGGTAATGCCAAGAAAATGTTAGGTATGGTTATATCTAGAGATAGGAGAAATAACTGCTTAAAACTTGAACAGAAATCATACCTGGAAAAATTGATAAATAGGTTTGAAATGACTGACTGTAAACCTGTCTCCATGCCTTTAGCAAACCATTTTATGCTAAGTAAAAGTCAATGTCCTAAAACTGAAGCTGAGATGATAAAGATGAATGATGTACTATAGACAACAGGGTAATAGCTTCTATAATGTATGCAATGATAAGCACTAGACCTGATCTTTCTTTTGCCATATCAATGCTTGTAGATTTATGTCCAACCCTGGCAGTGACATTAGACTGCCTGAAATGGGTCTTAGGTACCTTAACAGTTATTAAGTGTTGGTTTAAAGTACTCCAAAAGAACTACTATGCTTGATCTTGTGGATTCGTAGATTCTGATTTTGCAGGTGATAAGGACACATAAAAATCCACTACAGCCTATTCTTTACACTTGGAGGAAACTGTATAAGCTGGAAATCTTAGTTGCAGCCCATTGTAGCGTTGTCATCAAGAGGCAGAGTACATAGCCATAGCAGATGTGTTTAGGAGGCTGTGTGGTTGCAGGGAATGTTGTTAGAAGCAAATCTCTCTGATGGGAAGGTCATAATCTACTCTGCAGCCAGAGTGCGATTCATTCAGTAAAAACCCCGTCTATCACGAAAGAACCAAACATGTAGATGTCAGATCCATTTTGTGAGAGATCTAGTTGCCAGGAGTAGTTGAGTTGAAGAAGGTTGCACTGAAGAAAAATCCAGCAGATATGGGGACAAAAGTCATTACACCAGCAAAGTTCAAGCATTGCTGAAGTTGCTGTCAGTGGAGTAATCACAAGTGACTTGGAGCTATGAGGGATATGGTTTAGAGTGAGCTGCACTACAAGTTTCAAGTCTCAAGGTGGAGATTGTTGAAGTAAGACTGAAATAAGGCTCTCTATAGTTTAATGAAACGCAACGTTTGGCATTTGACTGAAACAAATCCTGATCATTGATTTCTTTCAAATCTGATGGCTGAGAATCAAGATGAGTCAACAATATAAAAGGAGAGAGATGCACAGTCAACGAATTAATTTTTGCGGCTGTTTTCTTCTGCTTTACAGTTTACTCTTTTTTCGCGTTTTTTTCTCTGTTTTGAGCTGTTTGGTTCAGTTGAAACTCTTGTAACTGGGTTGATTGGGTGGTTTAGTAATCAATCAGAGGGCTGATTTTGCTTATTCTTGGGGATTCCAGGTGAGTGTCTCTAGGAGAAGTTACGGTGTGGGTTTCTTGTAACAAAGAGAGATTGATAGGCTTGTAATCGTTTGGTTGGATCTTTACTAATAATTAGTGCAGCGAGCTCTCCCATTTCCGGAGCTCAACGTGGACGTAGCTTATCCAATTTGGATAAGTGAACCACGGTATATCTTGTGTTCTTTGTTGATGTGATTTATGTGAATCTTTGTGATTGTTTGATTTGGTGGATAGTTTGTGTTTACTGGTTGATTATAACACAAATTATAATAAATAAATACAAAAAGTTCACATACATAAGCTCAAAGCTTCATAAATCATCTAAACACGTTAATCGCTTACCTGAATTAAAGAGGAGTTTGAAAGGTTGAGTTTTGATTTTGAAAGAGAGGTTTTGTTTGTTAGGTGTTTTATTGTAGTTGCTTAGGGTTCGTTTTTGTAAAAATGAATTGAGGGCATGGAGTTTTAAAAGAGAAATTGTTTTTAAGTTCTTCAGTTCGGGTTTCAAAATTCCAAGATGTAAACCGAACCAACAATCGATTACATTGAAGAGATTGGTGGAATTATATTGGCTTTAAGAAACTATAGATTAACAGGAACAATGTCACCCCAGAATTAATGTTGATTTGTAAAATATATACTTTACAGCATAATTTTGAGTAAGATTTGGAGGGAACACAGGGGAAAAGAATTACGGTATTTAATTTATAATAATATTGAAAATTATTTTTCTTCCAAGAACGGTCCCATGGTCTAGTGGTCAGGACATTGGACTCTGAATCCAGTAACCCGAGTTCAAATCTCGGTGGGACCTTTTTAATTTTGCATTCTTTTTTTCAAACGAACTTGTTTTTTGTATACTATAAATATGATTTATTTTTTTAACACAAATAAACGAAAAACATCTAGATTTTAACATACGAGTTTGTAGAAAAGTTCATAAGTCTAATATTATCGTATTCATAATCAACTTCTAATAAAATGCCCATGTGTATACAGTAACTGAACAAATGTTTAGTTGAAGTACCTAAATCAACCACACGAAATTCTGAAACATTTGAAGCAAATCTACTTCTGGTTAACATCATGAAATTGTTTGAACGGGCAAGGTCCCGAAGTGCGAAAGGGAGTGACATTTAACTTCTGATTTATTCAAATTTAAATTCAAGAATCTTTTCCCCAGAAAATAAAACCCTGTGTAGATTACATATTCAGCATCAAGCACTTCAACTGTTATGCATGGAATGTACACCACATCAAGAAGTATCAATACAAACTGCAATTTTTGGATTCATTTTTGTACATGAAAAAAAAAAAAAAATTACCTAAATTAATTTGTGAAACAAGTAAATCATGTATTTCTCGGTCTCTATCCGGTGTGTTGTACATTGAAGAGTACAAAGTTCCGCTGTACATAAGTCAGGGCGCTACATGACAGTAACAGCCGATGTTGAGAACTCCCACAAAACTACCTAAAAATGAAATGCAACTCTACTCGTGATTTTTCTAACAATCAGGAAAAATACAAATTTACAAATATCAAAACTTAATGCCTAAATTTATCTCTGTAACGATCAAACTTTGATCAAGTTGAAAAACTTTCCATTATATTGTGTAAAGAATCACGATGACCTGGGAAAAGTGGCATGCCGGACAAGTTCAGAGATATTATGCTGGAATGCAGAATGAGGAGCTTAGTGCTGGAGGCAAGACACAAATCAAATGGGGTCCAGGAGGATTGCAACTTATATTTGCCTCATTCACATCTGGGAGGCCAAGATGTGGGGGACGAACATAACCCGCGACCAGTGGCACACATAATATAGAGATAACTATCCTTGAACCTGTTACAGTGAAAAGAGATGGTTAAGAAAGCCACAGAAATGGAGAATATGAACATTTTTTGCTAGAGAAAAGCTACTTAAACTATTCTGTACATGAAAATTTGAAAGCAAATGAAAGTTTGTTCGGTAACCTTGCTTTGTGGGGAAAGATACATGCCCTCTTTTCCTCCCAGCAATCATCCAATTGTCAGAATTAGCATTTACTTCATATAACACCTCATCCTGTTGCACAAATGATAAGTATCATTAATAAATAGCCTCCAAAAAATCAGCACAGAAATCATGAGAATCACAAATTCCTTGCATTTGATGACAAATGCCAATGTAATTGCACCCCATCTTCAATTATAACCTATCTGACCCAGAGCGGTGACAGAAGAATTGAGAAAAAGTGACCAGCAACATAAATAAGGTTTCATTTGAATAAATTTCAATCTTTTGCTGAGCAAACTGAGGGAGAAACACTGAATTTCCCTGTTTTATGCGGTCTGCGTCTCCAAATGATGAAAACTCACCTTAAGTATAAAAGTTTTCACAAGGCACTGATGAGGTTTCCACATTTAAGGTCCAGGAATCCAAATCAACAAAAAACTTGTAAACTTAGTTAAACTTCTTTTCATACCTCCCTTATCAATGTAACCTCCTAACTTAAATGTGCGAGAAGATATGGGAAAAGAAAACTCATACTGTTGTAGGTGGTTAAAAATTTCAGCCATCATACGGAACTATCGAAGTGACATGAGCTTTTACTAAAAAGGCACAGGGACTATCAGCCCAGTTTTAGGTTGAAATTTTTTAACTCTGCTATAAAAGAAATTTTAAATCCCTCGATGTTCTAATTGAAAATTTCTAGTTTAGTGTTCGTATAAATTAGACTGTTCAATTGGCTTATTTTAGTGTTCGTATAAATGAGAACGTTCAATTGACTTACTTTGCTTTGAGAAGCTTCATTGTCCTCAAAATCCTTTAACCTTTCAACCCTCCATTGCATGTTAACAAGCTGCCCAACTCTAAGGCCACTGGAAGGAAGAGGAAGAAACCCAACAGCCAGGCTGGGATCAAGCACAGGCCGCTGCAAAACAAGAGCACTCCTGAAGATCAAACTGCCTCAAGCATCCTCAGTTCCAGTGGAATTTGAAGTCACAGGAGGATGTGCTCCAGCTGTTCTATCACCAGAAATTCCATATTGGATATTTAATATACTCTCTGGTCTGACTACCTCAACTTCAACTGTAAATCACAAAATCACTTTGGTTACTTGTCATAAATACAAGGCATCAGATCACAATTAAAGTGGAAAAGATGAAGCCAAAAGTCCTGCAGGGAGTTTGAATCTAGTTTGAATGGAAATAAAAAGGCCAATTTCTATTCAGAGTCAAAAGTCTATACCTTCAGTAGGCGTCTTCTCCAAGCATATACTAAAGAGGATTCCTCCTCTAGAAGTTGGAGAAATGACAAGTGGAAAAAAGCCAGAAGTTGGCCTCCCATTAGTTTGTCCTGTATGAACAAATCCATCTTGAAGATCAAGCCAAGCATCATATATAGTCAATGAGGCCTTCACTTGTGAGTGAAGTATCACCTGAAAGAAACAAGTGGAATTTATAACTAAACAAATAAAACTTGACATGAGAAACTCAAATATTTTCCAATCACAGCGATAAAATAAAGATGTAAATCTCAAAAGACCCCCTTTTGAATTAAATTACCCTCTTTAGCTGATGTCTACATAAATATGTACTTCTAAATATGGGAAATTCTACACCCTAGATGTTTGCTACTTTAAGCTCAATTCCATCCAGTAATACTTTATAAAAATCTAGTACAAGCTCAAATAAGTATAAACCATACATGAAAGTCAGAATAAATACCTGCAGAAGTATAGTACCATCAATGCATTTGTCTGAAACACGTGTGCTCACATGGAAAGGGTTCGTGAAATGCACAGCTATTGTTCTGCAGATCAATGCCAGGTAATTCAATAAATTTTATACAGATGAATAACAGATGAGAAATCTCCACACAAATAAACACACAGGAAACAGAAAACAAAAATTTAAAATGACATCTAAAAGAATGACGGAAAAAAGAGAATGCCTCTCAAATATCTGGTTGTGGGATACTCCAAATTCAAGTTTTAGAGCAATCGTCCTCATTCCATCAACGATGCTCTGTGTCTGGGGGGTTACTGTACATTAACATATATTATTGTTAATAACAGTTGAACAGTAAGAAAGAAATATATGCAGCAGACACAATAAATCAAAACCATCAAAAGTTTCATTTCATTCCTAACCTGAAGATGATCCTCTAGCAAGACTTTTGTTGATAGCACAAACTGGGATCCACAGAATAGAATTTACATTACTTGCCCAATCTGGAAGTTGAATTCTACCATCATTGAGACGCAGCTGCTCAAAGTCTTTATTAAAAGCCAACGAGCTGTCCTTTTGAGTACTATGACGGTTTCCCAAGTTGGCAACACTCTGTGATACACTATTGTAGCTCTCCATCTCAATGAAATGTGATTCTTCAATCTTCAGACCTGGACCAGTATCAATATGCAAGACAGCACCTTTTAATGAGTAGTCAATCGGGCGTATTATAATGCCAACCCACTGAGCTTCATTTATTAGCAAAGGAGATGATATAGCTGCAGCAAGATCAACCAGAGGTCTTGGATTGAAAACCTGAAGAAAAAGGAAAATTTAGGTGATTAAATAATACATACTATCTACCCAAACTTGAATGGATTGACTCTTGACTCAACAGCGGAAAAAAGTAATGGAAAGAGAAAAAAAATGCAGATAGACATCATACGCATAAACATAGTTGCTATCATCAGAATCATCATAAAAATTATTAGATACTACTCTTAAACTCTTAGAACCATTGTTTTATTGAATGAGAGAAACTACCTTCAAAATAGGCCTGGTTGGCTTTTCATAGCTCATAAAATCATCACTGTCAGCTGGCCCAACCTTGGAAAAACTATGAGATCTGAATCTCAGGAGTCCAATCTGCCCAGTAAGAACTCCCAGGACATATGAACCTGGTTTTTGTGGTGGTAAATCAACTGTAATGCTATTCTTACCAGGCTTTAATACAGTTGCATTAGAACTCTTTAATGCCTGAATTATCAGTGTAATAATTGATTAATCAAGATGCAACAAAATGTGTACCACTCATCTATATAATACTGAATATAAGTATCACAAACGCATACCTTAGGACCTTCATCAGCATTAAATGTAGCAGTCAAAGTGAGACTAAGTGAATCAAGGGTTATATCATCAGGAAAGCCACTCCAAACAGTTACAGATAGAGTACCAGGATCACCATCACATAACTCCAAAGGTGGCCCAGGGTTACCAGAAAAAGTAATTAGAGATGATACATCTAAGGGCACAGGATTCTTCATTTCACTGTGAGCAAGACTAATAACCTCTGACTGAAAAGCTTGGCGTTCCTTTGTAGAGAATAATCCTTTATCCAGTGAAAGCAGTCTCACGCAAGATAATAGGTAACCGGCTTTATCATTTAGAATCTTCTGACACTCAGCTAAATTGGGCAATACTTCAGCCAATAAATCCTGCCATCCTTCTCCTGAGTAAAGGGCACAAACCTTCTCATATGATTTTGCAGCTAGATCAAAGTTTCCATGCTTAAAGCAAACAGCTGCTATTTCACCATCAAGGACAACTCCATGTCTTTTCCACCATGAATGATGATAATTGTCAGCAGCACCTTTTGAAAGATCCAAATATTTTTGCTGCCATGAACAAGGTTCAAAGTTAAAAAGAGAGAGAGGTATAAATCAAGGTTGCAAGAGCGAAACAGATTAAATCATGAATGCCAATAAATCCCCCAGTGATCAACCACATCCGGATATAACATGTCCGGAATTTATAACTTCTGATATTCTAAGTTAATCCACTAACAAAAAAGGCTGACTTTGTAGAAGTTCTCATAAAATTTAATTTGGAAGGAGCTATTCTACTTTAAATGAGCAGTGGCGTATCTTTTTCACCAGATCATGGGGTCATCTCATGAAATACAAGTTCAAATTGAGCATGAGAAGTGAGAAGAAATTCTTCTTCTTCTTTTTTATTATTTATTTATTTATTTTATTTCTTGATAGGATCCTGCATGCTTAAAACACCACAGATTTTTCTTTAAGCAGAAACTGCATGAATTTAATACCTCAAATTCCTCCACAGATGACAACGATTTCCAAAGATCAGGATTTGAAATTGTACGCTTCAGAGCATGCTCAGATGCAACAAATATCTCAGCAAGTCTCATAGGTCTATCAATTGGGCTATCAAAGGTTCCAGGAGAAGAGTTAGTGCGCGACATAGTAATTGCTTGTAATTTATTTGAAGGGGACATCCTTAATGATGCATCAGAACCTGATCTGCCAATTGACAAACCACTACAAATGAGAACTTGAAAATCCCAAAAGGATAAAGTAAATAAATAAAAATAGAGATGACTTGAAATAAAAACCTTTAAAATGCAATCAACATCAAACAATGTGGAAAAATCCAAAACGCTATATTTGGTTCATATTACTAATTTGTATTACCCATCAAACATTTCTAACATATTTCCGACACTAAGAGAAGCCCTTCGACGATTGGCCTCGCGTAGTAGTACTGAAGGTTCAAGAGGCAAAGGTTTTCTCTGGATACCAAAGTGCTTGACTTTTGGATTTTCTTGAAGAATCAGCTGCACAATACAAACAAGCCAGAATATTTCATGTCTTTTATGAAGCAAATAGAATTACAACATGCCAAAGGAGACATAGTGTGGCAGCTAAATTTTGATGCTTTTACAAATATAAAACAAAACATTAAATGCTCTTTCGCCATTCAATTGCATCTATCATTTAAGAACTTACCTTTTCTTTAACAAACACTTCAGAGGAAGCGTCAGGTGGAACTGAAGGCCAAACTGATGGTTTTGGCCAAGGTAGCAAACTGAGAGAGGCACTGCTCAAAGCAAGAGGAAATAAATTAACAGATGAATGATAAATCGACAAGAAGGTCAAAATTCGGCATGGTTAAAGGTAATTTATTTTCAGTCACAAGGTCAAGCTTATAGAATAATATAACCAACAACCATAATAGAAGGCTCAAAATGATATTGATCTTAAAAAATCAATTCATACCTGTTGACAGGGCTTCTTTCTATATCTGATCCATATCCAATTAGGTATGCAAGCCTCATGAACTGCAATTATAATAAACCCACTTAAACAAGATTTCTATATATAAGGTTCAAAGAAAAAAAGAAAAGAAACAAGTTTCACAGTCCATAATGGTGTGAAATTCTACAAAATATATTCAGAGAAAGTTGCTGGTGCTGCCAGAATTTCTGGCCCCATTATCAGTTGAAAACTGAATCAATCACTTTAAAGTGAAGGCAGAAAAATTTAGCATCATAAAGAAAACTGTTATCAAATACCAGATATAATGATTCATTATGAAGTGCTATAAAAATTACCTTAACTCTACATAAAGAATACAGGTCACCAAGGAGCCGATAGAACTCTTTTTCTATATCAAATGCTGCAAGTCCTTCATTGTAATCAGAAGAGGTTGCACTGATTACAGCCAAGCATGCACTAATTACCCAAACTTCTCGCATACAGAAAGGTAATATATTCTAGAAGAACTCCAAGAGGAGTGAAAAAAGAGAGCAGAAATGCATGATCAGAACTAATACTTCTTAACAAGTGCTTAATATAAAACTGTATAAATTAACTAAATGAAACAAAAGATATTAGATACCTCATGTTGTGCCAGGGACTTTGAAAAGGTAATTATAAATGAATAACCTCTTGATGCAACCTCAAAGGGACGATTCAACTTGAATAAAAGCTGCAAATTAACATAAATCATTGATGATAAGGATTTCAAGCTAACCAAAAATGAAAAACCTCTTTATCCAACCTCATGTCGAGCTTAACAAGTGCAGTTCAATCATAAATAACTTAATACAACCAATTTAAGGTTGAACAAGAAATTCCCAGTCTTGCACACCTTTGATTGACAAGCAAACAGATATTGTCTAAATTCAAATTCCCTGAATGAGTCATCTTGAACAATTTGTGTCAATGGTTTATTTGCAGGATTAAGAAGTGCGGCTTGATCATCACCATGGTCTATGCCTCCAAATTCCCTTTGTTTCCCAGTCACATTGACTACATAAAATTGGAATAAAATATGAATACTTGAGAAGAAGGCTAAAACAGAAAAGAAGGTACTGCTTTTACCAATAAAAAGAAGCATCAAATGTTATTGGTATGAAATTGCTACAGAAATCAGTAACATGCCTAGATTTTCAAATTATCATACAAATTTCTTGAACTCTGGAACATTGAACAAGTCATGAAGAACAACACTTTAGCAGTTTCAACTTTTTTTTTTTTTTTTTTAAAAAAAAAAAAGGATATGATTAAAAACTATTATTCAGAGTGCCTTACCCTGACCATTTTATGGGCAGAACAATTTTAGCAAATGAAACTATGCATTCAAGTTAATTTTTTTCAAGTGACAACTACATAATCAATAAAGTTGACATTTACATTCCAATACCTGATAGTGAATCCTTGCATATATTTAATACCTTGGCTCTGTCCATATTTAATCGAGAACAAGGTATTATGTATTTCTTTCAGAGAAAATCTCCCATAGGGAAATTTATAGGCCAAAAAAATCCAAAAACAGAACACAAAGGTTCAAAGGTATCTAGTCTTGTATAAACACACTCCTTTTTACTTCCAACCTAAGCAGAAAAAATGATATATCTAGCAACACATAAGAAACAATAGGCACCTGTTTCCAGATAGCACAATTCCAATTCATCATATTCACGTAATGCATCTTCATAAAGATGAGCCATCTCAAATATAAAAGCCAGGCTTTCCTGATAACAGGGAAAAAAAAAAAAATTGTTAAGTCAGAAACTTCCAATGTGTAATTAAGATTCAAACCCCGTTTTCCACCCCCTAATGTTAAACTTCATGAATGTAATAAACAGGAGGGATACATGCCATGACAACAATTCCTGAGAGTTGAACTCCACATTTACTGTGTCAAGTATGAAGCACTATCTCTTTCATACATTTATAGAACATGAAATCAAGGACATGCTCTTCCATTGAAAACATATTTACATGAGAAATAAGAGGCATATCATTAAAAAGCAAACTATTGTAATTGACAATTAGGAAATATTCTCCTTGCAGCCACATCATCTTTTTATATATAGCATTCTGTTCGTTTTAAGTTTGAGAAGAGAACCAACCTTCAAAATGAAAAAATTACAGAAGTTCCAGACTGGAAAGAATCGCTGCTCACTTAGTTTGCGTATCTCATCCTCATAAAACTGCACACGCCTATCCAATGTATTCCGAATGGACTCCATAATCTTGGATTCCAAGTCTTCCCAAAAACTTGGTTCAGGGCCGTGTAGATCTAATTTGCAGCACCTGAAGGATTTTAAAGTATTAAAAGAGAACAAATAGCAACTTCAATAGATACTCCCTTGGTACACCACACATATTGGGAAGAAAGGATTTCGTCGGTAGGCATTTTAAAACCCCTTTCTACCCCAATAAAATATTCATATTTTATCCCAGTAATATAGCCATACTTGTGAGTTGGCAAAACAATTATGCTTTTGAATCATCAATCATAACCATCAGAAAATTTAAGATAACTGGGCTGCTGTATCTTACTAATTTTTATTTCTTTTCTGATGTGTTATGATGGTTTTACTGCAGATTCACTTTCTTCCATAATTTTGCTATCTCTCAGTTAATAAAATTTTACTTGTTCATAAATAAAATATCATAATCATTGACAGCAAAAGTGACATTATGAATCTGCTCAAGAACACATAAATTCCTTGGATGCTATTTCCAGTGACATCATTACTACTGGCCTTGTTAATAATGAACTTATACAATACCCTGATATCACATTGCCCATTGTGTGAATATTGAAGTTGTAAAGAGAAACTATATACTGCAGTAGATATTAAGTATAATGCATAAGCTTGATCAATACAGTAAACTTTGAGTCGAACTCGGATTTGTGCATTGTTCTCAATGCACAAGTAAAAGTACAAAGAAAATGTTCAAAACAGCAAGATTACCTCTCTCTCTTCTTGGCGTTAAAATCAACTTCAATTTTGGCATATACTTTTTTTGCCATTTTGGTGGCTTGATCATTGCTTGGATGAGCTTTAGACACAAATACAATCAACCATTCCCGCTCATCATTTTGGACAATCAATTTCAAGCGTGGTTTAAGAATGGTTTTGAACTCATCAAAATCCTGAGGAAAAAAATATTGAAGCAGAAAAGATTAGCAATAATACAATAAAACACTGAAGTAGGGAAAATAAGAAAATAAAGTTATCAGCTAACAATGAACTAAAATATATAAGTTTATAAGGCAAAAAGATGTAAACTAGCTATAAGAATCCAACACCTAAGATCATGTAGAGTTTTAAACATTTCTTAAAATATCTTATTGAGTCTAAACCAGTGCCGAAAGTAGAACATATTGATTATGATACCACCCAGCAGAATGAGCATTATTGACACAGTGTCAATAGTTTCAGTTCAAAATCTGTCTCATTAACATTAAGACAGTGTCAATAGTTTCAGTTCAAAATCTGTCTCATTAACATTAAGATACCCAATACCCAGGAAAAAGAAATTAAATATCATGGATGAACTCAATAATTTGCAAGTTACCTCACATGTCACAAGAACTACAGTTGCATATGGTTCTCGAAACCAAAACAAAAGTTGCTCCTGCGGAAATCTGCTACGAAGTCTTGAATCTGTTGTTAATATAAATTCAGCAGGCAATTTCTCCACAAATACAAGATTACGTGTCTTGTTATTCAAACAAGCTATCTTAAACGGCAACCGTTCCTCAAATCCACTCTTCACAGTTGGCCACAAATCACTCACATCTTCAACTGCAAACCAGTTCACAGTAAAAACATTAACAACAAACATAACAGAATTAAATTTATCACAAGTTGCTTTTCTAGTAAACTTATATTCTGATTTCATATCACTCCTTGGAGAATCAAAACAAATAAGTAGTAACTAACTCATGCCCATCTATTAATTAGTCAACATCCAACAATTATCGTTAAACCAAATAATAACTTCTCTTACTAATATGCATACATATTTTCTTTAGAAATAAAATTAACTGTTAATACAACTTTTAAACATCGAATCGAACATTTAAATAAAAAAAAAAAAAAACAGCAGAAACTAATATCCAGCAACTTTCACTTATAATAAATCTAAATTTCTCCAACTAATGCCATACAAAACATACATGCAAACATATAATTTCCATTAAAAATTTACAGTTTATACTAATTTGAATAAACTAATCGAGCACTAAAAGATTAAAAAAAAAAAAAAAAAAAAAGATCAAAAACAAATATCCACTACTATGCATTTATTGTAAAATATCAAATTCTCCAAATAATGCCCTAGATACATACACGTAACTATACAAGTTTCTTTAAAAAATTACATTTTATACTAATTTGAAGCTGCTAATCGAACACTTAAAAAGCAAAAAATAAAGAAACCTTGATCCAGGCACAATCAGATAAAAAAACAACAAAATTATCACTGAAACTAAAAAGAGTTACTAATTGTGAGATGAGATTTACCAGAAATTACGATGTGATCACACGCACTCTTGATCGACTGAAACTGAGCTAAATAATTCGCCATTTCTGTTATCGATCTACATAAACTACAAGCAATCCATGGATCGATACATACACATTTACAAAGTAAATGTATATGCAGAGAGCAAGCGAGCGAGCAATATTAGAGAGTGAGAAAGATCTTTAACTTTGTTTTTTCTCTCAAGCGTTGAGAATCGAGATTCACAAGCCGGGGATCTAGTGCTTCGCGGCGTAGCACACGCGATGATTGGGACTTCTCATTTGACCGTTAGATGACTTCCCTTTGTTAATATTACTGGGTGTTTGGTTTTGGGATCTTTCTTTCGTCCTTTATTTCTGGACATGGGTTGGGTTATTTCTACACTGGTGGAGGATATTATCCTATCCTTATAAATTGTAGTACAGGGTTGTGTTTGGAAAATGAGTTGCATTAATATATAAAATTACATATGATTAATAACAGTAATCCCCTTTATGTACAATTGAACAATAAAAATTCTTCTGTAGTTTTAGAAATAACATATAGCCCTCTATCGTTAATTTATCAGTGTTAAAATAGACAACAAATGGACAATTAGGTAAATATTTATTAATCTATCATACTATAAATTCTAATAGTATATAAATGGTAAGAGAGTTTTTGGTAATTTTGAAATTTTAGGAGGCATTTGTTATTTGATTAAACATTGGGGGGCGAGACGTGTATACAAGGGTTTTTAATTAAATGACCAAAACTCAGGAGGGCCATAAAAATTAACCAAAATCCCAAACCTTATACTCATATGACCAACTTCTTCGTATAAATACGAACATGCCCTTATTCCTAACATTCAAACACTTACCAACTAAACTCACATTTTTTTTTTCACTATCATTTTTAAAACTTTCCCACCAGAAACATAAAATCAAGCCTACGAAAAAGACTTAGGAAATCACTACATCAAGGCAACACTTCGATCTTAACTTAAAATCCGTATATCATTACATTTGTGCACTTTGTAGTTTGTGAGGAATTTTGTTTGATTCTTATAATTGCTTGGATTGAAAGTTGATGGCAGTATCGTTGTGAGAGTTTTTTGTGAAATAATTATCTACAATATATTATCGTATGACGTCTGGATTTGATAAAGTGTTTCTAATACTAAACTAATTAGGACATGTAATCTAGCCTAATAATTAAAAAACTATTAAGAACGAGAAACACTTATAACATGAACCAATTTGTATTTGTGTGTGCATACAAATCATTCATTCAAGAGAGTTATTCAAAGTTGACATATGATGCCTATCTAACCTTATCTCGCACTATAAATTATTTCACATTAAAAGTGATTTAGCAATAATATCAATTAAAGATTGAATTAATCACAACGAATGAAACTATAATTGAATTGAATTGATTAAACGATAGAATTAATAATGACATAAAGCCTTTATATTAGGCTACATTGGATCCCTAGAAAAGAAATTAATTACCCATAGACATTGGGAAATCAAACCTCAAAACCTTCCAAAATATGAAGTGTAAGGAAGATGATGAAAAACACAAGGTAAGATCTTCTCTCCTTCCTTGTATTAATTCTCCACAAAGTTGAAGTAAAAAAACTGTTAAATAAAGTTACAAAGTCCTATTTATAGTTTTAGACCACTATGGGTAACTTTAGGAATACAGATTGATTTAGATGTTCTCTTAATGGCTTCGTGATATACATCACGACATGACTTTGTAGCGTCGTGGCACCAATCATCTGCAGAAACTTCTTTGCACAAAACCTTGCTCATGCCGCGGCATAAGAATTCCTCCGCCGCGACATGAAGTCTCTATCCAAAACATGCCTTTTAGCTTTCTCCTTCAGCTATGACACATAAAATCTCCGCTACGACACCAATATGGAACTTTAATTCTTAATTCTTTTATCTCTGATTTGCATTTCATGTTTCCAAAGTCTCGGATCATTATTGTATATACGAAATCACCATTATAGCGCCTAGAAACCTGAAAACCCACATACATACTCGTAATTCTAGAAAGTAGAAATAT
This sequence comes from Pistacia vera, assembly GCF_008641045.1. Taxonomy (NCBI): domain Eukaryota; kingdom Viridiplantae; phylum Streptophyta; class Magnoliopsida; order Sapindales; family Anacardiaceae; genus Pistacia; species Pistacia vera. Next base: position 989,430 of record NW_022195685.1, read on the forward strand.
AAAGAAATTCACAATAAAGTTAGACAATATAATCATAATTTCCACAAATACTATTCACAGAATCACTAAATACGAGTGCATTTTTGACACTCATCACAAGTTGCGTAAAACTTTTTGTCTATTTGTGTGATTATTTTTTACCTAGCATGACACGTTACACTAGGACATAAATAACACCTTCACACTTAACATAGAAGATCACGCGAGTTGCGTGAAACTTTCTAGTCTCTCGCGTTAATTTTTGTTTTAATATGATTTATCATGCTAATTAGATACCATAGGATTTCTAGTTTGCGATCCATTGCATGACTTGGAAAACCTATGCTAGGTTTCGAAACCCCTTTTCCAACCACAAATCACCCAATCCCATCTTCTTGACATCAAAACTTCAATAACCAATCATCCAAACCAACACATACAACAAATAAAAGTATAAAAACAACAAAATGCACAACAATAACACGATTAAAATAACATTTAAATCAAAAAAACCTTAAACGCTAACATTTAACACGAACTCTAAAAATTTAACATAAACCTAACAATTATACAAAATCGATGAAAAAGTGCCAAGAAACGAACATTTTTACCCATCTCGACCAATTCCTAGTTGATTGTAAACCTGTGATCTTAATATCGCCATTGATTTCATTCTCACCACTCAAAATTGTTCAAAGTCAATCCCCTAAAGTCAGTTAAACAAATCAGTTATTGAAAACTCAAAATTGAAAATAGGCTCCGAAGATTTTTTTTTTTTTTTTTTAAATTGGTTGAAAATGATGGAAAACTTGGTTTATATATGGGGGCATTTTCATTTGGTGGCCATATGGGTATAGCGCTTAGGATTTTGGTCAATTTTGTATAGCCCCGAGTTTTGGTTATTTCAATTAAAAACCCTATACAGATATAATACTAACCAGAGACTTAGGCACCGTTTGGTACATATATTGGAAAAACTATTATAGTCCCAATAAAGTTAACACAAAATTTGTGTTTAGTTCACCTATTTTCAAAATATAATTCGAATAGTTTTCCTAATAAAGTTAACACAAAATTTGTGTTTAGTTAACCTATTTTCAAAATATAATTCTATATTATTCAATTTCTTTTAAACTCCCTAAATTTGTTAATTTAACTAAACAACCCCAATAATTTTTTTAAAAATTGACAAAAAAACCCTAACAACCCAAATTTACCAGATTCTGGCCACCACTATCGGAAGCTAGCCGAAATCTGGTGTAATGGTGCACTACCTGCTGAATTTGGCCGGTAGTGCATCGATCTAGCCTTTTTCGGCCAGATCTTTGGCTGTAGATAGTCGTCAACGACGGCCGTATCTTTGGCTGTCGTTGACAACCAAATGCGACCAGATTTGGCCGTCAATGGCCAGATCTAGCCGTAGATCTAGCCTTTTCTAGCCAGATGGATCTGGCCAGAAAAGGCCGTATTGGCGCACGACCGGTGCTTTCGGCTACCTTTCGACGGTGGTGGCCATTTGTCCGTATTTAAAGAGTGGGTTGGGGGTGTTTTTATTAACTTTGAATATTTTATTATAGGGGTGATTAATAAATAAATAAACATAAGAGGTATTTTTGTTAATTTTTAAAATTCTACGTTATAATACTTACTTAATTTAACTTTTAAAAAAATATTATTTTAAAAACTATCCAATAACGAGCCTTAATATTGGGACATGGCAGTCATTTCATGCAAAAGCCAATTAAAAGCTTCCAGATAAGCTTAAGTTTCTTCCTTGTGGATTAGGCCCGCCAAAAACCTACCTATCTTCAACGACCAAACAACTTCCATTCGTTCATGGCCTTCTCTTTATCTTCTCCCACTCTCACTTTCTCCCACAACCTGTCTTTCACTTTCTCCACAACACCAAATCGTAATATCCTCTCTGCCCGTTTCACATTTCCTCTCAGCAGAAAGCAATCTGCAAGATTTGGCCAACTCAAGGTTCAATGCAAGTCTAAACAAGATGATACAACGGTTGGTCTTCTGATTTTACTTTAATTCTATGTTCTATTCATGATTATAGCTTGTGGGGTTAGTTCTTTTAGTGTGTTTTAGCTTTTACTGGCGCATATTTTTGATGTATTTTAAAATGTGGGCTGCTCATGCTAGTTAGACTGCATTGAAACTGTGGTAAATTATTTGCTAGAGCAATGTAATGAAGGTAGATTTATAAGATTTTTTACTTGCACTTTTTAGTCAGTGTGGTGGCTGTTGTACCGATGGCAATATTATTACTTATTAGATTCGGCAAATTAATAAATTCTCTTCGCTTAGTGAAGTATAATTTTTGACATATTTCTTGGATTGGGTGTGAATTCCTTGTACATTTAAAGTTGTGTGGAAAAAATATTGAATATATTTAAGGATATAAGGAAAAATTGACAGACATTTGGAAATGCCATATTGTTGTAACTAGTTCTTAGTTTATTATTCATTATTATTAAATGTGGTGGGGTTCCGTCTGAAACCTGTGATGGCTCTTTTATGGTGGCTGTGCGCTTCGCTTACGTTTTCCGTTCCTGCTAGCTGCATTTTGCTGTCAAGATATAAATTGTGTTCTACCGGCATGGATCCTTTTAATAAAGTTGTACACTGCTCGGTGGTTTTCTGTTTTTCAGTTCTCTGTTTCCTCCATAGCGATTAGACCTTTATAGTGTTGGACCAGAATAATTGAGGAAATTATATTCCTCTTGAGTTAATCACAGTATCTAATTTGCATTTATAGTTCTGTAGGAGCTGGAGTATTGGCATAGTATCCCGACCAAATTGTGCATATCAGCTTTTGGAAATGGGATGAAGACAGCGAAGACTCTGATTGCCGCTATCTTCATTTTTGTCCAAATTTCATCTCCGTTGTGTATGATTGGCTGGGAACTTTGGTCTGTTTCTCCTGCAAAGGCAGTGCTTTATTCTCCTGACACCAAAGTCCCGAGAACTGGAGAACTTGCTTTAAGAAGAGCAATCCCCGCAAACACGAACATGAAGGCAATACAGGTAGATATATAATAATTACATTGTGTTCTCATACTCTCTAACTTGAATATAAATCAATATCTAACTTTGTTTTTGTTTTAGGATTCTCTGGAGGACATATCATTTTTGCTAAGGATTCCTCAGAGAAAACCTTATGGAACCATGGAGGGTAATGTGAAGAAAGCTTTAAAGGTATTCATTTATTTTTCAAAATAACTTATTAAAAATGAGAAGGAATTTCAAATAAAGGAGTGGTGATAATAGAGACTTCCCACTCTAATGCAATTCAGAAGATTTTTGACCGAGGGATATTACCAATTTTTTGTGTTCCAATTTTAGTTCCGGAGTTTCTCCTTTCAGATTGTCCTGTAGATTCACCATTTTGTTGTTTCTGCTGCCAATTACTGTACCTCTTCTGTTATTTCCTGCTAATGCAGATTGCTATTTGAATTAGAAAAGTTTTCTCCGCTGGTATTGTTTTCTCGGAAACCATACATAATTGGAAGTATTATCTTGTTAAATTCATTTACTTCTGAAACTTTAAACTCTTCTCTTCATTCATGCCATATTTTATTTTTCATGTTGTTCTCTTTATTTTAATACATTTCCGCTCTGTTCTATTCTCCTTTTGTACATCAGATATCATGATTCCGAATGGATAATTTTCATTCTTCTGAATTCAGATAGCAACAGATGAAAAGGATTCTATACTCGCTAGTATCCCAACGGATCTAAAGGAAAAGGGTTCTAAAATGTATGCATCTCTCATTGATGGGAAGGTATAAGACTTTAATTTGAAAGAAGAAATTGAAATTTACTTTAGAAAAGAAAAAAAACCGGGTTCATATTAAATCTTCTTTTATTTGCCATGACTCATAAGTCATATACACTAACTACTGCTAGTGCTGGATTGACTGAGATAATATTATATTATACGAAGACCTTAGTTTGACCATACAAGCATTTTAGAGTTCCTTTCTACTCGTTTTGATGTGCATTTTTGGGGGTCAAGTCTACCTGGTATCCCTTCCAGATATGCAGTTGGACTAATTCATAGGTGCATGACCTGAAATCAGCAACCTATCACTGAAGAATGAAAACTTTCTTATTTCTTCTTTATTCTAATGCATCTCATTACATGGCCTTAGTCTGCGTGGCGATAATGTCTTGAAAATCTAATATATGTCACCACAAAATCTTCATTTTACAGGGTCATTGCTGAACCCACTGGAATGATATTTCAGTTTTCTTTTTTCAATAGGGTGGATTGCAAGCACTCCTAAACTGTATTAAGGATCAGGACCCAGATAAAGTATCTGTTGGCCTTGCGGCATCTCTGGATACTGTTGCAGAATTGGAGTTGCTACAGGCAAGTGCAGTTGTTCTGCTAATAGCATATTACATTTCCGATGCATGAACAGCATATATATTTGATAAATGAATTGTCATAATTTCTTTAAATTTTAACCACTTCATTGATAATATTTATCTGCGATAAATTTGCCAATAAATTCAGTAATAGCAAGTAGAAATTTAATTAGGACTATGTGAGCATGTTAAATATCTCATTGAATATTGTTTACAACAGGCTCCTGGGCTGTCCTTTTTGTTGCCTGAGCAATACTTGAAATATCCAAGGTCAGTCATCTCTAAGAATGATTTGTTTATCTTTTAGTCTCTATCTCAATGAGCATTGCTATATGCATATTATGGAAACTGATGTTATTGTAACTATTTATTCCTATACTGGAACCTTTTTAAATTACCATTCCTTTCAATGCTAAAATTCTAATTTGTTTCTTTAACTGCTCTGTGATAAAAAAAATTGACTTATTTGATTGAAACGTGATGAACTTTGTTGTGAAAGATAATAAGACTTTTTGTTTTCATCATCTGTCCTGAAATTTGAAACTGATGCTCTTTCATTTGTAGGCTTACAGGGAGAGGAATTGTTGAACTCACCATTGAGAAAGGAGATGGTTCATCCTTTTCCCCAGAAGCTGGGGGTGAACAGAGGAAAACCGCCACAATCCAGGTATGCTAAATCGAGTTTGTGGAGTCCTATTAACTTCTTCTTTTCTGCTATGATTCTAGTGGCGGATTGCGTGAATATGTTTTACAACACCAGAAACTGTTTCTCGCTCTGTCCCAGTTTCTCTCTCTCTCTCTCTTAAGCATGGACATATTTCAATTCTCTCTCTCTCTCTCTCTCTCTCTTAAGCATGGACATATTTCAATTTCATCTATTGTCACACATTAACTCTATTGATTGCTTGTTGCTTCTGTTATGGGCTGTGGCTCAAATTCATTGTGGTTGCATGGTAATGGTTACCTACAGGGCTAATATCTTGATTACTGTTCTCTTTTCACACTTTGACTCTTTCTTCCACCATCAAGATCATCTCTTGAGTGGTGGCTAAACACAATCACTAGACCAATCTCTTATCACTCTAAATGGGCTGCACTTGTATGTAGTTATATGAATGTTATTATGCAAATTAATATAAATTTTGGCTAATAATCAATTAATGGATTCAGGTTGTTCTAGATGGATATTCAGCACCACTAACGGCTGGGAATATCGCAAAACTGGTAAGGTAGTTGAACCTCACCTTAGCCTCATTATGCTCTCTGTACATGAATCACGTGATCTTGATTTTCCATCCTTTATCCTATATGTTCTATTTTTGTGTTATAATTAAACGGTGCATCATAATAATGAATATAGAGGAAATTTAACAATTGCAGTTATCTGACTAAACAATGGACAAAACGCTTTGACTCATTAACTAAGCAAGACCAACTTTTTAAATAATACAAATTGCTCAAAAACGGTGAAAAAAAAAAATGAAATTTGTTGGCGCATCATTTCATTTCTTCCTTTACCTTCTCCAAAAACTTACATGTAATTATAACTAGGTAAGTAATCAAATTCTTAGAACAAAGTGTTGTTATTGACTTGGATCTTTTTGTTGAGGATTAATCAATGGATTTCTTCTAATGTGTTGAACTTTTCCATGGAATTCTGATAGTCCTGCTAATACCATGGTTAAAAAAGATGTTTTTTGAAATTTTATTGTTCTTTTCCTTGAATGGAAAGCTTAGAATTATTGGACTATACATTCTCTCTTGATAGAATAGACAAAGATTTTTGACAAATTTTCAGGTGATTGATGGAGCATATGATGGGACAAGACTCAATTGTAGTGAACAAGCCATTCTGACGGACAGCGGTCTTGATAAGAATAGCGGTTATAGTGTTCCCTTGGAAATAAAGCCATCTGGGCAATTTGAACCCTTGTACAAAACAACCTTAAGTGTGCAGGTGCATCATCTATTATAGCTAGAATTTGCTTAATCTCTTCTTCTAGATTAACTATTCTCAATCTATTATTTTTGCTTGAAAGGACGGGGAATTGCCAGTTCTTCCACTATCAGTTTATGGTGCCGTTGCTATGGCACATAGTGAAGTTTCTGAGGAGTACTCAGCACCATATCAATTTTTCTTCTATCTATACGATAAAAGAAATGTAAGTGATTGTAGCTCTTTTTTAATTTTTTATTATTATTATTTTTACTGCAGAATGAAGATGGTGAATAGAAGCCTAATTTTATTAATTGTATCATACACTCCGTCTTATCATTATCCTTCTTTTTCTCCATGCTCTTGGATTTCCATCTATCCAAGTTATGACATATATTGTTATTTACTTCTCCGTAGGCCGGCTTAGGGGGGCTATCTTTCGATGAAGGGCAATTTTCAGTTTTTGGGTAACATCTTTAACCTTTAATATGTTTATATAAAATGCCACGAGTTTTATTATTTCAATTTTTTGGTATGGAAGAATATTTATGCTTGTCCTGTGTCCTATTTTGATACACAGATACACGACAGTGGGGAGAGAAATTCTGTCACAGATAAAAACAGGGGATGTAATTCGATCCGCAAAGCTAATTCAAGGTCAAGATCGCCTTGTTTTGCCAAATAAGAGTTGATATGTTCTCTTACAAAATTAAGTTTCATCTTCCATTCCGTTCCATTTTTGTTTTTTTGTTTTTTTTTTATTTTGTATTGACTTTCTTGGTGCAAGCTATGTTGTTTGTATTCATTTAACCATCTTTGGCTATTGCATTCTGACTCCAAACACTTTCAATGGTAAAACCTTCACATATTTGTTTCTTCATAGTACAGTGAATTAAGGAAAACACATTGATAAACAAACTTTACATTACAAAAGACGTTAATAAATATAGAAGAAAAAGACTTTGCCCAAGGAATAACTAGTCAGCTGGCCCTGCNCAGATTCTTATTATGCATAAACTGTAAAATCTGTGCCTTGATTTTGGGTTCTAAGGAACGATCCGTGGTTGTAAATTTTTATTTTCCGCTGCGCAACCGGGTCATTTCCTAACACTTTTACCATCAAGATAATCTCTTGAGTGATGGCTAAACACAATCACCAGACCAATCACGTATCACTCTAAATGGGTTGCACTTGTATGTAGTTATATGAATGTTATTAGGTGCAATATAAATTTTGGCTAATAATTAATTAATGGACTCAGGTTGTTCTAGATGGATATTCAGCACCACTAACGCCTAGGTATATCGCAAAACTGGTAAGGTAGTTGAACCTTGCCTTCGCCTCATTATGCTTTCTGTAAATGAATTATGTCATCTTGATTTTCCATCCTTTATCCTATACGTTCTATTTTTGTCCTTGTTATAATTAAACGGTGCATCATAATAATGAATATAGAGGAAATTTACAATTGCAGTTGATCTAACTAAACAATGAATAAAATGCTTTGACTCATTAACTACACAAGACCAATTTTTCAAAGAATACAAATTGCTCAAAAACAGTGAAAGAAAATGAAATTTGTTGGCGCGTCATTTCATTTCCTCCTTTACCTTCTCCAAAAACTTACATGTAATTATAACTAGGTAAGTAATCAAATTCTCAGAACAAAGCTTTGTTATTGACTTGGATCTTTTTGTTGAAAATTAATCAATGGATTTCTTCTAATGCGTTGAAATTTTCCATGGAATTCTGATAGTCCTGCTAATACCATGGTTGAAAAAAATGATGTTTTTTGAAATTTTATTGTTCTATTCCTTGAATGGAAAGCTTAGAATTATTGGATTATACATTCTCTTTTGATAGAATAGGCAGAGCTATTTGACAAATTTTCAGGTGATTGATGGAGCATATGACGGGACAAGACTCAGTTGCACTGAACAAGCCATCTGATGTACAACGGTCTTGAAAAGGACAACGGTTATAGTGTTCCTTTGGAAATAAAGCCATCTGGGCAATTTGAACCCTTGTACAAAACAACCTTAAGTGTGCAGGTGCATCATCTATTGTAGCTAGAATTTGATTAATATCTTTTCGACATTAACTATTCTCAGTCTATTATTTTTGCTTGAAAGGATGGGGAACTGCCTGTTCTTCCACTATCAATTTATGGAGTCGTTGCTATGGCACATAGTGAAGTCTCTGAGGAGTACTCAGTGCCATATCGGTTTTTCTTCTATCTATATGATAAAAGAAATGTGAGTAATTGCAGCTCTTTGTTAAAAATTTAAAATCAGTATTAGAACCCAACTCTTTTTTTTATTTTTTATTTTTACTACAAAATGAAGATGGTGAATAGAACCCTAATTTTATTAATTGTATCATACACGCTGTCTTATCATTATTACGACTTATATTGTTATTTACTTCTTCGGTAGGCTGGTTTAGGGGGGCTCTCTTTCGATGAAGGGCAATTTTTAGTTTTTGGGTAACATCTTTAATATGTTTATATAAAATGCCGCCAGTTTTTATTTCAATTTTTTGGTATTGAAGAATATTTATGCTTGTCTTGTGTCCTATTTTGATACACAGATACACGACAGTGGGGAAAGACATTCTGTCACAGATAAAAACAAGGGATGTGATTCAATCTGTAAAGCTGATTCAAGGTCAAGATTGTCTCGTTTTGTCAAATGAGAGCTGATATGTTCTCTTACAAAATTAAGTTTCATCTTCCATTCCATTTTTGTTTACTTATTTGATTTTTTTTTTTTTTTTAATTTGTATTGATTTTCTTGGTGCAAGCTGTGTTGTTAGATTAAATGTTGTTTGTATCCGTTGACCATCTTTTGCTATTGCATTCTGACTCCATACACTTTCAATGGTAAAACCTTCACATATTTGTTTCTTCATAGTACAGTAAATTAAGGAAAACACGCACACTTGTTTCTTCATAGTACAACGAACTAAACTAAGGAAAACACATTGATAATCAAACTTTACATTACAAAAGATGGTAATAAATATAGAAGAAAAAGACTTTGCCCAAGGAATAACTAGCCAGCTAGCCCTGCCTAGGAAAATTTAAATAAGAAAAATAAAATAAGCATTAGATGATGAAGAACAAAAAAATAAAAAATAAATAAGAGATACAAAGTGAAAGTGAAAGAAAACCTACTTTTTAAGTGTTCGTGACACTGTCTAGAATAATGGCCACAATTTCTCAGTGAATTACAAATAGCTACAATAAACATTAATTCACTAAGTAAACCAAAGTTGCTCAAAAATAATCATGCAGAAATTCTTATACTTCTAAAGACTTTTTATAAATTGCTCTTAATTGTTCTTTGTTTATTGATGAACTGTAAAAATGTTAAGACGAAGTTGTTATTAAGCAACTTAATTCATTGAAAACTTATTATCTTAATGTAAATTTTATAAATTCAATGAAGAAGGCATGAATAAGCAAAGTCCTAAAAAAAACCCATTTAAATCATTGTTATAAAGAGAGAAAATTAAAACTTAATTTTAACTGACCTTGTAATCAACTTATTTTAACTTGACTACTGAAGGAAGCGTTCAAGGACATTCTTCGTGTTGGGATGGTCCCATTCCAGTGAATTCCAGCATTCTTTTGGACGAACTGTGAGACTTTCAAGGGAGGCGGGAGGAAATAGCTGCACATTGTCAGGTTACGGAAACAAGGGAGAGATCGTCTTCAGCTTTGGACATCCCTCTATATAAATGCTTCTAAGGGAATCACAATGGATTGCGTAACAACTCTTACAGAAGCTCCTTAATTCCGGTAGAAATCGCAAAACGATAGATCTTAAATTTGGAAGAGAGAGTTTGATAGAATTCTTACTTGCTTCCTTATCTTCTTCTTCTTTATCACTTGATGCTTCTACTATTTCCACAAGTCCTGAGCATTTCCAAACTCTAATTTCTTCTAAGTTTTGTAGGTTTCGCAGCAACTTCGGGGGGAACAATCTCTTCAATTTTGGACAACTCCATATTCTAATAGTTTTAAGACAAGAGAAGATTCCAGGTGTTATTGGTGTTGGTAATGTGGATTTAGCTCCGTCTATTTCTTCTCCAAGAATTGCAATTAAATTATCCAAATACTGAAGAACCAGATCCTCAAGGGTCTGAAGTGCACTAGTGTAAGAGGACAAATAATAGAAGCACTCTATCTGTTTGCATGAATAAATCCAGCAGGTCCTCCAGTCAGTTGCATCTTTTAAAGAAGAAATATGGCTTACCCTTCTCAAATCATCACAGTGTTGAATGACTAGCCTCTGAATGTCAGTCGGTATCTTAATGGAGTCTCCAAAGTTTGTCAATCCACCAATTCCCACCGCTTTTCCCCTTCTTCCTCCTAGAAAAGAATAGTCCAATCCTACAGCATTAAAAGAATAGTAATTGAGGCATCTTTGTTCTTTTAGAGAAAAGTAGATGTGGTATTCTTGCAGATTTCTGAAACGAATACCCAAGTATTCCAACTTGTCAATCTTGAAACTTCTTCTGCCTCTGCAACTGCATTATCTAACCTTAAGTATTGAAGACGGAAGAGTTTTGGTAATATTCCACCAGGCATCTCTCTTATATCGTATGCATAAAGATCAAGATATCTGAGATGTACCAACATCTCTAGTCCATCAGAAATGGCTGTAATACGCGTGTAACCAAGATCCAACTTCTTCAGAACCCCAAGTTTTGCCAAAGAAGGCACATGTTCTAGATTACCACAACCGTTAAGCAACAATGCAGTGAGTTTTACCAAGCCAGAAATAGAATTGGGCAGATTTCTAATACTATAACAATGAGAAAGATCAAGAACCTTAAGCTCAGTCATGAGCGTAAAGACAGAGTCATCAATCTCTCTTAAAGATGAATTATATTGCAAAAGCAAGGTCGAGAGTGCTGTGAACTTAGGAAGTGTCATATCTAAGCGAAATTTTGAAATGTCGTTGCGCATTAAGGAAACCTTCTGAAGATCGTCAGTCCATTCATGCTCAGTTGGTAGCTCTGTCAATTGATTCCAAGCTTTTACCAGATATCGAGGACTCTGACTAGTAATGTACAATGCCATGTCTCTCACCAGATCATGCATCTTCACACAATTCCCATGATCCGCGCTTTCTAATAAACAATTTTCTTCTAGTCTCTTCAAATTAGCATGGCCTTTGTTATACATAGCTTCTCTCACTACAAGAAAAATGACATTCTGCGTCTAACAAAATTAGACGCAGAAAGTCACATTTAGACGCTAAGCCATTTTTAGCGTCTAAATTCGGTTGTCGCCCCCTTAGTTGCAGTAGGCTGGTCGTAGATTCATAGCGCGTCTATATTGTGGTTTAGACGCAAAAAGTTTTTTTTTGGCGACTATCAAAATAGTCGGCAAATGTTGTTCAAAATAGTCCCCCCACTTAGACGCTAAAAGTTGAAGGGTAATTGTGTAAAATTTTATAGTGACTAATCAATTAGTTGCAAAATGTTAGTTTTAGTGTCTAATAATTTGTCGCGAATCCCACACAAATTAGACGCCAAAGGTGTAAGGGTAATTTCGTCAAAGGCTTTCGCAACTATTTTATTAGTCGACGAATGTATCTTTTTGTGACTAAACTTTAGTGGCTAATTGTAACTCTTTTAGATGCTGAATGTAGAATCCAAACGGTTTTCGCGACTATTATATTAGTGGCCGAATGTAGCTTTTGGTGACTAAAATTAGTTGTTAATATAGTCATTTTAGATGCTAAATGTGGAATCTAATAGGTTTTTCGGGACTATTTATTAGTGGCCGAATTATCTTTGGTGACTAAAATTTAGTAGTTAATTATAGTCATTTTAGACGCTGATGTGAAATCCAATAAGTTTTTGTGACTATTTTATTAGGGCCGAATGTATGTTTTAGTTACTAAATTTAGTGGTTAATTGTTATCATTTTAGACGCTGAATGTGAAATCCAATAAGTTTTGTGACTATTTTATTGTGGCGCATGTATCTTTTAGTGACAAAATTTAGTGGTTAATTGTTATCATTTTAGACGCTGAATGTGAAATCCAAATGTTATCGCGACTATTTTTAGACGCTGAATATGAACAATTATACTAAATTACTTTTTGCTACTAAAACATTAGTTGCAGAATATGTTTTTTTTGAGCATTTCATATTGACATCCAACGGAATGCAATTATGCTAAATGACTTTTTGCTACTAAAAAATTAGTTGCAGAATGTGTTTTTTTTTTCAGCATTTCGTATTGACCTACATTATACATTCAACATGAAAAATAATAGCACAATATATAAATCTGATCACTAAATCAAAATCATATTTTCATACATATATATATAGTCCATACATGGATTTTTATGCATGATGAGCAATAAAAATCCAAAATGCACTATACATGTGAAACCCAAAATAACAGCATGCACCCATATTTTCCTTTCTCTATCTATCTATCTGTGATAACTAACAAAAAAATGTCCCACCATGTACACCATCTAACACAATATGCAAACAATCCTAAAAAGATGTTCTACCCCCATGTCAAAATATCTTTTGTCCATACAAAACAAAAAAAAAACCTTCAATACCGTTAGCATGTCAGTGTCACCACTTCCGGTATTTGAATAGCTGTAGCTGATGAGGACGAGTATCATCAATTCGAGAAGGCAAGTGTTGTCGAGTTGGAGCTTTATCAGATTTCTCTAGCTCAAGGGCTATAGTTAGCTGCTTCATATCTCTAACATGATGAATTGTTGGTGTTCAAGGCTTTTTATTTTCTCTTTTTGTTGATCAAATAAGATTAGCTGGTCCTCCAACTGTTTAATCTTATTTTCTTGTTGTTGCACAATGCACCTTAACTCAGCTTCTGCTGCAGTGGATTGATGCTTAATCTGTGAAAATGCAAAATTCTTGTTAAATCCGAAAGCTTTACCCAAAACTTCCTCACATATCTAGCTTCTATTTTTCACTTTCCCCTGCTTGTGTTTCCTCTTGCAGCTCTATCATTTTTTCCTACCATCAATTGAATGCATAATCAATAAGTCAACCAACAAACAAAATAGCAACATAAAAGATACTACAGCAGCAAAGAAAAATAAGTCTGATGGAGTAGAGAAGCAAGTATCTCAAACATTATCAATCTAATACTAAAGGAAATTTTGACATAAAGTTTTTCTTATACACATAAAGCAAGATTTACTTGTATATTGGAATTCAAATTCGTTTTATTTTGTCAACAAAGATGCATGAGTAGTTGATAGTCACACTAAAAATATAGATTATTTTAATTAAATTATCCATTTAGGTTTTGGTTTCTGTGTATTATATATATATATATATATGCCACCATTTTAAGCACATTACCCATTTTAATTCAATTCAATTGCTTTGGTTTTGGTTTCTATGTATATATATATATATATATATGCCACCATTTTAAGCACATTACCATTTGTTGTTACCCAATTTTTCATGCTATAATTATTCTCTATTCCTTTTTCCAAATGTCTGTACTATGAGCTTCATAGTGAAGTAACGGACTCTGCAACAAAAGAGTAAAAATTGGATAGGAGGGGTAAGTGCATGGCTAGCCACACGCGTTGGTGTAAGTACAGGGCTTATATAAGACAAATTGCAGCCTTAGATTCGCTTACACGTGTTTAGGCTCTACCTGAGGTTGTTTTAATTTGGCAAGCGTTTCTTATAAGGGTTTGGTAACAAAATGACATATGCAGCCAATTAAACTACCACTTATTCGAACTAACTTCTTAGTTCTTTCCTCTCAATAAACTTATGGGTTATCTTCTTCCCTATGAACAGATTATCAAATATAATAAAAAGTTTTAATTCAATTGGTGCTTTTCATTCTCTTTCCTTGTGGACAACTATTGTTATAAATTGCATTGAGAGCTTCTAACTTTAGGTCTCTGAAATGTTTTAATTTCTTGTTAATTATGATCATTAATAAATAATCTATAATTTTTAGTGTGACTATCAACTACTCATGCATCTTTGTTGACAAAATAAAACGAATTTGAATTCCAATATAACAATAAAGAGATATCATGGATTCTTCATATCAAAGTTCTGATTCAAAATGCATAGCCTAACAACACATTATAATTATAATACTGTAAATTCTATGTATGTACAACTGCCAACATGCAGCATTGAGATGAGAAACAAAGAGATTGATATCTCTGTAGGATATGTTTTAGCTGTAGCATGTAAATTGAGAGACAACTTCATCAATTCATTGTCTGTAAAGGATATTAGATTTTGGAGGCATCTCATTTTATTGTTGCAGAATGATCTTAAAATTACTTCATAATTTATCTTTTTAATTTTTTGCAGTTACTTCATAAAACTCCCCATGTATCTAGTTTCTCGGGACTGTAGTGAACACAGAAAATCATACTAAAAGTGGATACAAGTTTTTCTCCTAACCATGATACAAGTTTTTCCTACTAGCCAACCACAGCAAAGTTATAAAAGTTTGGTAACACTCAGAAAACTAAATGCCAAAATCAAAAAATGCATAAGCAGCAACATAATTACAGGTGATCAAAAGATGACAGAGAAATGCAATGAGACTCAAATAAAAACAAATCCAGCATGGCAATATGGACAGTTACGAAAAATGATCAACTTACATATAGCTCTCTTGCTTGTTCATTAATCCACCCTTTCTCCGCGCTCCAACGAGTGTCATGAAACAATTGTATAGGACCGACAGCTTCCCCAACTTGTTGCGCCTTAACAATTATATCGTCATTGACCATAAATTGAAATAAATTTAGTAAACAGGACAACAATGTTGTATATTTGTATAGGTGAATCATATTAAATACCTTCTCTTGTGCTGGATAAAGTTCTTGGAACCACCGCGGTGGTTACACCTCATCTTCGACCGGTTCTCTGAGTAAGTTCTTGACCGTGCCTAACACCACAAAATAAGGAATTAAAATACAATACATATATAACAGCATTAAAAGCCATGTTGACCTTACCTGAAACTTTTCACTCGAAAAAAGGTCACAAGATATATCCAATCATCAGGATCTTTAATTTCTTCTGGTCTATTCTGTAATGCTTCTCCCTGTAGCATATGCTTTGAATTTCTTGTGTAGGCACTCCGGAAGCTGTTGAATCTCTTACACAATTTGTGCTTCAGCCATTTCAGTACATGGGGCTCCGTGACATCAATGTCAAACTTGGTCTAAATCATCAATAATGTACATGCATTAAACTATATGGGTAATATATATTATTTTCGTAAGGAAGTATGACAATATGGATAATGATATTAAACTACATTACCGTGATCCGAGCAATCATTTGTTTTTCGACATTGTAGAACTTTCTTCAAGTAAGCACTCTTACGGGGGCATAGTTCCTTGCAACTATTCTACCTCAGTACTCAACTTTGATGCATTTACTCCAGTAGGTACTCCATCTTCTTTCTGAAATCTACATGCAACTTGACTGCGCTGTTTGTAGGAGTCTTTCACATCCAACTCCTCTAGTCTTCCCTCTCACATTCTCGCCACTATATTCTCTACAAAATCAAAATAATGCATCAACAGTTAATACTATGTTATCACAAGGACGGTTTACATGTTGGTAAAGTAAATGTATTCTTAAATTTTAAACAAACAATTGTACTCGATATCTAAAATCCAAGTATATATTTCAGTATGTTATATGGACCATATCATAACTTTACCAGTGATTGTAGCAATTTCAGGTCGGTACAAGACTATGATTCTCTTGAACAACATTTGCACGCTACCTCGGTCCTTCTTCTACCAGGAGCCATCTTCGGAATCTGCAAACATCAACATAAGAGAAACTGTACCAGGTAAGATAATGTAAATGGGTATAACGATCAATAAATTAATTAATTATCAATTAACGTAACTTATACCTTTGTTTTATGGTTTTAGTAGCAGTGGTGCCCGCACTCTTCTTAGCCTCGGTCTTCAAGTCAACTTTAAGATTCTTAATACCTTTTACAACAAATAATTGGGTTATAATTTTATAATTTATCAAGAATAGTCATTTTCCTTATATGAAAATAAATACCACACTCTAAATTAAATGAATCAGCAAGCAAAGGCTAAAATTAAAGTCAAGGAACCTGACCTGCAAATTATGCTTAATTTAAAATAATCACCATTGAAGGGAGAACTAAATTAGAATATTTGAATTCGCTTAAAAAATTTATAAATATTCTAATTTAAAACACATAAAATAAATTACAAATTAGTTTATTTATTTATTTATAATTAACAATCACTCTTTTTTCATTGTTATTTCAGCCTTAAATAATTGTGTTGTCGTGGCCTTATCTAGTTAGATTAAGGGTAAAACAATAAATAAACTAAGAGTAACAAAGACAGAGGCAGGTTCCATCACATTCAAGTTCTGATAGAACCTGACCTGCAAATTACTCAACACAACAAGAATCTGTCCAACAATCCACAATCAAATCCGAACCAGAATGAAGTAATTCTCTAAGCAGCTATCACAGAACATTACATCCAGAAATAGCATGTCCAGACCATGTTCAGTTAGTCACCACAAAACAAACTCACAGCATAATAAGACTAAGTACAAATAAGAAAATACAGTAACCATAAACATCTATAAAAGAGAACCATTAATCCGAAATTCCCATGGGAAATGAGAATATCGTTTAATATTGGAAAACGAAGCAAATGTACACAACTAATCACAATAATTCATATCCTACAAGTTATTAATGATTTTATAAATACACATTGATTTTATGTGCAATTGGTGCAGACTGCAAGTTGAATAACTGTTTCCAACCGCACTCTTGATATGAAATCAACTATATCATAATTGCAGGTAATTGCAATTTCATTGAGCACACATGAAGAAGAGGAGAACCAAGCAGCTGGGTTCTGATTAGGTTATACAAGAATGACAACAACAATTAATGAAAGTAGGATTAATTTCATATACAATTACAATGCACATTTGACTAAGTCAGATTACTTTAGTCAGGAATGAACAAGCATTAACCTCTTGGAGGAGCAAACCCTCTGATTTGATGGATAAAAAAAATAGCATATACAAAACTGCCCTTCATTTGCAATTTAGTATAACTTACAGGATGCTCGGTTCATTTTCAAGGCAAATTACAGTATTTGGTAAATCATCAACCTCAGAGCATACTAAATATATATATATAGAATGGATGTATGACAATTTAGACTTCAAATCAAGAAGTTTATTGTGGCATATTCTTCAGAAACCCGAATAGAAGCTACTGTCGTTGGTTTAGTCTATTGTACAACCATAATAGCTTATTATCTTCATAATGATCAACAGCAGCACCAATGTATTTTTAATAGAATATTATAAGCAAACACTAGAATGATCACAAGAAAAGAAAGCATGGCACAAATGCTTTAGATGTAAAATAAATTGGGGATATTATTATAGAAAAAGTAAAAAGCTACAAAAGGGAGTTTGTATTTTGCGCACAGAATGTACAAAGATTTAGAAACCAGTAGAGCTGAAATCAAATAACAGTTTCCTACACAATACATACAAGTCTGACGTGGTGCATCAATCCATCAAATGAGCAGCAACTGAAACTCTTCTATTGGGGTAATCGCCAGGGATTTGCGTGGAGAAGAAATTCGAAATTTGGGGAAACAGGGAGGGATTTGCGTGGAGAAGAGAAGAGGTAGGTCAGGTTATGAGATTGGGAATTTGGGGAAATAGGGTAGGGATTTGCGGGTATGCGTGGAGAAGATTGGATTTGCGGAATTTGGGGAAAGGTTTAATTTGGGGAAATAGGGTAGGGATTTGCGGGTATGCGTGGAGAAGATTGGGAATTTGGGGAATTGGGGAAGGTTTAATTTGGGGAAATAGGGTAGGGATTTGCGGGCATGCGTGGAGAAGATTGGAATTTGGGAATTTGGGAAAGGTTTGCTTTATATAGGTTAGGGTTTTTTTGTAAATAACTTGAAAAGAATGACTAGTAATTAGTTGTTTAATTTTTAAAATAATATATATTTTGCAAACAAATCAATTTGTAACTAAATTTTTAGTCAACAAAAATTAGTATAGTTGCAAGTCTGGCGGGAACAAATATTTGGGGGGAAGATGAATTTTTCAACTAAATTGGCAACTAAACCGAACTTAGTTGCTGTATATATTTTTTGCAACTAACACAAACATTTGTCGTTAAAAATGCCTCAGGGCCCTTGTAATTATTGTCCAAATATGGGATATTTTGGTAATTTAATTTTTCTGTAACTAATCATAATAGTTACTAATACATTCTCAATTAATAGCAACTAATTTAGCAACTAGGATAGTTGCCAAAAAGGTTTTTTTGTAACCATAATGTAGATGCAAAATAAAATATTTTAGATGCAAATTGTCAAATTATGGAGGGAAAAATGGTCAACCAAAAATTGTAACTAATTTATTAGTCACTAAGCAACTTGTTCTGCAACTAACAAAATAGTCGCAGAACATTACTTTAGAGGCCAAAAGTTGGAACATGTGGACCCCAAAATTGAGTTGCTCTTTGTCCGACTAATGGTAATTCAGTTGGTAAATGTAGCCTTTTTGCAACTAATTCTGGTTAGTTGCTAAAAAATGGTTGCAGAATGTCATTTTTCTTGTAGTGTCTACTCTCCAATCATCGATAAATCCTTCAAAATCCAATATTCTATCAACTCCTCCTTCTCAATTGCAAAATCTTCAGGATATAAAGCCAAATAGAAGCAATTTTGATTTTTGGATCTCTCAAACGATCGTAACTAAATTTCAAACGTTCAAGTACCTTATCTACCATATCCTCAACACTTCCTATACGTGCTTTCAATTCATTTAATGCACTCTCCCATATAGAACATCCGCTCTCCTTTCATGCGGTGCCAGCGTAAAATTGCTAGAGGCAAACCACCATTGCCTCACAATTAGTTTCAAAATTGATTTAAAGTGGGAATATCCAAAGCTCAGATCCAACTTTGCTCAAGAATAAATCGAATCCTCCTTTCCGAAAGTGGCTCAACTTTGATTTCCTCCACAACCCATGGATCGAACCACCTCTATGGAACGGTTGTTAAACTAATTTGCATCCATCATTACAGTTGCTCCGGGATTCCAACTTCCTCTAGAGAAATTTCCTTCCACACATCATCTAAAATTAGCACATATATCTTTTTCCCTTTCAACATCTCTTGTAACACTGCAGCCCGCATGGTGATATCATTATGTTTCAACAAATCTTCCCCCAGTGCAGTTGCAATGTCTTGTTGCAATTTAACAACAGCATACTCCTTGGATACGGTTGCCCAAATTACTTTATCAAACTTATTTCTTTCTTTTAAGAGCTGATTATGAATGTGTTTCATGATGGTTGTTTTACCAACCCCTCCCATTCCACAAACACCTATCTTGCATACCTTATCACCAATCAAGAGTTTCAAAATTTTTTCCTTTACACTAGCTTCAACTACCATTTTTGATGCTGGTAATTGCAATCCAGTGTCATCAGGAGCATCAATTACCAAACCAGCTGGAAAAATACCTTGATCATAAACTCTTTTCACTTCTTGAATCTTTTCATCAAGAAGTTTTCCTCGCCAACCACGCAAAAAATAGTCGCCTTTTCTGAATTTATCTTCAATTCTCTTTGTCTCCTCGAAGATCTTTTCTGCTTTTCTCAACCAACTTTCCACTTCTTTGTTTGTTACTTTATGATAACGAAGTTCCCCATTCAATCTTTATTGTATAGTTTCCATGCGGGTACTAAGATCCCGTTTCTCTCTTTCCAGAGAACTCAAGAATTCATTAAACTTTCTATGGTCCTTCCAGTATCTACAACCGGGAGGAGCTATCCACTTTATAACTTCAATAATTGTCACAGGATCCATTGACAATTCCCCTGCATTGTATTATATAAATGGTGATAAGGATTTATGTTTAGTAGCAGACCAAAAAAGTTTTAATTATCATATCATTTATAAGCTATAATTTTTATCTTCTTTATATATCCAATCTAAATGAAGTCTTAGGACAATCAAAATGAACAAAGAAATTAAAAAAAGAAATTGACCAGACAATGACTTAGGCAATTTTGTAGATGAATTTACAAATCTATAGGTAAAAAATAATAATAAAAGAAATAAGCTCCAACAATGACAAAATTTTAGAACATTACTTTCCAAAATCTTATTTTATAAAACAAAATCAAACAATGAATTCTGTTTTCAAGCTTCAAGTACTGGTGATTTGTCATGTTTACTAGACTAGTTAAACCTTTATCCTCTCATAATGCTGTTTGTCATGTTTAGGGCCAAAACCAATAATTTATTTTTGAGAGAATAATTCTTATACTCGAATTTTGAATGCAAGTTTAATAGTACGAAAATAGTTTGTTAATTAAATAAGAATAATACAAATAATGGTTGTCTAATGATATATGAGACAGAACAAGATCAACAACCCCTTAAAATAATAATCCATATATTATTAGACAACCATTATTTGTATCATTCTTGTTTAATTAACTAGTTGGAGCTCCTTATGCTTTGTTTTTGTTCTTCTGAAATTTGTTTGTTTTCAATGTATTATCAACTACTTTTAAGTTGTAATTTTGGTCTGATTGAACATAATAATTTCAATGTATGTTTATATTACATTTTTATTATTATTATTATTATTTTAATGTAGACTAAATAACATATTGGCATTCAAGAATGCATAGAAATGATGACTTGAACTGTTTTTTTTTTTTTTTCCTCAATTTTCTGGTATTTTATTTTTAAGGTTTATGTTATATTTCCAAGTTTGTTTACACAAAAAATCATATAGTGACGTAGTGAGTAGTGTGGACTAATTCTTCCATATTTAAAACCTGAAAATATTTTTCAGATCAATTTTTTACTTTTAATAATTGTTGAGATGTTACTAAATACATCACTTTTATTTCATTTATCTCTATGAAACAATCTCAGTGATTAAATGGCATAAATCATAATTATGAATATTTAAAAAATGAAAGCTGAAATAAGTTAGAAAGGGGCATTACTTTGGTAGTGCTGCTATATGAAACTTTTGAAGATTGGTTGGGTGTATTTTATTAAATAAACATTTGTATGTAAGATATAAGTTAATTGTTGGTTGAGTGTTTGTATTTGTGTATTTGTTTTCTATATGCTTGCTAGTCTTAAATTTATGAGAAATTGAGTACCTTGTGAACTTTTGTGGTGAATTTAATTGAATTTGGAGTATTTGATTATAGGGGTGTAACTATAAAATATTAAAACTGCAAAAATTGTGGGGGTGTACCTACCCGCATAGGGTAAGGTGTGGGTCCAATATTTTGGACCCGTTTACATCGACCCCTTGGAGCCATACCCGTTTGGGTCTGACACATACCCAGTCCACTTGGCCGTTTTGCTAGGTCTAGTACTAACTCAACAACGAACACCTAAAACTCCACCAATTATAAATAATAATCTTCTTATCATTATCATTCAAAAAACCATTCGGAATAATAATAACAACATCTATAAGAACAAACACAAACTTTATTCACTGTGCAAACTTCCCAAACAGGAAGAATTCACATGAGGGAAGACAGTGTTCGCAAATGAAAGCATTTAAAAAAAAACCCAATCATACATTATGGGCTACATTACTTATAGATCAGCCCACTAGAGAATAAGACCCAAAAACCATATCAACATAATTTTGAGCCTAATCAATCATAAGTCAGTCCACTTAAACATTAAACCCCCTTAATTCAGTTAGCCCATCAATATAATTAAATCCACCAATTTAATTAAGCCCACCAATTAATAAATAAAACCTAATAACCCAACAATCAACTGGCCCTCAATAAAACAGCTGGCCCTTTTAAACAATAAAACTCAACAGCCCAACTATTTCAATTAACCAAACACCATTAAGTCCGATTATTTCAATTAAATCCAAACACCATTGGACCTAATTACTTCCATTGAACCCAAACACCAATTTAATTAAATCTCAAGTCTTATATCCTCCAATATCCATCAATTCATGGAGTTCATAAACATATTAAAATACATATACAATATATAAAAGAACTTTCTTTATTATAACAATTCCACCAACAAAGGGTGTCTAACTTGGGAATTTATAAACAAGCCAAACATTTGTCTCTCACCCATTCTTTCCAGTTCCATAAAGACAACCACAGCAGACAACGCCCAAAAATTTCACCCAACAAGCAACCTGTCCATTCTTTAATTAACCAATTCTTATTTCCCACTCAAAACAGAATGGGTGTTTGATAGATTACCTGAAAAATGTTATTCCGAAAAAGTATTTTAAGTTGAATTGAGTTGGATTAAATCGATTTGGATCATATTATGAAAATGATAAAATATTTGAAAAGTATATCAATGTTTGATAAAATACTAAATAGTTGTTTGATATATATTTTTAAAATAAAATAGTTGTTTGATACATTTTTTGAAAATATTTAAGATTATTTTTTTAACCCCTACATTTTTTAATTTAGCGAAATAATCCCACAATCAAAATTTAAAAATTAACTAAAGCATCCCAACCACCCAAGAAGACAGCCAGCCATTATCACCGGACGATAGTCGACTGTCGTCGAAATGATGCACGACCGGTTGGATTTGACCGATCGTGCACCGATATAGTCATTTCTGACCAGATCTATGGTTAGAGATATTTTCGACCAGATCTCAGCTAGAATCTAGTCATCAACAACCAAATCTCTGGCCGTAGATCTAGCCATTTTCGGCTAAGTCAATGATAGATCTGACCAAAAACGGCCAGATCGGTGCACAACTGGTCAGATCTGACTGGTCGTGTGCTGTTCCAACCACGTACATAAGAATTTAACAAGATATATAAATACTTATATATACATACCAATTTAACTCCATATATATAAGAAAGAGAACCAAAATAAACCCATCAAAACAAAGACAAATAACAAGCATTTTTTAGATAACAACTTTCCCCAAAGTAAAGCTCAACCCAGCCGAAACATGGAAAACGTCTCACTCAGAACACAAACCCCACACTTCTAAAGTCCAACCGAAGCATAAAGAAAAGACAATTTTAAACAACTTCACAATTTTCTCAAATTTCATCAGAACATTAAATTAAAAATCATAACTTAACATGCAAAATAGAGATTTAAGCTTTTAGGGGACAATTCAGTTTGATCCACTCACCTCGCTAAGTCTTCTTCTTTCTTTCTCCCACTCTTCCTCTCGGCCGAACTCCCTTCTTCTTTTCCTTCTCTTCTCTTCTCCTTTTACTTTCTTTTCTTTTCTCTCCCATTTTTCTTTCTCTTCTTGTTGTCCTTTTTCCTTCTTTTCTGTTCTCTTCCCTTTTTCTTTCTCTTCTTGTCCTCCACTTATTTTGAGCGAACACCGTTCATCAAAATATTTGGCAAATTTTCTCAGCCCCTCGTTTCATCTATTGCACTACACCCCCATAAAAGTTTCAATTTGTTATACTTTACCCCCAAAAATCAAAAACTAAAATTTGATAAAATTCCATAAAAATACAGAGTATTACAACGCGATCCAAATAAGGTCGTGACAGTTGGTATAAGAGCAAGAAAGAAGGCATCGACATTGTGGTGTTCCCTTCTAAACGACCTTGGCCAAAGATGTCTCTCGTAAGCTTGTGTAGAAAATGATGGGGTCCCTAAGACGCATGTTAAACACTGTGAGAGTGGAAAGTTGACATAGTGATGTATAACAAATGATACTGAGAGCAGGCAACTTGAGAAGTCGAAGAAGCATGTGCGAGACACATGCTGGGCGTGCAACATGTGGGCATTGACAATAGTGTAGCATGGAAGTGAGTAGTGGTATCGTGTGACATAGGCGGAAGCATGTATCTTCCGAGGTGTCGTAATGGGTTGACACGACACGGAGTCACGCCTAAAGGTAATTGGCGTCACTTAAGCCATCAAGTAGTGCCACAAACTGAAAACTTTGACGACTGTCTTGTGGGCATTTGCAAGAATAATATGCACGAGGACGTGCATACAAATGGGTGTAGGAGCTAGAGTGTCACGATCTTATTTCGCAACGTCGTGACAAAAGCGGCAAGGTGGAGATTATTGGGATAAGTGGCTCATTTTCCTAATTGTTTCCTTGTAAAATTGTTATTTCATTGGGAAGTTAATTTAATAAGGAATACAATTGTTATAAGAATGTGAATCATATTAGGAATGTAATTAGGAGAGTCCTATTAGAAATTGAAATATGAATTCTATTAGAAATAGAATATCACATATACTACTTATAAATATAAGAATGAGAATCAATTCAAGGTTACGAGAGGATGTGAGTACACAGGGTATTAGATATTATAGTGTTATGTACTCTTGTATCTCTTGTTCATGAAAATATAGTGAATTTTTCTCATCATGGATGTAGGCAAGTTATGTCGAACCACATTAAATATTGTGTTCTTTGTGTGTGTGTGTTTTCAAGCTTACTTAGAGCCAATCACTATAGTTTAAGCTCTAAGGTTGCGCAATCCCAATAAGGTCGTAACAATTGGTATCAGAGCAGAAAAGAAGACGTCAACTCTACGGTGTTCCCTTCTAAAGGTAACCCATTGAAAGTGCATTGGAAAGGTCTCGAGCTTATAAAGGGCCACATTAGAAGCGTATTAGGGAGATGTTGGACTTATAAATGGGAGACTTCCTCTATCTAATAGGATAGCCTAATATATATAACTTAATTTGAGACACTAATTTATAGTCATTGATAAATCACAATCCAACTATTGAAAATGTAATAAAATGGCACATAAAATAGCTATTTGTAACTTTTCATTGAACAATCGTAAAATTATTTCAAATCAAAGACTAAAAATTACATTCGGTTCATGAACCGAAGACCTATCTCCATACACACACACACACATACGTCCGCGCACATAAGCACACGCGCACGCATACACACACGCGTCCGTACACACAAGCACAAGCACACGCACACACACACATACAGACGCACATATGCACATGCACTCATGCACGCACACGCACGCATGCATATGCATGCACGCACCCATATGCACGCACGCACGTACACATATGCGTACACACACATGCGCGCACACACATAGATGAACCGAATACGAGATTGTATTGGTGAGGTTGAATCTTTAGTAGTGATATTGGGTGGTCATGTTGCCATCGAGGCTGTAATGCGTACCATTTTTCCAAATGCACATCATGACTCCTATTGTCATCAACTGAAGATGAACATAAAAGTTAGGTACAGAAAAGTCAAGGTCATTGAGGGATTGTATTGGAAAACGGCTAAGGCGTATCTAATGTTTGATTTTTGAGCACACATGGCTGCTATTTATGCAATGAACCTTGGTGTCGGTGCATACTTATAGGGTATGGGATATTAGAGATAGGCAAGGTCTCATTTTAATGGACTTCAATATACCATAATGATAACAAATATAGGTGAGTCCTTCAACGTGTTGGTATGACATGCTCATGGTTTGTCGATCACTATGCTCACTGAATTCATTTGGAGGATACTACAGAGATGGTTTTATGAGAAACGAAACATGACATATAAGTATAAAATGTTTATTAAACTACTAATTCCTAGTTCTCGATACATACTATACTGACCATTATTTTGTTTTCACTTATTACAGTTGAATGGGATAAACATCTAACTCCCCAGACTACAAATATGGTTGCCAACCATGTAAGGAAATCGGTGAACATGATCGTCCACCCGATTAGTAATCATCTATACTAGGTCCAGGGTGGGAATAAAAACCACGGGATGGTCAATCTGTAGGAACAAACGTGTACATGTAGGAAGTTCCAGTTGTAGCAGATACCGTGTGCACACATAGCTGTAATTGCAAGGTTTCTATGCCTTTTGGATTTCTACCAACCGGTTAATCGGTATTACACAACTGAGACTGGATATACTTAGTAATCTTTTGTGTCTTCCGATTGACGACCTGCTCATACCGGCTTGGGATCGCATTTTTCATAGAGTCAAACGTTATTTTCCAAACGTCAATCCCCTAAGGTTATTTGTTAAACAATGAAAGGTAGTGGACTAACTACATAACCTCTGTCTTAATGATCATCCTATTCTCTGCGTCTAATAAATCGACATGTAGACAAAACAATGCCGCCCTCTTCATTGCGTCCTTGTCAAGTTTGCATATAGACCTCGTATCCTTAAAAACTTTTGTAAGGATACTATACGCTACTAATTTCGGTTTTTAGGGGAATATAGACCTCGTATCCTGCGACCTACAGTCGATGGAAGATATTTGTTAATGTTTGTGAGTTGATTAAATCTCAGCCTAGTCACCAGTGCGAACTCGTATTGACTGAAGCGAATGTCCACACAGTTGATACATAACCAAAACTCTTCCTTAGGATCTCCCCTTGTAATCTCTCGTAAGAGTACTGAATGTGTAAGTACTCCACTGAATCTAAAGGCGTCCAGCTCTAAGTATGGCCCCAAACAAGTGTTTTTGAACATGGCTTTTTGCTTCTTGTTCAGTGTCCGTCAAGTTTCTCTAAAGTGCTTGGATGCCGTATATACTTCCTTTATCACGATTAAAAACAACAAAATGCACAACATTAACACGATTAAAATAATGTTTAAATTATATTAAAAAAAAAAAACTAAAACCTTAAACCGTGACATTTAACATAAACTTTAAAAAGTTAACATAAACCTAACAGTGATACTAAATCGGCAAAAAAAGAGCCAAGAAACTAGCTTTTTTACCCATCTCAACCAATTTCCAATTGACCGTAAACCTGCAATCGTAATGTCGCCATTAATTTTGTTCTCACCACCAAAAATTTGCACAAAATTGTTGAAAGTCAATTCCCTAAAGTTAGTTCAACAAATCAGTTGTTGATTATTCTCCAATAATTGATTGAAAACTCAAAAGTGAAAATAGGCTCCAAAGAATTTTTTTTTGAAATGGTTGAAAATGATGGAAAACTTGGTTTATATATGGGGGCATTTTTATTTGGTGGCCATATGGGCATAGCGCTTAGGATTTTAGTTATATTTGTAGAGCCCCCAAGTTTTGGTTATTTTAATTAAAACCCTATAAATAATAGGAAACAAAGGTTTAATCTGCGAACATGGCAGTAATTTCACTCCCAAATAATACAAAGCTAATTAAAAGTTTCCAGATAAGCTTAAGTTTCTTCCTCGTAGATTAGACCCGCCAAAATCCTTTCCATCTTCAACGGCCAAACAACTTCCATTCGTTCATGGCCTTCTCTTTATCTTCTCCCACTCTCACTTTCTCCCACAACCTGTCTTTCACTTTCTCCACAGACACCAAATCGTAATATCCTCTCTGTCCGTTTCACGTTTCCTCTCAGCAGAAAACAATCTGCAAGATTTGGCCTCCTCAAGGTTCAATGCAAGTCTAAACAAGATGATACAACGGTTGGTCTTCTAATTTTACTTTAATTCTATGTTCTATTCATGATTATAGCTTGTGGGGTTGGTTCTTTTAGTGTGTTTTAGCTTTCACTGGCGCATATTTTTGATGTATTGAAAAATGTGGGCTGCTCATGCTAGTTAGACTGCATTTATTTGCACATTTTTATGAAATTGAGGTAAATTATTTGCTAGAGCAATGTAATGAAGGTAGATTTATAAGATTTTTTACTTGCACTTTTTAGTCAGGGTGGTGGCTGTCGTACCGATGGCAATATTATTACTTATTAGATTCGGCAAATCAATAATTTCTCTTCGCTTAGTGAAGCATAGTTTTTGACATATTTCTTGGATTGGGGGTGAATTCCTTGTAAATTTAAAGTTGTGTGGAAAAAATGTTGAATATATTTAAGGATATAAGGAAAAATTGACAGACATTTGGAAATGCCATATTGTTGTAAATAATTTTAGTTTATTATTCATTATTATTAAGTGTGGTGGGGTTCCGTCTGAAACCTGTGATGGCTCTTTTATGGTGGCTGTGCGCTTCGCTTACGTTTTCCTTTCCTGCTAGCTGCATTTTGCTGTCAAGATATAATTTGTGTTCTACCGGCATGGATCCTTTTGTTTGTCGTCTCTTCCATGACCTAAACCCAGGATATTAGTTTTGCTTTACAACCAGAATTTTATGAATGAAATTGCCTTGCCTTTCAGGATTAATAAAGTTGTACACTGCTCGGTGGTTTTCTTTTTTCAGTTCTCTGTTTCCGCCATAGCGATTAGACCTTTATAGTGTTGGACCAGAATAATTGAGGAAATTATATTCCTCTTGAGTTAATCACAGTATCTAAATTGCATTTATAGTTATGTAGGAGCTGGAGTATTGGCATAGTATCCCGACCAAATTGTGCATATCAGCTTTTGGAAATGGGATGAAGACAGCTAAGACTCTGATTGCCGCTATCTTCATTTTTGTCCAAATTTCATCTCCGTTGTGTATGATTGGCTGGGAACTTTGGTCTGTTTCTCCTGCAAAGGCAGTGCTTTATTCTCCTGACACCAAATTCCCGAGAACTGGAGAACTTGCTTTAAGAAGAGCAATCCCCGCAAACACGAACATGAAGGCAATACAGGTAGATATATAATAATTACATTGTGTTCTCATACTCTCTAACTTGAATATAAATCAATATCTACCTTTGTTTTTGTTTTAGGATTCTCTGGAGGACATATCATTTTTGCTAAGGATTCCTCAGAGAAAACCTTATGGAACCATGGAGGGTAATGTGAAGAAAGCTTTAAAGGTATTCATTTATTTTTCAAAGTAACTTATTAAAAATGAGAAGGAATTTCAAATAAAGGAGTGGTGATAATAGAGACTTCCTAGTCTAATGCAATTCAGAAGATTTTTGACCGAGGGATATTACCAATTTTTTGTGTTTCAATTTTAGTTCTGGAGTTTCTCCTTTCAGATTGTCCTGTAGATTCACCATTTTGTTGTTTTTGCTGCCAATTACTGTACCTCTTCTATTATTTCCTGCTAATGCGGATTGCTATTTGAATTAGAAAAGTTTTCTCCGTTGGTATTGTTTTCTTGGAAACCATACATAATTGGCAGTATTATCTTGTTAAATTCATTTACTTCTGAAACGTTAAACTCTTCTCTTCATTCATGCCATATTTTATTTTTCATGTTGTTCTCTTTATTTTAATACATTTCCGCTCTGTTCTTTTCTCCTTTTGTACGTCAGATATCATGATTCTGAATGGATAATTTTCATTCTTCTGAATTCAGATAGCAACAGATGAAAAGGACTCTATACTCGCTAGTATCCCAACGGATCTAAAGGAAAAGGGTTCTAAAATGTATGCATCTCTCATTAATGGGAAGGTATAAGACTTTAATTTGAAAGAAGAAATTGAAATTTACTTTAGAAGAGAAAAACAACCGGGTTCATATTAAATCTTCTTTTATTTGCTATGACTCATAAGTCATATACACTAACTACTGCTAGTGCTGGATTGACTGAGATAATATTATATTATACGAAGACCTTAGTTTGACCATACAAGCATTTTAGATTTCCTTTCTACTCGTTTTGATGTGCATTTTTTGGGGTCAAGTCTACCTGGTATCCCTTCCAGATATGCAGTTGGACTAATTCATAGGTGCACGACCTGAAATCAGCAACCTATCACTGAAGAATGAAAACTTTCTTATTTCTTCTTTATTCTAATGCATCTCATTACATGGCTTTAGTCTGCGTGGCAATAATGTCTTGAAAATCTAATATATGTCACCACAAAATCTTCATTTTACAGGGTCATTGCTGAACCCACTGGAATGATATTTCAGTTTTCTTTTTTCAATAGGGTGGTTTGCAAGCACTCCTAAAATGTATTAAGGATCAGGACCCAGATAAAGTACCTGTTGGCGTTGCGGCATCTCTGGATACTGTTGCAGAATTGGAGTTGCTACAGGCAAGTGCAGTTGTTCTGCTAATAGCATATGATATTTCCGATGCATGAACAGCATATATATTTGATAAATGAATTGTCATCATTTCTTAAAATTTTAACCACTTCATTGATAATATTTATCTGCGATAAATTTGCCTATAAATTCAATAATAGCAAGTAGAAATTTAATTAGGACTATGTGAGCATGTTAAATATCTCACTGAACATTGTTTACAACAGGCTCCTGGGTTGTCCTTTTTGTTGCCTGAGCAATACTTGAAATATCCAAGGTCAGTCATCTCCAAGAATGATTGGTTTATTTTTCAGTCTCTATTTCAATGTGCATTGCTATATGCATATTAAATTGACTATTTATTGTAACTATTTATTCTGATACTGGAACCATTTTAAATTACCATTCCTTTCAGTGCTAGAATTCTAATTTGTTTCTTTAACTGCTTTGTGATAAAAATTGACTTATTTGATTGAAACATGATGAACTTTGTTGTGAAAGATAAGTAGACTTTTTGTTTTTATCATCTGTCCTGAAATTTGAAATTGATGCTCTTTCATTTGTAGGCTTACAGGGCGAGGAATTGTTGAACTCACCATTGAGAAAGGAGATGGTTCATCATTTTCCCCAGAAGCTGGGGGTGAACAGAGGAAAACCGCCACAATCCAGGTATGCTAAATCGAGTTTGTTGAGTCCTATTAACTTCTTCTTTTCTGCTATGATTCTAGTGGCCGGTTGCGTGAATATGTTTTACAACACCAGAAACTGTTTCTCGCTCTGTTCCAGTCTCTCTCTCTCTCTCTCTCTCTCTCTCTCTCTCTCCCTCTCTCTCTCTTAAGCATGGACATATTTCAATTTCATCTATTGTCACACACTAACTCTATTGATTCCTTGTTGCTTCTGTTATGGGCTGTCGCTCAAATTCATTGTGGTTGCATGGTAATGGTTACCTACAGGGCCAATATCTTGATTACTGTTCTCTTTTCACACTTTGACTCTTTCTTCCACCATCAAGATCATCTCTTGAGTGGTGGCTAAACACAATCACTAGACCAATCTCTTATCACTCTAAATGGGCTGCACTTGTATGCAGTTATATGAATGTTATTATTCGATATAATATAAATTTTGGCTAAAAATCAATTAATGGATTCAGGTTGTTCTAGATGGATATTCAGCACGACTAACGGCTGGGAATATCGCAAAACTGGTAAGGTAGTTGAACCTCACCTTAGCCTCATTGTGCTCTCTGTATATGAATCACGTGATCTTGATTTTCCATCCTTTATCCTATACGTTCTATTTTTGTCTTTGTTATAATTAAACGGTGCATCATAATAATGAATATAGAGGAAATTTAACAATTGTAGTTGATCTGACTAAACAATGGACAAAACGCTTTGACTTGTTAACTAAGCAAGACCAACTTTTTAAGAATACAAATTGCTCAAAAACAGTGAAAAAAAAAAAAAAAAAATGAAATTTGTTGGCGCATCATTTCATTTCTTCCTTTACCTTCTCCAAAACTTACATGTAATTATAACTAGGTAAGTAATCAAATTCTTAGAACAAAGTGTTGTTATTGACTTGGATCTTTTTGTTGAGGATTAATCAATGGATTTCTTCTAATATGCTGAACTTTTCCATGGAATTCTGATAGTCCTGCTAATACCATGGTTAAAAAAGATGTTTTTTGAAATTTTATTGTTCTTTTCCTTGAATGGAGAGCTTAGAATTATTGGACCATACATTCTCTCCTGATAGAATAGACAAAGATTTTTGACAAATTTTCAAGTGATTGATGGAGCATATGATGGGACAAGACTCAATTGCACTGAACAAGCCATTCTGACGGATAGCGGTCTTGATAAGAATAGCGGTTATAGTGTTCCCTTGGAAATAAATCCATCTGGGCAATTTGAACCCTTGTACAAAACAACCTTAAGTGTGCAGGTGCATCATCTATTATAGCTAGAATTTGGTTAATATCTTCTTCTAGATTAGCTATTCTCAATCTATTATTTTTGCTTGAAAGGATGGGGAATTGCCGGTTCTTCCACTATCAGTTTATGGAGCTGTTGCTATGTGTTGATGCGTGATTTAGACACCAACTAATTGACACGTGCGCAGCGTTGATTGGGCTAGGAACACACGTGAATATGGATTGTGAATATGAAATAAATGCAATGAGAATTTTTAAAGTGGTTCAGATGCTAAGGTAGCAAATCCTACATCCACTGATTTGTATTAATATGGTGGGTCAGGTCGCTAAAGCGGACTGACTTACAGAAAAGTTATGAAAAGTAAATGTGTTTACAGGAGAGAGAGAGAGAGAGTTTCTCAATGTAAAAATGGCCGAATCCCCTTAATGAAGGGGTCTTCCTCTTCTTATACCAAGCTGAATGCGTGTAATCATCATTAAATCCTTGGGTTGGTGTGTGTGTCAGGATGTAATCTGGCTTTACGTCCCATTACCCATTTCCCAAGCCGATTTTACGCGATTTGGAGCAGGTTAGCGAACACGGGGAGCTCCAGGGCACTTGGCAGGCCTGACGTGCGCGTATCGTTCTGACGGGAGTAGGCCACGTTTCGTCACGCGACTCCACGTCAGCCCTTTATTTCCCAGGCATAACAGAAGTCTTCTAGTTTTTAAGGTTTGAGGATCGAACCTTGGAAACTAAGTCATGCCGCGATTGGAGGTTCTGGTTGTTTCGACCTGAATGGAAGAAGCTTGGGACAGGACATTTTGCGAACACGACCTCGCACAATTCTTGCTCAAACGACCTGACAATCATCATTTTAGCGACCTGGATTTGTCGGACGCTCTTTTCCGTGCCTTGGAGAGATTCAATGAACCTGCATCCACTCTGTCAGGCGCTCTGCACGCGCTGCAGTGTCTGCCAGGAGCATTAAATGCGTTGTGCTGACTCGACGTCGTTTTGACAGCTTTAACTGCACGACGCATTTGAAACGACGACCCCCATCACGACATTTAATGCGACGTGGGGCGCATTAAATGCGGGGAGAGAGAGAAGGCTGTCGTTTCGGTTCTGAGAGGTTGTAACCGTCGATTCGCAGTCCATATAAAAACTCACATTTTTCAGATGAGGTCACGAAAATCCCTTTTGCTTCGAGTGCTAAGCCTTTGCAAACCAGAAGTTCTTCTTTTCCGATTGGCGCTTCTCAGGCATCTAAAATGAGTTTCGGCCTCGGTCACGCATCCCAGAAGGTAAGATTCTTTTTTCTCCTTCCTCTTTTTTTTTTTTTTTTTTGTTTGGTTGGTGGGCAACGGCGTTGGGTCTCCTGGTGTTCCACCAGAGACGCGCCACTGTTGCCGGGCTCGAGCCGTGGGTGGCGGCTCGAGTTACTGTTAGGGTTTTAGGAATTTGTCCCATGCCGCCGCATGGGACAAAATGCGAAGGCTAAAATGACCGTGTCTGTTGGTGTTGCAGACTCTGGAATAGAACCGTCAACATCCAGACCCGAGGAAGGAACCAGCTCGTCCTCGCTGAAAGTTCCCGAGGACGCATCCCTTGACGTCTTCTCGGCTCACGCGAGAAGAGCTGGATAGGATTAAGAAACAGTTCAATGTCCGCGCAGAGGTGTTCCTCAACCACACCCGGTCATCATGGCATCCTACTGATGGCCTTGCTGCGATCTCCGAAGAGATCTTCAAGGGTAGAGGGATGATTCCCTTCCATCCTTTCATCAGGTCGGTCCTGGATCACTTCGGGATCACACCGATGTAACTCATACCAAACACGTATGTCATCGCCGTCGCGATGTACATCGCGTGCTGCGAAAGCGGCTTGGGCAAGCCAACGGCAGTGGAGCTCGGCGTCGCCTATTACCTTAAAAAGAGTAGGGACAAGGATTCATACTACTTGTCCCAGTGACCTACCATCGCCGAGGGGAACATAGCTATCCCAGCAACGCGGGGGCCTACGAGATGAAATTCTTCTTTTTCTGCTATGACGGCTACTGCCGCTTTCAGATACCAAGTAGGTTCTTCCTCGCTAGGCATATTATCTGTTCGCATGCTCTATAATAACGACCTGTATTCTTTTACAGTTAACAGAACGACCAGCCAAGACTTACTTGATGACCCGGACAGGCTCGTATCTTTTGGAGTTCTTCCTGAGGAAAGCCGGGACGCGAGGAAGCTTGTGACAACCGCGAACTTGCGAAAGTACGGTTTTATCAATAGCAAAGCGTCTTTAGAGCCCCTAGAAGGTAAGTTACATTGATTTCTTTCTTGGTCGCGGAGTAGTTTTGTCTACTAACGCACTTGCATGCAGAAACTATGCCCCCGAAGGAGTCCGAGCAGCCTCGCCGAGCACCGTTCGTCTTCCCTCGATCGAGGAGAGAGAGAGCAGCCAAAGCTGCTCGTCTTATTCCGGCACGACCGGTGCGAACTGTCGCTCCTTCACAGCCCCAACCTGTGCAAGAAGCGACCAAGGCAGAACAGGTCGCTCAGGCACCACCGGCTCGCCCAAGAAGGAAGGTTTCGGCCCAAAGGTCGAAGAAGAGGAAACAGGTTCAGGTCGAAGAGTCTGAGACCGAATCCGAAGAAGAGCCCTTGAGGTCGCGAAAGGACTCAAGGAGGTCGGGCAAGGAACCTGCAAGTGAGGCGATCACCGCCGACAATGCGAAGGACGCACCAGTGCTGGACTCGTTAGGTAGCCTGCCTGAGTACCTGCAGCCGATAGTCTATTCTCTGCTCGAGTGTGGACTATCAGAATCTTACGATGAGTTTGCTGACACAGGCGACGACCTGATGACCACGTCGTTCCAGCATCTAAGCAAGGTAAACGAGTTGCTCTTAAAATTTCATTCTAGTTCATTTCTAACCATTTCTTGCTCGCAGGCTCTACTTGCGATGAGGATGTCTATGGAGAAGACTCGGCTGGGAGCTGCAAAGGGGTCCAGCAACCTAAAGGAGGAGGTCACGAAGCTCAAGAAAAGCCTGGAGTCTGTCGAAGCTAAAAGAACGCAAGCATTCGATGCGGCGAACAGGTATCTGAGCCAAAAGGATGCTGCTTTACGAACGGTGGACTTCCAAAAGGCGGAGCTTGAGCGACGTGCGGAGGAAGTGAAGGAACTTCAAAGGACAACCGCCAGGCTCTCCAAAGAGGTCGGGGAGAAGGACCAGGAGATCCAGACGACCTCCATATGGGCCCAGCAAGTTGAACAGGAAAGAGAGGCCTCCGAACAGCAGAGGCAAGCTCTTGAGGCCGAACTCTAGGAGAGCCGGGAAAAGATTGCTTCACTGACTGAAGAAATGCGGATTCAGTCAGAGGAGACGGAGGAAAAGGCCGCCAACTGGGCGATCAGGTCCATTTATTCCCTCCGATTAAGAAACCCAGATATGGACATTCCCGACCTCCCGAAGGGGTGGCAAGAGACTTTGCGGATTATGGCGGAGGAAGATGATCAGGCAGCCGCGGCTACTCGACGATCCGAC
Source organism: Pistacia vera (assembly GCF_008641045.1). Classification (NCBI taxonomy): domain Eukaryota; kingdom Viridiplantae; phylum Streptophyta; class Magnoliopsida; order Sapindales; family Anacardiaceae; genus Pistacia; species Pistacia vera. Next base: position 1,025,184 of record NW_022195685.1, read on the forward strand.
CAGGCAGGGGGTTCTGGTTCTGCTTCGAAGGATCCCCCCGACCAGCCGTAGTATAATGAGTCGACTCCATTGTAATTGGGTCTAACTTTTGTTTGTACATAAATGAAGATACATTTTGTTTTCAATTTCAGTTCGCTTTTTCATACATAAGTTCAATTTACAATTCAGTTTTACATAGGCAATATTACATGCGAATTCTTACACGCGAACAGAACACATACGAACTGTTTCCAGCGAACAAAATTAAGCTTTACATTAAAAAGGAAACTAACAAAAACTGATTGAGAGCTGAGTTCGGGATTACTGATAGTATGGCCGGAGGTGTTCGGCATTCCAAGCTTGGGGTACTTTGGAATCGTTCAGTCTTTTGAGATGGTAAGTCCCCGGTCTGATCACCTTGTCGACCCGATACGGCCCTTCCCAGTTAGGTCCTACTACCCCCGCACTCGGCTCTCTGGTCCCAAGGAGAACTTCCTTTAGCACAAGGTCCCCGACCTGGAAGTCTTTTCGCTTGACCTTTGAATCGAAAAACCTCTTTGCTCGCTGTTGGTAGGCTACTATCCTTAGCGAAGCCTTACTGCGATGCTCTTCAACGAGATGCAAGCTTGCCCTCATAAGTGCTTCGTTTTCAACCTCATTGTACAAGTCCCTCCAAAGAGAACCAGTTCCCACCTCTACAGGAATCATCGCTTCGCAGCCATAGGCTAGCGAAAAAGGGGTCTCTAAGGTAGAAGTTCTTGGAGTTGTCCTGTACGCCCATAAGACTTCGGGGAGATCGTCAGCCCAATTTCCTTTGGCCGCCCCGAGCTTGGCCTTTAGAGTGTGCTTGATGGTCTTGTTGATTGCTTCAACTTGGCCATTTGCTTGCGGTCTGGCGACTGAGGCGAATTTTTTATGGATGCCCAGCTCGTCGCAGAACTGTTTGAACTCCTCGTTGTCAAATTGTTTTCCATTGTCCGAGATGAGGGTGTGGGGAATTCCGTAGCGGCACACTATGTTCTTGAAAACGAAGTCTTTCAACTTTCTGGTCGTGATCGCGGCCAGAGGTTCGGCTTTCACCCATTTTGTAAAATAATCGACCGTGACCACGGCATACTTGACCCCTCCCTTTCCAACTGGCATGGGACCGATGAGGTCGATCCCCCACATGGAGAATGGTCAGGGGCTAGACATTGTTATCAGCTCGTGCGAGGGGGCTTGCGGAATGTTCACGAACCGTTGGCACTTGTCACATTTTTTGACAAAATTGTGCGTATCTTCCTGGATCCGGGGCCAATAATATCCCTGGCGAACAACCTTGTTCCTAAGAGATCGAGCAGTTGTGTGATTACCGCAGATTCTTTCGTGAATTTCCCTCATAATGTAGTATGCTTCTTCACTGGTTACACATCGGAGGAGAGGGGCATTGAATATTCTTTTGTACAGCTGGTCCCTGATGAGTGTGTAACGAGCAGATCTTGCTCGCAGGACCCTTGCCTCGACCTTGTCGTCTGGCAAAATCCCATCCTTGAGGTACTGGAAAATGGGAGTCATCCAAGAATCCTGTTGAGTCATGTTCAAGGCCTGTTCGGTTGAGCTGATAGTTGGAGCATCCACGAAACGAACAGGAATGTTGTCTGGAACCTCTGAGTCCAACGACGAGGCTATCTTTGCTAAGGCGTCCGCTATAGAATTGTTGTCTCTGGGGATCTGAGTGATCTCAAAATGCTTTAATGACCCCAGAGCGACCTTGGCCTCTTTCAGGTAGCGGACCATGTTCTCTTATTTAGCTTGGTATTCCCCTAAAATTTGGTTGACGACCAGCATGGAGTCGCTGTAAATGCTGATCACGGTTGCACCCATTTCTTTGGCAAGTCGCAACCCGGCGAGCAAGGCTTCATACTCGGCCTCATTATTGGTCGCCTTAAACCCGAACAGGAGAATACCATGAATTCGAGCCCCTTCGGGGCTTACAAGGAGAAGACCTGCACCGGTTCTTTTCCTGTTCGATGACCCGTCGACGTAGAGGTTCCAGGTCGACAGGTTCTGCATACTTTCTTGCACGACCTCGCTAGGTTGTTACTCGCTCGGGAGATAGGAAAATTCTGAGATGAAGTCTGCAACAGCTTGCCCTTTGGTGGTCGATCTGGGCTTGTACTTTAGGTCGAATTGGATCAGTTCCATGGCCCATTTGAGCAGCTTACCCGAGGCTTCTAGTTTCTAGAGGACCTGCCTGAGGGGGTAATTAGTCATTACGTTGATTGTATGGGCATGGAAGTAAGATAGCAGCTTTCTGGACGCGATCAGCAGAGCAAAGGCTAGTCGCTCCATTTCTGGATACCGCTTCTCAGCATCCGATAAACGCTTGCTTGCATAATAGACTGGCCACTGTGCCTTTTCCTCTTCCCGCACTAAAGCTGCACTGACCACGAACTAAGAGACGGACAGGTAGATGAGCAGGATTTCCTGTGGAAGAGGCTTAGAGAGGAGAGGTGGCTTCCCTAGGTGTTCTTTTATACTCTGGAATGCTTGCTCGCATTCGGGAGTCCATTCGAATTTCTTGTTCGCCTTCAGAACATTGAAGAATGGTAAGCAGCGGTCTGTTAGCCTCGATATGAAGCAACTAAGTGCCGCTATCCGCCCATTTAGACTCATGACCTACTTCTTGCTGGTCGGGCTCTCCATATCGAGCAGGGCTTGGATCTTCTCAGGGTTGATTTCTATGTCCTGCTGATTAACCATATACCCCAGGAATTTTCCCGATGACACTCCGAACGAACACTTGAGAGGATTTAGCTTCATTCTGTAGAGTCGAAGAATGTCAAACATCTCAGCGACATGGGCAATGTGTTCTGAGGCGACCTGGGATTTGACCAGCATATCGTCCACATAGACTTCCATTGTCTTCCCGATCTGGTCGGAGAACATTCGGTTGACCAACCTCTAATAGGTCACGCTTGCTTTCTTGAGACCGAAAGGCATAACTTTGTAACAGTATAGCCCCCGGTCCGTAATGAAGGACGTATGCTCCTCATCTGGCCCGTACATCAGGATTTGATTGTATCCCGAGTACGCATCCATAAAGCTCAGCAACTCATGCCCTGAGGTGGCATCAACGAGCTGGTCGATCCTCGGTAGAGGGAAGCTGTCTTTCAGGCAAGCCTTGTTGAGGTCGCTGAAATCAACGCAGGTCCGCCACTTGCCGTTTGGCTTCTTTACCAGGACCAAGTTGGCGACCCAGGTCGGGTAGAGCGCCTCTCGGATGGACCCATTTCGGAGGAGGTTTTCCACTTCCGATTTTAGTGCGGCGTACCGCTCTGGATCCATCGCTCTTCTTTTCTGGCGAACCAGTCTGGCTTCACTGCTAATGTTTAATGAATGGCAGATAATGTCCGAGCTGATCCCGACCATATCTGCATGCGACCAGGCAAACACGTCAATGTTTTCCTTTAAGAAGTCTATCAGCTCGGAAGCGAGTTGAGGGTTGAGACAGCTCCCAATCTTTAATACTCGGCTCAGCTCTTTCGGATCAACCGAAACTTCGGTCAAATCCTCAACCGGGCCACTAGGAGGAATTTCCTGAACTCGCGGATCTATGTTATCCTCCGCTGGACCAGGCTGTGGCTCAATCCGACTGATCGCCATAGCCTGGCGAGGCACACATCGCGAAATACCCTTTCCTTTGTCTGTCATCTGCACCGCTTTTATATAGCATTCGCGAGATGCGCTTTGCAATCCGCTTACTTCCCTTATCCCTGTTGGAGTGGGGAACTTCATCTTGAGGTGATAAATGGAAGTGACTGCCTTGAAGCTTCTTAACAGAGGTCGCCCCAAGATTCCATTAAAGGCCGATGGGCAGTCCACGACCAGAAATTCGGTAACCCTAGTCACCTCGTCTAGTCGCTGAGCGTGAGCGTGACTGGTAGCTGGATTGTTCCTCTGGGGATCAGGTGGTCCCTTGTAAAACTGTAGAGAGGTATCGAGGCGGGCTTTAGGTCGGCCTCGTCTAAGTTCATTCTATCGAAAGCAGTCTTGAACAGGATGTTCACAGCACTTCCGTTGTCCACAAGTATTCTGCAGACATTATGACACCCTATCAGGGGTGTGATCACCAGGGCATCTTCGTGAGGATGGTGCAAGCGAGCTGCTTCCCTTTCGCAGAAGGTGATCGACTCCTCCTTTCGAGCCTTTTGTGGTCTCTGCGAAGTATTCATTACTCTGATCGGGTTGTGATATGCTTCGCGAGCATACCTTTCTTACGCTCCTCGCGTGTTCCCCGCGAGGTGTGGTCCCCCAAAAATTATATTAACGCTACTGTACCCGCTGCGATCACGACGTTTTTTCTTTTGCTCCCCTTGGCTCTCCTTTGGGGAGTCATCAATATACTCCTTGAAGTGCCCCTTTTTAATGAGCTCTTTGATTGCCTGCTTTAGGGCTCGACATTCATCAGTGTGATGCCCGTTATCCTGATGGTAACGCCAGTATTTTTTGCTGTTTCTGGCCGTAGTGGGAGTTTTCATTGGTTTTGGCTCACCGAGCAGGCTGGCCTCCTCGGATTTATCAAGGATCGCAGATATGGACACGTTCAGTGGAGTGTATTGAGCTCTGTCCCTGTCGTGACGAGGAACAGGAGCATAGGACTTTTTATGCTCGTAGCGGGGTTTCTTCCCTTTTCGCTGATCATCAATGTCTCCTTTGCGATCAGCTCTCCTACCTTCTCCCCGACCAGGCACACTGCTCGAAGCACCGTGATCGCGGCGGCGGAGTGCCGCCAATGAATTCTTTATCCGAAGATACTTTTCTGCAAGATTGTAAAATCTGGTGAGGGAAACATCGTCCTCAGCCTGCAGTTCTTTCCACAGGTCGGTTTGCGGGCGAACTCCGGCTATTATAAGTGTTCGGATGGACTCTTCTGGAGCGTGAGCCACCTTGTTCAGCTCCCTGTGGAAACGGTCGATGTAGGACTGCAGGGATTCGTCTCTTTCTTGCCTTATGTTGCTGAGATAGCTCAAAGGCATCAAAAATTTTCGATTGGCTTGGAAATGCCGTAAGAACGCCGTGCTCATCTGAGGCCACGAACTGATCGATCCCGCTGGGAGTGACCTTAACCATCGCTTGGCGTGAGAAGTGAGCGTCACAGCCAAACAACGACATTTTGCAAGGTCCGAAACCTGGTGGAGCTCCATCAGGTCGTTGAACTCGTACAAATGATCCTGCGGGTCATGGTTCTCGTCAAATGGTCGCATGTCGGGCATTCTAAACCCTGGTAGGAGTGGAGCAGCTAGCACTTCGGGTGAAAATAAGGATGCAGAGGTGACCTGGGCCTGTTCGCTTTGCTGCTCCTTTAACCTGTCCAGAGCTCGCTGAAGCTCCTCAATTTGCGGTAACGGGCCCAACTGAGGGTTACTTTCACCCATGCGAGTCCGGCCTTCGCGATTATGGTTCAGGAAAGTCCGGAGGTCGAATTCCTTTTCGCCTCGGTCGGCATTGCCGGTCGCACTCGACACACGCTGGCTAGAGGCGTGTGAAGGCGATGGATTGCGCGGGGCGTTTTCATGACCCTCGCGGTGGTACGAACCGCCCCGCAAGGTGTGGGGGCCACCCACATAACGATCGGGATCGTTCTACTGGCGGTGATAGGAATCATCGCGCCTGGCATTTTTGCTTGGGTTCGCCTGCGACGTGGCATGGGACAGCTCGGGATTTACTTTTTCGCCGAGTCTCAGCTTTGCCAGCACCTTGCTCGGGGCACGATTTGTGCTCGCTGGTCCTTGGGAGCCCGTAGGCTTACCTTTTGCCACTTGCTTTCCCTTACGTCTACGCGCTGCAGTGCTCGCGGCACGGGCTATTGCCCTTTGCCGTGCTTTCGCGCAACCTGTAGGCGTCTTTGGCGGTTGCACCGCCCCAGCTGTCGTAGATGACATGCCTTGGTCCAAACGGTCCAACCTCTGGTTGACCGTCTGGAGAGTGTTGTCGAACCTCTCCAGGTAACTTCTGATGGCGGGGTCGAGTTGCGAAGCTGCCGGGATATCCCCCGCAGCCTTTTGTGGTACTGGAAGTACCCTGGAGGGGGTATCCCCTTGGGTCAAGGGGACTCCTTCAGCGCGCTGATTAGCTTGCTCAGGTTCTGATTGGCGGGCCATTTGTTGCTGTAGGACCAGTAGGTCAAAGATTCTCCTGATGAAGGGTAAACGCTAAATCAGGCCCTCCTTCTAGCGCCAAACTGTTGATGCGTGATTTAGACACCAACTAATTGACACGTGCGCAGCGTTGACTGGGCTAGGAACACACCTGAATATGGATTGTGAATATGAAATAAATGCAATGAGAATTTTTAAAGTGGTTCGGATGCTAAGGTAGCAAATCCTACATCCACTGATTTGTATTAATATGGTGGGTCAGGTCGCTAAAGCGGACTGACTTACAAATGATTGAAAAGTAAATACAAAGCTTTGTTTAGTGAGAGAGAGTTCAGATGTAAAATGATCGAATCCCCTTAATGAAGGGGTCTTCCTCTTCTTATACCAAGCTGAATGCGTGTAATCATCATTAAATCCTTGGGTTGGTGTGTGTGTCAGGATGTAATCTGGCTTTACGTCCTATTACCCATTTCCCAAGCCGATTTTACGCGATTTGGAGTAGGTTAGTAGACACGTGGGAGCTCTAGGGCACTTGGCAAGCGTGACATACGCGTATCGTTCTGACGGGAGCAGGCCACGTTTCGTCACGCGACTCCACGTCAGCCCTTTATTTCCCAGGCATAATACTATGGCACATAGTGAAGTTTCTGGGGAGTACTCAGCGCCATATCAGTTTTTCTTCTATCTATATGATAAAAGAAATGTAAGTGATTGTAGCTCTTTTTTTATTTTTTATTATTATTATTTTTTTACTATAGAATGAAGATGGTGAATAGAAGCCTAATTTTATTAATTGTATCATACACTCTGTCTTATCATTATCCTTCTTTTTCTCCATGCTTTTGGATTTCCATCTATCCAAGTTATGATATATATTGTTATTTACTTCTTCCGTGGGCCAGTTTAGGAGGGCTATCTTTCGATGAAGGGCAATTTTCAGTTTTTGGGTAACATCTTTAACCTTTAATATGTTTATATAAAATGCCGCAAGTTTTATTATTTCAATTTTTTGGTATGGAAGAATATTTATGCTTGTCTTATGTCCTATCTTGATACACGACAGTGGGGAGAGAAATTCTGCCACAGATAAAAACGGGGGATGTGCTTCGATCTGCAAAGCTAATTCAAGGTCAAGATCGCCTAGTTTTGCCAAATAAGAGTTGATATGTTCTCTTACAAAATTAAGTTTCATCTTCCATTCCATTTTGTTTTTTATTTGATTTTTTTCTATAATATGTATTGATTTTCTTGGTGCAAGCTGTGTTGTTAGATGAAATGTTCGTATTGGTTTGACCATCTTTGGCTATTGCATTCTGACTCCGAACACTTTCAATGGTAAGACCTTCACATATTTGTTTCTTCATAGTACTGAATTGTCATAGTATAGTAAATTAAGGAAAACACATCGATGGACAAACTTTACATTACAAAAGATGGTAATAAATATAGAAGAAAAAGACTTTGCGCAAGGAATAACTAGTCAGCTGGCCCCGCCTGGGAAAATTGGAATAAGAAAATAAAATAAGCATTAGATGATGAAGAACCAAAAAATAAAAAAATAAATAAGAGATGCAAAGTGAAAGTGAAAGAAAACTTAATATGAGTGTTCGTGACATTGTTTAGAATGATGACCACAGTCTTTCTGTGAATTACAAATAGCTACGATAAACATTAATTCAGTAAGTAAACCAAAATTGTTCAAAAATAATCCTGCAAAAATTCTTACACTTCTAAAGACTTTTCATAAATTGTTCTTTGTTCATTGATGGACTGTAAATATTAAGCTCAAGTTGTTATTAAGTGAGGCCACCTAAACTTAATTCATTTAAAACTTATTATCTAATTAAACAAAGAACTATTAATGTAAATTTTATAAATTCAATGAAGAAGAGATGAATAAGGAAAGTCTTAAAAACCAATTTAAATCATTGTTATAAAGAGACTAAATAAAAACTTAATTTTAACTAACCTTGTAAAGTTGTAATCAACTTATTTTAACTTGAATACTCAAGGAAGCGTTCAAGGACATTCTTCGTGTTGGGATGGTCCCATTCCAGTGAATTCCACCATTCTTTTGGACGAACTATAAGACGTTTAAGGGAGGCGGGAGGAAATGGCTGCCCATTGTCAGGTTGCGGAAACAAGGGAGAGATCGTCTTCAGCTTAGGACATCCCTCTATATAAATGCTTCTAAGGGAATCACAACGGATTGCGTAACAACTCTTACAGAAGCCCCTTAATTCCGGTAGAGATCGCAAATCGATAGATCTTAAATTTGGAAGAGACAGTTTGACAGAATTCTTACTTGCTTCCTTATCTTCTTCTTCTTCATCACTTGATGCTTCTACTATTTCCACAAGTCCTGAGCAACTCCAAACTCCAATTTCTTCTAAGTTTTGTAGGTTTCGCAGCAACTTCGGCGGAAACAGTCTCTTCAATTTTGGACAATTGCCTATCTCAATAGTTTTAAGACAAGAGAAGATTCCAGGTGTTATTGGTGTTGGTAATGTGGATTTAGCTCCGTCTATTTCTTCTCCAAGAATTGCAATTAAATTATCAAAACGCTCAAGAAACAGAAACTCAAGGGTCTGAAGTGCAGTTGTGTGAGAGGACAAATAATAGAAGTACTCCATCTGCTTGCACCAATAAATCCAGCATTGCCTCCAATCAGTTGCATCTTTTAAAGAAGAAATATCGCTTACGCTTCTCAAATCATCACAGCGGTCAATGAATAGCGTCTGAATGTCAGTCGGTATCTTAATGGAGTCTCCAAAGTTTGTTAATCCTCCAATTCCTACCGCTTTTCCCCTTCTTCCTTCTATAAAGTAATAGTCAAATCCTACAGAATTAAAAGAATAGTAATTGAGGCATCTTTGTTGTTTTAGAGAAAAGTAGATGTGGTATTCTTGCAGATTTCTGAAACGAATACCCAAGCATTCCAGCTTGCTCAATCTTGAAACTTCTTCTGCTTCTGCAACTGCATTATCTAACCTCAAGTATTGAACACGGAAGAGTTTTGGTAGTATTCCAGCAGGCATCTCTTTTATACCGTATGCATAAAGATCAAGGGTGCGTTTGGTTTAGTATTTTGGATAGGATTTTAGGGGTAGTATTGGGTTATTGGATATGGGAGTATTACGAGGTAAATTTTAAAAATTTATAAAAAAGCCCTTAGGTTTACTAATTTAACTAAAGACCCTAACATGTAAAATGACAAAAACACCCCCACCATCTGCAGTGTCAGATTCCGGCCACCACCGCCGGAATCTGGCCGGAAAATTTCGTTACGGCACAGACTTGTCGGATCTGTGCCGTAACACGTCGTTATGGCCTTTTCCGGCTAGATCCATGGTGGATCTGGCCGGAAAAGGCCAGATCTACGGTTTGTTTTGGCCGTCGACGGCCGGAAAAGGCCAAACGACGGCCATCTTTGGCCGTCAGCGACGGCCAAAGATGTGGCCGTCGTTTTCGGTCAACGACGGCCAAGATTTGGCCGTCGTTGACCGTCAACGACGGCCATTTCTTTGGCCGTCGCTGACGGCCAGATCTGGCCTTTTCCGGCCAGATCCGTGGTGGATCTGGCCGGAAAAGGCCACAGCGGTGAACTTTCGGCCATTTCTGGTCGGAAGTTTGGCCGTTGTACAGATTCCGGCTATCACCGACGGTGGTTGCCGGAATCTGACAAATTGGGTTGGTGGGGGTGTTTTTGTTAATTTTTAAACTTTTTTTCAGGGGGTATTTAGTGAAATTAATAACCTTATGGGGTTAAAATGTAATTAAAAAATAGGGTAATATTTTGAGAATATTGTACCAAACGCTATTTGAAAAATAGGATCCAGAATAGGGATAAAAATATTAAACCAAACGCATACCAAGATATCTGAGATGTACCAACATCTCGAGTCCGTCAGGAATGGCTGTAATACCCGTCTGACCAAGATCCAACTTCTTCAGAGCCACAAGTTTTGCCAAAGAAGGCACATGTTGTAGATCACTACAACCGTTAAGCAACAACGCAGTGAGTTTTACCAAGCTAGAAATAGAATTTGGCAGATTTCTGATTCTACGACAACCAGAAAGATCAAGAACCTTAAGCTCAATCATGAGCGTAAAGACAGAGTCATCAATCTCTCTTAAATATTCATTATCTTGCAAAAGCAAGGTCGAGAGTGCTGTAAACTTAAGAAGTGTCATATCTAAGCGAAATTTTGAAATGTCGTTGCGCATTAAGGAAACCTTCTGAAGATCTTCAGTCCATTCATGCTCAGTTGGTAGCTCTCTCAATTGCATCCCAGCTTTTACCAGATATCGAGGACTCTGACTAGTAATGTACAATGCCATGTCTCTCACCAGATCATGCATCTTCACACATTTCTCATCATCCACGCTTTCTAATAAACAATTTTCTTCTAGTCTCTTCAAATTAGCACGGCCTTTGTTATACATAGCTTTTCTACTCTCCAATTCATCAATAAATCCTTCAACTATCCAATATTCTATCAACTCCTCCTTGTCTATTGCAAAATCTTCAGGATATAAAGCACAATATAGGAAGCAATGTTTGATTTTTGGATCTCTCAAACGATCGTAACTAAATTTCAAACGTTCAAGGACCTCGTCTACCATATCCTCAACACTTCCTATACGTGCTTTCAATTCATTTAATGCATTCCCCCATATATGAACATCGGGCTCTCCTTTCATGCTGCTGGCCAGTGTAACAATTGCCAGAGGCAAACCACCACATTGGTTCACAATTAGTTTCAAAGTTGATTGTAAAGTGGGAACACGCAAAAGCTCAAATCCAACTTTGCTCAAGAATAAATTGAATGCCTCCATTTCTGAAAGTGGCTCAACTTTGATTACCTCACAACCCATGGATCGAGCCACCTCTGTGGAACGGGTTGTTAAAACTAATTTGCATCCATCCATTACAGTTGGTTCAGGGATTCCAACTTCCTCTAGAGATATTTTCTTCCACACATCATCTAAAATTAGCACATATCTCTTTATCCCTTTCAACATCTTTTGTAACACTGCTGCCCGCGTGGTTTTATCATTCTGTTTTGACAAATCTTCCCCCAGTGCAGTTGCAATGTCTTGTTGCAGTTTAACAACATCATACTCCTTGGATACGATTGCCCAAATTAATTTATCAAACTTATTTCTTTCTTCCAAGAGCTGATTATGAATGTGCTTCATGATGGTTGTTTTACCAACCCCTCCCATCCCACAAACACCTATCTTGCGTACCTCATCATCAATCAAGTGTTTCCAAATTTTTTCTTTTACACTAACTTCACCTACCATTTCTGATGTTGGTAATGGCAATCCAATGTCATCAGGAGCATCAATTGTCAAACCATCTGGAAAAACACCTTGATCATAAACTCCTTTCACTTCTTGAATCTTTTCATCAACAAGTTTTCCTCGCCAACCACGCAAAAAATAGTTGCCTTTACTGAATTTATCTTCAATTCTCTGTGTCTCCTCGAAGATCTTTTTTGCTTTTCTCAACCAACTTTCCACTTCTTTGTTTGGTACTTTATGATAACGAAGCTCCACGTTCAATCTTAGTTCTATGTTTTCCATGCGGATACTAAGATCCTCTCTCATGCTTTCCAGAGAACTCAAGATTTCATTAAACTTTCTATGGTACTTCCAGTATCTACAAATGGGAGGAGCTATCCAATTTATAACTTCAATAATAGTCGCAGGATCCATTGACAATTCCCCTACATTGTATTATATATATAAATGGTGATCATGATAAGGATTTATGTTTAGTAGCAGGCCGAAAGAGTTTTAAATATCACATCATTTATAAGCTATTATTTTTATCTTCTTTATCTATCCAATCTAAATGAAGTCTTAAGACAGTCAAAATGAACAAATAAATTAAAAAAAGAAATTGACCAATGACTTGGGCAATTTTGTAGATGAATTTACAAAGCTATAGGAAAAAAAAAAAAAAAAAAAGCTCCAACATATGACAAAATTTTAGAACATTACTTTCCAAAATCTTATTTTATGAAACAAAATCAAACAATGAATTATGTTTTCAAGCTTCAAGTACCGGTGACTTGTCATGTTTACCCGACTAGTTAATTAAGATACCCACCAATTAATTCCTCTTAACCAAACATATTAATATAACATATTCATCCAATTATTCCAACTAACCAAACAAATTTTCCTAAAAATTCCTAATAATCTTTAAGGTAATATAAGATTCCAGTAATCCAACATTCCTTGAACCAAACACACTTTTATCCTCTCATAATGTTGTTAACGTGTCATGCTTAGGGCAAAAACCAAGAATTTATTTTTGAGAGAGCTAAAACAAAAAATTGTAATAATATTGTCTTATACTCGAAGTTTGAATGCATGTTTTATAGTACGAAAATATTTTGTTAATTAAATAATAATGATACGAATTATGGTTGTCTAATAATATATGGATTATTATTTTTCTCTCTCTATATATATTGTCACGAATCCCACATCAAAACCGTATTGGGGAGATCTTGGGCTTATAGGGGGGAATCCCTCCACCCAATAGGTTAGCCTTTTGAGTGTGAACTCTTGACCTGTGACAAGTGGTATCTGATTAGTGCTGCAAAAAAAAAAAAAAAAAAAAAATCGAACGGAACCGAAAACCGGACCGAAAAACCGATTTTTGAATTAATCAGTTTGGTTTCAATTTTTAAAAATGATTGAACCGATTTTTTGGTTCGGTTAACTGTTTAAAGGTAATATTAAACTTGTTAACCGAAACCGGTTTTGAAAACATATAAGAAAATATAAAAAATGCCTACTTTTAAGTTTTCCCCCACTTTTCCTTGGATATTGCGTCTTCTGCTACTTTGCTTCAACTCCTATTTTTCTTGGTTTTGCTTCTCCACTTGTTTTCTTTTTCATCTTCTTCTCTTTTCACTTCCTTTCTCTTTCTTTTCAGTTTTTCTTCTTCTCTTCCTCTCTTTCTCCACTTTTCTTTTTCTTTTTCGTCTTCTCCATTTCTTCACCTTCACTCCTTTTCTCTTTCTTTTTCTTCTTCTCTTCAGTTTGGAGAGGAGATTTTGGGTTGGTGGAGGTTATCCGGCAACCAACAGCCGGTGGGGGTGGGTTTTGTTGAGGAAAGTATGAGAGTTTGTTAGTGTCTCTATCATCATGAGCACTTGGAATGAATTGTTTCTGAACTGGAAAATTTAGAAATTAGAATTAGGTTTACTGATTTAGGAGTAGTTTTATGATCGGTTTATAAATCAATTAACTGAACTTGTAATTCGGTTCGGTTAATAATCGGTTCAAAGAATAATTCAGTCCGGTTTCGGTTTGAATTATCATTCGAACCGAAAAACCAGTTGGTTTGAAAAGTGATCAATCCAGTTTGGTTAACCGGATTTCCACACCCCTATGTGTGATAGTGGATTTGCTCGAGAGTAAGGTGGATGGATAGGCAAGGAGCCCCATGCCTTTTGGGTGTGAAACTCCTAGCCCATGACAAGAAATATCACAACCTCATTTTGAAACAATGGTTGGTTGAGTTGGGAGAGGATCCTAACAAATTTATATTAGATCAGTTGATTGTGGGATGGTTGATACGAGAATGGAGGCAAGAGTAGAGAGTGGCGAAAGAGAGATATCAAAGTTTGGGGTGGATATGGGTACCATTAGAGAGTGTCTGGTTGAAATGAAATTCAAACATGGATGAGAAGGAAAGATGAAGAGGAAGTCTGACAAGGGGAAAAAGATAGGTCGACAAAATTTGTTAGGTTTTCTCCTAACTCAACCAACCAGAATAAGAACAACAAACAACAATCAAGATAAATCCAGCAAAATATTAGCAAATAGTATTCTAGTAAACAAACTACACAATCAAATGAACAAGCAAAACTCAAACAAAAGAAACCCAGATAGTGCTAGACTTCAAGGGCCAGCTCCTCCCCATTTTCCCAATATATCCCCCTTGATGAAACAATCCCCTTATTTTCTTCTTTTATTCCTTATTTTCTCTCAATAACCAAATTTCCCTCCTGACCAATGAAGAAATACCATCTATCCCAGCCTAACACACTCCTTAACACCTTTTTACAATAGGAAATTTCTTACCATCTTCCTTTTATCTTCTACCAACTCCCTTACCTCTCCTTTCATACACCCTCATCTCTCTAGTTTCATCATTACCCTCCCCAAGTTGTATAACCTTGTTGGGGAAGTTAATTTGAAGAGGAATACAATTGTTATAAGGATGTGAATCCTATTAGAAATATAATTAGAAGAGTCCTATTAGGAATTGAAATATGTATCTTATTAGAAATAGAATATCCCATATACTACTTATAAATATAGAAATAAAAACAAATTCAAGGTTATGAGAGGATGTGAGAACACAGGATATTGGATATAAGGGTTTATGGTATTGTGTACTCTTGTATGTCTTATTCATGAAACTATAATGAATTTCTTTCATCCGCGGATGTAGGCAGATTATGCCGAACCACGTTAAATATTGTGTTCTTTGTGTGTGTGTGTGTTTTTAGGCTTACTTAGAGCCAACCACCATTGTTTAAGCTCTAAGGGTGTGCAATCCAAATAAGGTCATGAAGGTATTAAAGCAGGAAAGAAGGCATCAACACTTTGGTGTTCCCTTCTGAATGACATTGGCCGAAGAGGTCTCGCATGAGTTGTGTAGAAAACGCTGGAGTTGCTAAGACGCACGTTAAACACTGTGAGGAGTGGAAAGTTGACACGGTGGTGTACAACAAGTAATACTAAGAGCAGGTAACTTGTGAAGTCAAAGAAGCATGCGTGAGATGCATGTTGGGTGTGCAACATGTGGGCATTGACAATAGTGCAGCATGGAAGTGAGTAGTGGTCTTGTGTGCCATAGGCAAAAGCATATATCTTTCAAGGTGTCGTAATGGGACAACATGACGCGAAGTCGCGCATAAAGGTAACTAGCATCCCTTAAGCCATCGGGTAGTGCCATGAGCTAAAAACTTTGACAACTGTCTTGCGGGCGTTCGCAAGAATGATATGCATGATGGCGTGCATACAAATACGTGTGGAAGAGTGTCACAACCTCATTCCATAACGTTGTGATAAGAGTGGCAAGGTGGAGATTGTTGGGATACGTGGCTCATTTTCCTAATTGTTTCCTTGTAAAATTGTTATTTCTTTGGTAAGTTAACTAATAAGGAATACAATTGTTATAAGGATGTGAATACTATTAAGAATGTAATTAGGAGAGTTCTATCAGGAATTGAATTAGAAATCTTATTAGAAATAAAATATCCTATATACTACCTATAAATATAAGAGTGAGAACCAATTCAATGTTATGAAAGGATGTGAGAACACAAGAGTATTAGATATAAGTGTTTATGATGTTGTGTACTCTTGTATGTCATGTTCATTAAACTATAGTGGATTTCTTTCATCCGTGAATGTAAACGGGTTATGTCGAACCATGTTAAATATCGTGTTCTTTTTGTGTGTGTTTTCAGCTTACTTAGAGCCAACCACCATCGTTTAAGCTCTAAAGCTACGTGATCCAAATTAGGTCGTGACAATTGATGTCATAGCAGGAAAGAAGATGTCCAACACTATGGTGTTCCCTTGTAAAGATAACCCATCAAAAGCGCATTAGAGAGATCTTGGGCTTATAATATTTGTGGGGGTGGGGGGTGTGATGGGGTGAGTCTTTCCATCTAATAGGTTAACCTTTTGGGTGTATATATATGGGTCAGGCTACAATAATTTAAATTTTTTACTTAATTTGAGACACTAATTTATAGCCATTGATAAATCACAATCCAACAATTGAAAAGTAATAAAATGACACATAAAATAGCTATTTGTAACTTTTCATTCATCAACCATTAAATTATTTTAAATCAAAGACTTAAAATTTAAGTATATATATAGATATACACACACACACACACATGATGGATTACTATGTATATAAATCAAATTAATTTTTCCTTTGTGATATGAAGATTGTGAAATTTGTATGGAAAAATAAATAACTTATTAAAATTTTAAAATGATTTTGTAATAAGGATTCATCAAAACCAATTTATTATAATATTTTTTTGGAGATTAATAATTGAATTATTGTAAAGAGAGGCCAACCATATGTAACACTTCAATTAAACATTATAGTATAAAATTAGGAATTCGTTAAAAAAAAAAAAGAAAAAAAAAAGAAGAACATACCTAATTTAATTCCTTGCTGATTTCCAAAAGATTAAGATGGAAATTTATAAATGGGAAGATCTAGGTCGCCCACTTGTTCTACACTTTTCTTCAACAATTCTAAGATTTAAGATGAAAACGCCGAGATTATTATTATAATAGGAAGCAAGGTACTGTCAGATAATTATATTAAGAATCAACAAAGCTAGGTATGACGGTTGGTGAAGCAAAGAATTGAGCTAAAAGAATTAATATACGCCATAAAGTTAATCATATAGTCAATTTTAGAAGTTTAATACTAAGGGAGTGTTTGGTTGAGGGAATGTTAGATTACTAGAAAGTTAGATTACGTTGAAGATTACTGTGAATCTTTCAGAAAATGTGTTTGGTTAATTAGTGGGTATGTTATATCAATATATTTGGTTAGGAGGGATAAATTGGTAGGTATGTTTTTAAATTACTGTATTGTCCTCTAATTAAATATTTTAATACTGATTATTATTTGAATTATTATAAACCCCTGCATTTAAAAACTTAACAAAAACGACCCCATAATAAAAGTTTGAAAAATCAACAAAGCACCCCCATCAACCCAGCCACTGTCGATTGCCGGCAACCACCGCAGGCCGTTGGCAACCTAACGGCTCATGGAAGACAAGAAATGACCTTCGTGCGTCGTATGGCCATTTCTAGCTAGAGATCTGGTCGGAAATGACCAGACATGATAGATCTAGCCATCAACAGCCAAATCGATGATAGATCTGGCCGTCAACGGCCAGATCCGTTGATCTGGCTAGAAATGGCCATACTGGCACACAGTAGCCATTTTCGGCCTTCCATGCGTCATTCTGGCGGCCACGGTGGTTGCCGGCGACAAGTGTGTGGGCTGCAATTTGTTTTGAATTCAAGGGTAATTTTGTCCAAAAAGTTAATTAATTAGGGTGAAATAGTAAAAACCATATTCATGTAAATAAATTTAAAAATAAGGACATTATGTTCTGAAATTTTATTAATAAGGGATAGAATTGTAAAAAGAAATATTACCCTAGTAATCTTAGAATATCTAAGAAAATTGAGGTGATCAGATTACCTCCAATATTAACAATAGTAACTACTATTGGTATTTGAAGATTATCAGAATCTTATATTACTTGACAAGCAAACGTGGTAATCAAGTAATATAAGATGACGTAACTCCAGTAATCCCACATTATCCCCAACCAAACACCCCTTAAAAGACAAAAGTTTTCAGATTCAAATTTTTTTTATAATTTTACAAGTTTCAATTCAATTAAAAATATTACAAAGAAAATAAGGTTTAGAGTTAAACTTACATATAATTATAACTAGGTAAGAACTCAGATTCCCAGGACAAAGCTTTGTAATTGATGTGGATCCTTCTCTTGACATTAATCTATTGATTTCTTCTAATGTGTTGAACTTTTCCATGGAACTCTAATAGTCCTGCTAATACCATGGTTAAAAAATGATGTTTATTGAAATTTTATTGTTTATTTCCTTGAATGGAAAGCTTAGAATTATTGTACTATACAATCTCTCTTGATAGGATAGGCAAAGTTATTTGACAAATTTTCAGTTGATTGATGGAGCATATGATGAGACAAGACTCAATTGCACTATACAAGCCATTCTGACGGACAACGGTCTTGATAAGAATAGCGTTTATAGTGTTCCTTTGGAAATAAAGCCATTCGGGCAATTTGAACCATTCTCCAAAACAACCTTAAATGTGCAGGTGTATCATCTAATATAGCTAGAATTTGCTTAATATCTTTTGTTGATTAACTATTCTCAATCTATTATTTTTTGCTTGATAAGAACAATGGTTATAGTGTTCCTTTGGAAATAAAGCCAGCTAGGCAACTTAAACCCTTGTCCAAAACAACCTTAAGTGTGCAAGTGCTGTTAGAGTCATGAAAGTGACTCTATTTCATTGACAAAAAGATCCGATATGTAATTGAATTGAAGTTATGTTGAGACAACTTCAATTCAATTATGAGAAATTATGAATTTATATATAAAAATCATATTTTGAGTTTTTCTTACTAATTTAGCATATTTGGGATCAATTTGGA
Organism: Pistacia vera; assembly: GCF_008641045.1. Taxonomy (NCBI): domain Eukaryota; kingdom Viridiplantae; phylum Streptophyta; class Magnoliopsida; order Sapindales; family Anacardiaceae; genus Pistacia; species Pistacia vera. Next base: position 1,043,602 of record NW_022195685.1, read on the forward strand.
AATGGTGTGAGTTGATATTAGGTTGTGGTTTATGGATTAGGGGTGATTTTGTTTCATTTATGCTGTTCAGAGGGTCAAATTGTCATGTTTCAAGGGGCTGATTTTGTCAAGTTTCAATCATGCAGGGACCAAATAGAAATTTGCCATATTTTGTATAAAAGTGTAGTACAAAGACGTAGATTGGGTGGCTGCCGCCCACCAAAACCCTTCACCTTTTCTGATCAAGCTCCGACAACCTTCATCTCCTTTTCCGACGACCTTTCGGCTTCCCCTTGCTTCGGTCACCATCATCCCGTCATTACCACCGTGATAACACATCTCCATCGCAAATCACGCCGCGTTTTCCGGTGACGCTTCGCATTCCAGCCATGTTGGGCCATTTTCCAACGACGTTTTAGCTCCCCAAGACTTGATCTTCCTTCCCCACAGCTAGATTTGCCCATTCCAAGCTTCAACTGCCGCAAAAACTGCCGGAATTTGCCAAATAGCAGCCGCGCCTCTTCATTTTCCAACCAAGATCTCGCTCATTTTTTGCTACCTTTCACCTCCCCAGGAATTGATCTGAACTCTCCATCACCAGAGCTTTCCATCAATACCTTCGGATCCCATTTCCGCCACCATTTTTCGGAAGACCCGCCGAAAATTAACATTTTCTAGCGAGTGCGACTGTTCGTATTTCGAGCTGCCTGTTGGTCGTTTTCACCCTTTCTTCTCATCATATCACTGTTGGTTACTTCCTATCTGCCATGATCAGCTTTGTTTCCACCGTTTCAGCCTCCGTCATCACCACCATGAGCGATTGAGTTTCCAGTTGTCTATTATGGTGTAGGCGAGATTGAGATTGACTCCATTGATCTCCTCATCAGCTCTCGACTAGTTAGATGAGCATGAATGTTGGACATTTGGTTAAGTTTCTTGTATTCAGATTATATTTGTTTTCGTTTCAGTTTGTTTGCGATGCTTTAATATTATTCTAATGCTCGACGTGTTGAATTGATAATGTCCATTGAGAATGTTTATTGTTATATAACTCTTCGCATAATTGAATGTCGGTTGAGATTATTGAATGTTGACTATGACTTTAAATTGCTTTGGTACTGATTGCAATCAAGTTGTACTAGCGTTTAATATCATTTCTACTAGGAATGCATTTGTTGTGTAATTAGTTGATTGGATGATACAGGTTAATAGGTGGTACTTGTTAACGTTGTAACAATTAGTGGTGTTTAAGGGTTTAGCATTTTTCGGTTAGTCGATGATAGTCTTTAACCAGTCGATCTGTAACTAAGACGATAGGGAGACAGGATACCTAGATTGCCAAGAGATATGTTTATTGATTTGCCTAGCCTTGTAGGATTAGGAAATTGAAGAGCAAGGACAGGAATTGTGAGAGTTGGTCTTGAGTTAAACCGAACCCGTAGCGCAAACGCTTTTAATATTGTGTTTTAGTTAGCAATTTATTTGATGTTTTTAATTTCTTGCAATTAATTAGTTTCCTTAGTTTAAATCAATCATTTTTCCAATTTCTCTTTCGTTAACTCAAATATACATTAGGTCGTTAGTCTTGCTCTCTATGGATTCGACCCTGCTTACCGCTAACTACGGTATTTAGGTTTAATTTTGTGACCGTGACGACCGGTTCGACATAATGTCCATTGAGAACGTTTATTGTTATATAACTTTTCGCATAATTGAATGTCGGTTGAGATTATTGAATGTTGATTATGACTTTAAATTGCTTCGGTACTGATTGCAATCAAGTTGTAATAGCGTTTAATATCATTTCTATTAGGAATGCATTTGTTGTGTAATTAGTTGATTGGATGATACAGGTTGATAGGTTGTACTTGTTAACGTTGTACCAATTAGTGGTGTTTAAGGGTTTAGCATTTTTCGGTTAGTCGATGATAGTCTTTAACTAATTGATCTGTAACTAAGACAACGGGGAGACAGGATAGATTATACCTAGCTTGCTGGAAGCCATTTTATTGATTTGCCTAGCCTTGTAGGATTAGGAAATTGAAGAGCGAGGAGAGGAATTGTGAGAGTTGGTCTTAAGTCAAACCGAACCCGTAACGACAATGCTTTTAATATTGTGTTTTAGCTAGCAATTTATTTGATGCTTTTAATTTCCTGCAATTAATTAGTTTCCTTAGTTTTAATCAATCATTTTGCCAATTTCTCTTTCGTTAATTCAAATATACATTAGGTCATTAGTCTTGCTCTCTGTGGATTCAACCCTGCTTACCACTAACTATGGTATTTAGGTTTAATTTTGTGACCGTGACGACCGGTTCAACAAAATTTTGGCGCAACTTACTCTTTGCTCGTCCTCGAGTAAAGTGAAAGGAACTCTTTCAACATTCTCACCAAACCATACACAACCATATTCATCAACACCCAAGGCATTCATCAAAAGGTAAAGTGAAGAATCTGAACACAACAAGCAAACAACACAATCCTAAATAAAGAACTAAAGTTTCTGTCAAGATTTGCCTATCTCCATTCAAGCTTCTCAAACACACATTTCATATTCATATCACAATGTTAAAATGTCATGCAAAACTCCCCAACTTATGTACATGCAACATACTACTCATTTTCCACACAAGATTTTGACATATAATTTCTTTTCATTCATCACCTTTTTTTTTTTTTTTTTTTTTTTTTCTTGTCTTAACTTCTTAAGCTTTCTAGAAGGTCCGTGTAACTGGCTTTAGGTCAATGACTCCCAAGCCAAATGGCTATATGGCACTAAGTGTAGAACACTCCTCGAACTTACTCACCCGAACCAACTAGGCTACAAGTCAAGACTTTATTTTTTTTTTATAAAGCTTATGATCTATGTAATGACTTCTTAAGCTTTCTAGAGGACCCATGTAACAAGCTTTAGGCCAACCGCTCCCAAGCTAGATAACTTTAGGGGATTAGGTGTAGAACACCCCTCGGGCATACTCACTCGAGTCAACTAGGCTACAAATCAAAACCAAATCATCAAGTAACATTTAAGGACTTTTAACATACGCAAGATAATAAATGAAAATTTGCTCCATAGGCATGTAAAGTATGTGGGAGACTTGCATAACCACTAAAACACATGACATTTACACAAAACAGTGTCTAACCACAATTATGGACAAACCTAGCACAAAACAGAACCAATAGTTCAATGTTTAAAAACATGTTGTAACAAACCATTTTCAAAATCTTCACAAAACCTTTCAACTAGCACCTCAATTGCTTCTAAAATGGTGATTATGCATGAATTCATGAAATTTTTTAAAAATAACTCATTTTAGTTACACTTTAATTCACTTAAACCACTTTTGGACTTACAAGAGTACGATTCAACATATTTTCAACAAAAAAAAAAAAAAAAAAAAATTCACCATGCCACAAAAAATTGATGCACAATTCATTCAACGCACAATTTCCACAAAAGCATCATCAACAACACTTCCCAACAATATTTTTCAATAACACTTCCCAAAAATAAGATCAACAACATACTCCATAAAAATAAAAATCAATCAACACTCCTCAACTTAAAATGTCATTGTCCTCAATGACCTACAACTACAAACATTCTCCCCAACTTAGCATCAAATGATCTCAAATGGCAATATGATCAATAACATTAAAATCATCCAACATATTTGAGAAATAAGAAATCTAACAATAACAGCATATAAGGTGGAGAGATAAAACCTGAGGAACAATGGTGGGGTTGTCACCAACGGAGTTTGTGGAGCATGCGTAAGCGAAGCCTTGGACTAGTTAATGAGTTTCCAAACATGGCAATTCCTGCAAAGACAAAAACAACAAAAACATAAAAGCAATAAAAACATATTTAAAAAGGTAGGTTGCCTCCGAATAGCGCTAAGTTTTAAGTCTTCAGCCAGACTGAATGCAAACATCAAGTTCAAGGTGGTTGAAATGTTGGCGGTGCCTTACATGACCCTCGCCATTCAGCAACAAGTAGGATATCACGAGGTCCCAAGAAGGTATATTTGAATTTAATATGCCATTTCCTTATGCACAAGTCTTTTAAGAACTTAGCATAGGTAGGTATGAGCTTAATGACATCTAGAAGTGGAATATCAATCAACCATTGTCTAAACAGCTCGACCATTTCCTCCATCCTAGTGCTTTTCTTAAAGTTGGATGCATTATTTGCCTTTAGGTATTGAGGAAAATGTTCTATCGGCATGTCAAATGTAAGGGATGGTTCTTTCTCCCCAATTTCCTCGTTTTCATGCCTTGGCACACCTAACTCTATGGTTGGTTCTCTTTCACTCCTCCCTACTTGGTTCCTTTCTAGGCTATCTTTCTCTCCAAACTCATCATATAATTCCCTCTCAGGCCTAGCTTGTTCATGACACCCCATTTGATGAGGTGCACCATTGGGATTATCTATAACTTGACTTGGCAAACAACCTTCCTCTCTCTTATGAACCGCTTCAGCTATTTGACCAATTTGGGTCTCTAGCTTACTAATAGATTGGGAATGGGAATGCAATATATGATAATGCTGCTCTAAGTTATTGAACCTAGCATTCATGTCATCTTTTTGTTCCTGCATGGTTTGGAGCATTTGAGCCATCATCGATTCCAATGAACCGGGCTCTAGAGTGGGCTGCTGGATAGGGGGTGGGATCCCAGGTTGGGCAAGTGGTTGGACTGAATACATGTCCCAATAATTGCCCTGTTGATTGGAAGAACTATATGGCATATTATGGGAGATATTTTGAGATTGTTCCTACTTCCATGCAAAATTAGGATGGTTATGCCACTCACTATTAAATTTGTTCGAATGTGGATCATTCCATCTCTGGAAACCTTGTGCATCTTGCACTTGCTCCTCAAAAGTGTAGGGAGCTGGTTCCTCAAATGTGTACTCAACAGCTAAAAGGTCTGAAGGCATAGCAAAGACATCTTGACTTGTCTTACCGAGAGGTGGTTGCCAAGAAGCTTGCCCTTGCATGGATATGAATGTGTCAAATTGATAGGCTAAAGACTCCAACTTGGAGTCTATATCGTCCAAAGGAGAAAACTCATAAATGCCACCATTCCTAGGCGGCTGCCCTATGATAGGAATCCTAGAAGCTAGATGGTTGTGCATGGGATACAGATTATCATCCATCCTACGTGTTTTCTATTTTCAAATCCAAGGGTACTAAAATTGATTGATACGATTATCTACCAAGCATTCATCACAAGTGCACCAAAGGTTCCACCAACAATTCACAACATCAAAATTAAAGGAAAAAGAGAAAGAAAAAGAACTAAAAGCAAATTCAAAAACCACACATAAAGAAAAATAAAGCTAAATATGATAACACCCTAAAACAAATCCACACAATAAACAAACTAAAACTAACAGTCAAACAAAAAGAAATTATTACTAAATCAAAAACTAAATCCTATGAATAAAAAAAAAATATGCAAACTAATACAAACATGCAAACTAAATGAACACGAAACATGCAAATATCACACAAATGATTAACAAGCACTAAAAAGAACTAAAGCTAAAAAGATTAGAAAATATCACAATCGGGTCACACTTAAACTTTGATGCACATGACACACTGCAACGTTTCCCCAATTGCGATCTTCCTGCAAAATAAAATAAAACACGAATGAAATTGTCCTAATAAAAATTAAAGAACGTAGAAAAATTAGACTTAAAGTATTTACAAACCCAAATACGCACAAAGTCAAAAGCACATTGCTCCCTGGCAATGGGGCCAAAATTTTGTTGAACCAGTCGTCAAGGTCACAAAATTAAATCTAAATACCGTAGTTAGCGGTAAGTAGGGTCGAATCTACAAAGAGCAAGACTAATGACCTAATGTATATTTGAGTTAACGAAAGAGAAATTGGCAAAATGATTGATTAAAACTAAGGAAACTAATTAATTGCAGGAAATTAAAAGCATCAAATAAATTGCTAAATAAAACACAATATTAAAAGCGTTGTCACTACAGGTTTGGTTTGACTCAAGACCAGCTCTCACAATTCCTCTCCTCGCTCTTCAATTTCCTAATCCTACAATGCTAGGCAAATCAATAAAATGGCTTTCGACAAGCTTGGTATAATCTATCATGTCTCCCCGTCGTCTTAGTTACAGATCGATTGGTTAAAGACTATCATCGACTAACCAAAAAATGCTAAACCCTTAAACACCACTAGTTGGTACAACATTAACAAGTACAACCTATCAACCTGTATCATCCAATCAACTAATTACACAACAACTGTATTCCTAGTAGAAATGATATTAAACGCTACTACAACTTGATTGCAATCAGTACCGAAGTAATTTAAAGTCATAATCAAGATTCAATAATCTCAAATCGACATTCAATTATGCGAAAAGTTATATATCAATAAACGTTCTTAATGGATATTATCAATTCAACATGGCGAACATCAGAATAATATTAAAGCATCGTAAACAAACTGAAACGAAAACAAATATAATATGAATACAAGAAACTTAACCAAATGTCCAACATTTGGGCTCATCCAACTAGTCGAGAGCTGATGAGGAGATCAATGGAGTCAATCTCGATCTTGCTTACACCGTAACAGACAACCAGGAACTCAGCCGCTCATGGTGGCGATGACGGAGGCTGAAACGGTGGAAACGAAGTTGATCATGGCAGAGAGGAGGTAACCAACAGCGATATGATGCAAAGAAGGGGCAAAAACGACCAACAGACAGCCCAGAATACGAACAGTCACACTCGTCGCAAAATGTTAATTTTTCGACGGGTCTTACGAAAAATGGTGGCGGAAATGGGATCCGAAGGTACCGATGGAAAGCTCTGGTGATAGGGAGTTCATATTAGGTCTTGTGGAGGTGAAAGGTCGTCGGAAATGAGCAAGATCTCGGTTGGAAGATGAAGAGGTGTGGCGGCTATTTGGCGGATTCCGATGTTTTTTGCGGCGGTTGAAGCTAGAAATGGGTAGATCCGGACGTGGGGAAGGAAGATCAAGTCTTGGGGAGCTGAAACACCGTCAAAAAATGGCCCAACATGACTGGAATGCGAAGCATTGTCAGAAAACGCAGCGTGATTTGCGGTGGAGATGTGTTATCACGGTGGTGATGATAGGATGATGGTGACCGAAGCAAGGGGAAGCCGAAAGGTCACCAGAAAAGGAGATGAAGGGTCGCCGGAGCTTGATCAGAGAAGGTGAAGGGTTTTGGTGGGCGGCAGCCACCCAATTTGCTTCTTTGCACTGCACTTTTATACAAAATATGGCAAATTTTCATTTGGTCCCTACATGATTGAAACATGACAAAATCAGCCCCTTAAAACATGACAATTTGACCCCCTGAACAGCATAAATGAAACAAAATCACCCCTAATCCATAAACCACAACCTAATATCAACTCACACCATTTCCAAATTCATCCCAAATATGCTAAATTAGTAAGAAAAACTCAAAATATGATTTTTATACATAAATTCATAATTTCTCTTAATTGGCTCAATATAACTTCAATTCAATTACATATGAGATCTTTTTATCAACAAAATAGAGTCAATTTCATGACTCTAACAGGTGCATCATCTATTATAGCTTGAATTTGCTTAATATCTTTTGTAAATTAAGTATTCTCAGTCTATTATTTTTTGCTTGAAAGGATTGGGAAGAGTTAATGACTTTTTCCTACCTAAAAAATGGCTAAACTACATTTTCCCAGTCTCAGACTTTTAAAATACCACTTTCCCATCCAAAACACAAATTCTATTGATAATTCCCTTTAAATACAATAACATTGATTGCAAAGACAAAAATACCCCAACCAAATTTCAATCCTAATCGCTAGACACCGCAAATTAAATTTCTGCTCACGATTTTGGTCGACTCCAATGACCACAATCTGACCCTCTACCACCAAACAAATCACTAGCCATCCCTCTTCAATAGCCCTAATAATCTGGAACGTGATAGCTCTGCGATCGCCGACGACTTTGGTTTAGTCCTTTCGTTGAATGGTCGATGTCCGATGAACGGTGAACAACCAAGGTCTAGGATAATAGGATGATGGCGCTTTTAGGGATGAGGTGTCGCTAATGCTACAGGTGGCTTCAGGTGGAATTTTCGACAACCAAATTGGTCGGAATTTGACTTGGAAGCTCAACGGTCATGCAAACAAAAAACTAGTGGTGGCCAATGATTGGCGTGCTGGGTATGGTGGGAAAGTGAGGGGTTTTTGTGTGTGAATGATGGGGAAGTTGAGGGCAGAGTAGGCACTGGTCAACGACATCGAAATCATGCCAAACCGCCTAAATTGGTGGTTAGGTTCAGAAAGGTATTCGGACAAAATGACAACATGACCATTCTACCCTTCCTTTTAATTATCTTATGACCATCTTGCCCTTCTTCACAACAAAAATTACTAACAGATTTGTGTTTTGGGTGGGAAAGTGGTATTTTAAAAAGTTTGAGAGTGGGAAAGTTTCATTAAGCTATTTTTTGGTTGGGAAAAAGTCGTTTACTTGATGGGGAATTGCTAGTTCTTCCACTATCAATTTATGAAGCCGTTGCTATGGCACATAGTGAAGTCTCCGAGGAGTACTCAGTGCCATTTAAGTTTTTCTTCTATCCATATGATAAAAGAAATGTGAGTGATTGTAGCTATTTGTTAAAATTAGTATTAGAACCCAAATATAGTTAGGCTCTTGTTTTTGTTTTTGTTTTTTTTGTTTTTTTATTTTTTCATCCTCTTGGATTTTTGTCTATCCAACTTATGACATATATTGTTATTTACTTCTTTTGTAGGCTGGCTTAGGGGGGCTATCTTTTGATGAAGGGCAATTTTCAGTTTTGGGTAATGTCCTTAACCTTGAATATGTTTATATCAAAAGCCACAAGTTTTACTATTTCATTTATTTCAATTTTTTGGTATTTTGATACACAAATACACGGCAGTAGGGAGAGAAAATTTTGCCACAGATAAAAACTAAGGATGTGACTTGATCTGTAAAGCTAATTCAAGGTCAAGATCGTCTGGTTTTGCCAAATAAGAGTTGATATATTGTCTTTAACTTCCATTCCATTCCATTTTTGTTTTTTTATTTGATTTGATTTGTTGTAATTTGTATTGATTTTTTTTTTGGTGCAAGTTGTGTTGTTAGATTAAATGTTGCTATTGCAGTCCAACTTGATACATTTTTTTTAAGTAAAACCTTCCCATATTTGTTTTTTCAAGCAAATTATATCATCAAACAAATTTTACATCTAACAGGCAAAAGATGGTAATACATATGGTAAGAAAAATAAAAGAAGCATCAAATGATGAAAAAAGAGTTGCAAAGTGAAAGTAAAAGGAGAAGAAACTTATTTTAGGTGTTCATGACACTGTCTACTATAATTGTTGTGAATCATTAAAATTAGAGTAATGTTAGATATATAAAGAAATTTACAAAGATTTTAATGCACAAAGCGATGAGACAGAAAATGGATAAAAGAGTGAATATGATGAGTTTGATTTTTTGTATTCACTCTTTCATTTATTTCTTGCCACATCATTTTGTAAAAGAAATTTTTATAAATTTTTTTATATATCTAGCATTATTGTTAAAATTAACCTAATAAGTAAACCAACGTTTTTTAAAAGTAATCCTCTCAACATAAATACTTTTATTTAAATAATTTCATACGATATTTCCAGTATCTACAAATGGGAGGAGCTATGCAGTTTATAACTTCGATAAGTTTCCTCGAGGCCATTGACGATTCCCCTACATCGTATTATAACTTCAATAGTTAGTGTATTGGTGAATATTTTGTGCAATATGTTTGATATACAATCAATTTAGGTGTGAACATTCTAAAGTTTTTAAAGTGTTCCGGTTGCATCAATAATATCCCAACTCCAATAATGCAAAGCAATTCCAAAAATCAAATTCTTTCTTATGTTAGGTAAATGGATGGGTAAATTGATTTACCTAATAATATTATAATTTTTATTAGAAATAAAATATTTTTATTAATTCAATTAAAAAGATTATGAAGAAAACTTTAGGTTTAGACTCAAAAATATAAAAAAACCCTTCCACATAAACAAATATATCAATTTAAATGAGTAATTACAAGCAGTAAGGATGAACCAATAAGATTACACATGAGTTCAACCAACAATTCTAGGTTTGATTTCTCATTGACCACAAAGGTACTACCTTTGCTCATAAAATATTTGGGAGGCTACAAGGGTGGGTTGCTGTGTGATATCTTTTCCTGAGGAATAAAAAAAAAAAAAAAAAACTGTTTTTTAATTTAAAATTACACATTTTCTATACAAATATTTATAAACATACAAAGAATTGACTTGAAATAAATTAAGTAGCGTTATGGCAAGTTCTATATTTCAAATTGGCACCATTAAAAAAAAAAATCAAAATTGTCTTGCCTATTTCCATATACAAACAAAAATATCTATTGATCGCTTCTTCTTGTTTCAATTATGGCCATAAAATTATGTTATTATTATTGACCAACCACAGATATTTAAGAAATGTAGCTTTCTTTCTCACGGAGTTCGTGGGGCAGCCCATGGGTCCTCAACCTTCAACATGTGGATCTCTAATGGCCTCCAATTGTCTCTTCTAGATTAAATGGGAGGGCTTCTTCTCCCCACGGAATTTGCCTCATGAGATGGCCTCACTCTTCATGATTCAGTCAATCAATTATCGACTCGTTTTTTACTTACTTTTTTAATTTTAAAAATTTTGGTAATTGAAATTTGATTATTGATTTATTTATTATATCAAATGAAAAAAAAAAAAAATTGACGTTAATTCTAAGCAACCATTTGATAAAACTTCTATTGCAAACAGAACTGAATTGATAATTAACATTAAAAAGCAACCATTTATGATTTATCTATGTTTCATTTGTAAGCCCACTGCCTACTGATAAAAACGGTACCGTTTTACTGCCTATCAACTGTCAAGTCAACGGATTTTCATGTACAATTTTTTAATCTTGTAAATCGGCCTTTCTTACGTGGACTTCATTTCTCATCCCCAGACTCCCAAATCATCATTGAACGCCAGAACAATGATCCTTTACGCAATAACATAACTTCAAAATCTACAACCCCATGTATCAGAACCAATAATAAGCCGTGTTATGAATCTATGGATTCAATACATCAATTCCACCATCCATTATATGATCTGAAACTAAGAGCGATGTACTTCATTAACACCAAATCATCCACCTAATCACCTGGTATTCAAGCAGATATCTCTCCAAATTCCAACTTGGAGAAACAGTTCCAGTTTAGTCTTGAAATTGAGGACTCCGCGGCAACTCGGTCTCATTAATTGTATCACTCTGTCTTAACATTATGTTTTCTTTTTCTCTATCTATTCTATTGGATTTTTATCTATTCGATTTATGACCATTGTTTTAAAACCTGGATCGGAAGGCAAACATTTTGCTGTCCAGGTCACGGGTCAACCAGTCCAACCGGTTGGACCGGTCGGTTGGACTGATGATGTCAGCAATATTTTATTTTTAAAAAATTACATATTAACCCCTTAAATTTCAATATATTATAAAAATTCCCCTAAAAAAGTTTAAATTAGTGCCTAAAATTTTTATTTATTTCAAAAATGGCCCAATAAAGTTACCAATTAATCCCTAAATTTTTGATATATCTCCAAAATACCCCTATAAAATTACAAGTAACCCTCATAATTTTAAAATTTTTCAAAAACCCCCTGAGACCTAAACCAGACCGGAGAAGCTGTCGATTCCCGGTCCAACCGGTCCGACCGGCCAGTCCGGTCCGGTTTTTAAAACAGAGCTTATGACATCTTTTTATATACTTCTTCTCTAAGTTGGCTTAGGGGGATTATATTTCAATGAAGGGCAATTATCAGTTCTAGATAACATCCTTAACCTTTAATATGTTTATATCAAAAGCCATAAGTTTTATAATTTCATTTATTTCAATTTTGTGGTATTTTGATATACAGATACACAACAGTAGGGAGAAAAATTCTGCCACAGATAAAAACTATGGATGTAATTCGATCCGCAAAACTAATTCAAGGTCAAAATTGCCTTGTTTTGCCAAATCAGAGTTGATATGTTCTTTTACAGAATTAAGTTTCATCTTTCATTCCATTTTTGTTTTGTTCTTTTATTTGGTTTGTTGTAATTTGTATTGATTTTCTTGGTGTAAGCTGTGTTGCTAGATTAAATGTTGTTTGTATCCGTTTGACCATCTTTGGCGATTGTATACTGACTCCAAACACTTTCAATAGTAAAACCTTCGCATATTTGTTTTTTCATAATAGTCAATTAAGGAAAACACACATATTTGTTTCTTCACATACTCATAGTCCAGTGAATTAAAGAAAACATATCGTTAAACAAACTTTACATTACAAAAGATGGTAATAAATATATATGAAAAAGACTTTGCCCAAGGAATAACTAGTCAACTGGCCCTACCTGGGAAATTTTAAATAAGAAAAATAAAATAAGCATCAGATGATGAAGAAAAAAAAAAAAAAAAAAGATGCAAAGTGAAAGTGAAAGATAACTTACTTTTAAGTGTTCGTGACACCGTCTAGAGTAACTGCCACATTCTCTCAGTAAATTACAAATACCTACAATAAACATTAATTAAGTAAACCAAAGTTGTTAGAAACTAATCTTGAAAAAATTCTTACACTTTTAAAGACTTTTCATAAATTGCTCTCAATTGTTCTTTGTTCATTGATGGACTGTAAATGTTAAGCGAAGTTGTTATTAAGTGGGCCAATTTAAACTTTATTCATTTAAAACTTATTATCTAATTAAGAAAAGAACGATTAATGTAAATTTTATAAATTTGATGAAGAAGAGATGAATAAGGAAAGTCTTAAAAAACCAATTTATATCATTGTTATAAAGAGAGAAAATAAAACTTAATTTTAACTAACCTCGTAATCAACTTATTTTAACTTTACTTCCAAAGGAAGGGTTCAAGGACATTCTTCGTGTTGGGATGGTCCCATTCCAGTGAATTCCAGCGTTCTTTTGGACCAACTATGAGCCTTTCGAGGGAAGCGGGTCGAAATGGCTGTCCATTGTCAGGTTGCGGAAATAAGGGAGAGATCGTCTTCAGCTTTGGACATCCCTCTATATAAATGCTTCTAAGGGAATCACAATGGATTGCGTAACAACTCTTACAGAAGCTCCTTAATTCCGGTAGATATTGCAAAAAGATAGATCTTAAATTTGGAAGAGAGAGTTTGATAGAATTCTTACTTGCTTCCTTACCTTCTTCTTCATCACTTGATGCTATTACTATTTCCACAAGTCCTAAGCACTGCGTAACATGAATATCTTCCAAGTTTTGTAGGTTTCGCAGCAACTTAGGCGGGAACAGTCTCTTCAATTTTGGACAACCCTCTATCGAAACTTTTTTAAGACAAAAGAAGATTCCAGGTGTTATTGGTGTTGGTAATGCGGATCTAGCTCCGTCTATTTCTTCTCCAAGAATTGAAATTAAATTATCCAATTTATGAAGGGCTAGATACTGAAGGGTCTGAAGAGCAGTTCTGTAAGAGGACAAATAATAGAAGCACTCTATCTGTTTGCACGAATGAATCCAGCAGGTCCTCCAGTCAGTTGCATCTTTTAAAGAAGAAATATCGCTTACCCTTCTCAAATCATCACAGCGTTGAATGACTAGCTTCTTAATGTCCGTCGGTATCTTAATGGAGTCTCCAAAGTTTGTCAATCCACGAATTCCTACCGCTTTTTCCCTTCTTCCTTCTAGAATATAATCTCCCATTCCTACAGAATTAAAAGAATAGTAATTGAGGCATCTTTGTTGTTTTAGAGAAAAGTAGATGTGGTATTCTTGCAGATTTCTGAAACGAATACCCAAGCATTCCAACTTGCTCAATCTTGAAACTTCTTCTACTTCTGCAACTGCATTATCTAACCTCAAGTATTGAAGACGGAAGAGTTTTGGTAATATTCCACCAGGCATCTCTTTTATACCGTTTGCATAAAGATCAAGATATCTGAGATGTACCAACATCTCTAGTCCGTCAGGAATGGCTGTAATACTCGTCTGACCAAGATCCAACTTCTTCAGAGCCCCAAGTTTTGCCAAAGAAGGCACATAGAGGAAATTTACAATTGCAGTTGATCTGATAAACAATGGATAAAATGCTTTGACTCGTTAACTACACAAGACCAAATTGGCAAATTTTCAAAGAATACTAATTGCTCAAAAACAGTGAAAGAAAATGAAATTTGTTGGCGCGTCATTGCATTTCTTCCTTTACTTTCTCCAAAAACTTACATGTAATTATAACTAGGTAAGTAATCAAATTCTCATAACAAAGCGTTGTTGTTGACTTGGATCTTTTTGTTGAAAATTAATCAATGGATTTCTTCTAATGCGCCGAAATTTTCCTTGGAATTCTGATAGTCCTGCTAATACCATGGTTGAAAAAACAATGTTTTTTGAAATTTTATTGTTCTTTTCCTTGAATGGAAAGCTTAGGATTATTGGATTATACGTTCTCTCTTGATAGAATAGGCAAAGCTATTTGACAAATTTTCAGGTGATTGATGGAGCATATGACTGGACAAGACTCAATTGCACTGAACAAGCCATTCTGACGGACAGCAGTCTTGAAAAGAACAGCGGTTATAGTGTTCCTTTGGAAATAAAGTCATCTGGGCAATTTGAACCCTTGTACAAAACAACCTTAAGTGTGCAGGTGCATCATCTATTATAGCTAGAATTTGCTTAATAACTTTTCTACATTAACTGTTCTCAATCGATTATTTTTGCTTGAAAGGATGGGGAATTGCCTGTTCTTCCACTATCAGTTTATGGAGCTGTTGCTATGGCACATAGGTCTCTAAGGAGTACTCGGCACCATATCAGTTTTTCTTCTATCTATATGATAAAAGAAATGTGAGTGATTGCAGCTCTTTGTTAAAACCCGTATTAGCACTCAATTTTTATTTTATTTTTTATTTTTTATTTTTTTTATTTTTTTTGTTAATGCAGAATGAAATTGGTGAATAGAAGCCTAATTTTATTAATTGTATCATACACTTTGTCTTATAATTATCCTTCTTTTTTTCCATGCTCTTGGATTTCCATCTATCCAAGTTCTGACTTATATTGTTGTTTACTTCTTCTGTAGGCTGGCTTAGGGGGGCTATCTTTTGATGAGGGGCAATTTTCAGTCTTTCGGTAACATCTTTAATATGTTTATCTAGAATGCCATAAGTTTTTATTTCAATATTTTGGTATGGAAGAATATTTATGCTTGTCTTGTGTCCTATTTTGATACACAGATACACAATAGTTGAGAGAGAAATTCTACCACAGATAAAAATAAGGGATGTGATTCACTCGGCAAAGCTGATTCAAGGTCAAGATTGCCTTGTTTTGTCAAATGAGAGTTGATATGTTCTGTGACAAAATTAAGTTTCATCTTCCATTCCATTTTTGTTTTTTTGTTTTTTTTTTTTTGGTTTTTTTTTTTTTAAATTTGTATTGATATTCTTGGTGCCAGCTGTGTTGTTAGATTAAACGTTATTTGTATTCGGTGACCATCTTTTGCTATTGCAATATGACTCCAAACACTTTCAATGATAAAACCTTCACACTTTCAATGTCACATCATGATATAAAAGAGTGGTATAAATGTAGTATTACTTTTTGTTTCTTGATAATACAGTGAATTAAGGAAAACACGCATACTTGTTTCTTTATAGTACTGTCTAGAATAATGGCCACAATTTCTCAGTGAATTACAAATAGCTACAATAAACATTAATTCAGTAAGTAAACCAAAGTTGTTCAAAAATAATCATGCAAAAATTCTTACACTTCTAAAGACTTTTCATAAATTACTCTTAATTGTTCTTTGTTTATTGATGAACTGTAAAAATGTTAAGACAAATTTGTTATTAAGTAACTTAATTCATTAAAAACTTATTATCTTAATGTAAATTTTACAAATTCAATGAAGAAGGCATGAAGAAGCAAAGTCTTAAAAAAACCCATTTAAATCATTGTTATAAAGAGAGAAAATTAAAACTTAATTTTAACTGACCTTGTAATCAACTTATTTTAACTTGACTACTGGGGGAAGCGTTCAAGGACATTCTTCGTGTTGGGATGGTCCCATTCCAGTGAATTCCAGCATTCTATTGGATAAACTGTGAGATTTTCAAGGGAGGCGGGAGGAAATGGCTGCCCATTGTCAGGTTGCGGAAATAAGGGAGAGATCGTCTTCAGCTTAGGACATCGGACTATACAAATGCTTCTAAGGGAATCACAATGGATTGCGTAACAACTCTTACAGAAGCTCCTTAAGTCCGGTAGATCACACAAAGTGATAGATCTTAAATTTGGAAGAGAGGGTTTGAAAGAATTCTTACTTGCTTCCTTATCTTCTTCTTCTTCATCACTTGATGCTTCTACTATTTCCACAAGTCCTGAGCACCACGAAACTTCAATTTCTTCTAAGTTTTGTAGGTTTCGCAGCAACTTAGGTGGGAACAGTCTCTTCAATTTTGGACAACCATCTATCGAAACTTTTTTAAGAAGAGAAGATTCCAGTTTGTCAGTCCACCAATTCCTACCACTTTTCCCCTTCTTCCTTTAATAAAAGAATAGTTGAGTCCTAGAGAATTAAAAGAATAGTAATTCTTGCAGATTTCTGAAACGAATACCCAAGCATTCTAACTTGCTCAATCTTGAAACTTCTTCTGCTTCTGCAACTGCATTATCTAACCTCAAGTATTGAAGACGGAGAAGTTTTGGTAATATTCCATCAGGCATCTCTCTTATTCCATCCATTAGAGTTGGTTCGGGGATTCCAACTTGCTCTAGAGATATTGGCTTCCACACATCATCTAAAATTAGCATGTATTTCTTTTTTCCTTTCAACATCTCTTGTAACACTGCAGCCCTCATTGTTATATCATTATGTTTCGACAAATCTTCCCCCAGTGCAGTTGCAATGTCTTGTTGCAATTTAACAATAACATACTCCTTGGATACGGTTGCCCAAATTACTTTACCAAACTTATTTCTTTCTTTCAAGAGCTGATTATGAATGTGCTTCGTGATGGTTGTTTTACCAACCCCTACCATCCCACAAACACCTATCTTGCGTACCTTATCACCCATCAAGTGTTTCAAAAAAAATTCTTTTACACTATCTTCACCTACCATTTCTAATGTTGGTAATGGCAATCCAATGTCATCAGGAGCATCAATTACCAAACCAGCAGGAAAAACACCTTGATCATAAACTCTTTTCACTTCTTGAATCTTTTCATCAACATGTTTTCCTCGCCAACCACGCAAAAAATAGTTGCCTTTTCTGAATTTATCTTCAATTCTCTTTGTCTCCTAGAAGATCTTTTCTGCTTTTCTCAACCAACTTTCCACTTCTTTGTTTGTTACTTTATGATAACGAAGCTCCCCATTCAATCTTTGTTGTATAGTTTCCATGCGGTTACTAAGATCCTGTCTCTCCCTTTCCAGAGTACTCAAGAATTCATTAAACTTTCTATGGTACTTCCAGTATCTACAACCGGGAGGAGCTATCCAGTTTATAACTTCAATAATTGCCGCAGGATCCGTTGACAATTCCCCTGCATTGTATTATATAAATGGTGATAAGGATTTATGTTTAGCAGCAGACCAAAAAATTTTTAATTATCACATCATTTATAAGCTATAATTTTTATCTTCTTTATCTATCCAATCTAAATGAAGTCTTAAGACAATCAAAATGAACAAAGAAATTAAATATAAATAAATTAAAAAAAGAAATTGACCAGACAATGACTTAGGCAATTTTGTATATGAATTTACAAATCTATAGGAAAAAATAATAATAATAAAGAAATAAGCTCCAACAATGACAAAATTTTAGAGCATTACTTTCCAAAATCTTATTTTATAAAACAAAATCAAACAATGAATTCTGTTTTCAAGTTTCAAGTACTGGTGACTTGTCATGTTTACCAAACTAGTTATACCTTTATCCTCTCATAATGCTGTTAACTTGTCATGTTTAGGGCCAAAACCAATAATTTATTTTTGAGAGAGCTGAAAAAAATGATTGAAATAATATTGTCTTATACTCGAATTTTGAATGTAAGTTTAATAGTACGAAAATATTTTGTTAATTAATGATACAAATAATGGTTGTCTAATAATATATGAGAGAGAACAAGATCAACAACCTCTTAAAATAATAATCCATATATTATTAGACAACCATTATTTGTATCATTCTTATTTAATTAACTGGTTGGAGCTCCTTATGCTTTGTTTTTGTTCTTCTGAAATTTGTTTGTTTTCAATGTATTATCAACTACTTTTAAGTTGTAATTTTGGTTTGATTGAATTTTATTCCCACTATCTCTATATGTTACTGTTTGTTGTGGATGTGAGAAAAGTAGTTTAAGGGCAGTTGAGCTTAAGTGATGGTGTCTATATTTATATTTTGTTAATTGATGTTGTATAGTATAGTGAGTTATTAGAATATAGTGAAGGGGTGAGTAGATTACTGGACATATAATGGCACCTTTATTGTATCTAAGATTTTTCAAGAAGTAATATTAATAATTATCAATTAATTTAGCACAATAGTATAAACTTCATCAATTGTGAAGGAAGCAAGTATTCGTTGAGATATCATGCAACATTCATGCTTTTATTATTTCAACATAATAATTTCAATGTATGTTGATATTACAATTTTATTATTATTTATTTTTTTAATGTAGACTAAATAACATACTGGTATTCAAGAATGCATAGAAATGATGACTTAGAACTGTTTTTTTTCCCCCTCAATTTTCTGGTATTTTATTTTTAAGGTTTATGTTATATTTCCAAGTTTATTTACACAAAAAAAATCATATAGTTACTTAGTGAGTAGTGTGGACTAATTCTTCCATATTTAAACCTGAAAATATTTTTCAGATCAATTTTTTACTTTTAATAATTGTTGAGAATGTGACTAAATACATCACTTTTATTTCATTTATCTCTATGAAACAATCTCAGTGATTAAATGACATAAATCATAATTATGAATATTTAAAAAATGAAAGCTGAAATACAGGTTGAAATAAGTTAGAAAGGGGCATTACTTTGGTAGTGCTGCTATATGAAACTTTTGAAGATTGGTTGAGTGTATTGAATTTGGAGTATTTGATTGTGGTGGTGTAACTGTAAAATATTAAAACTGTAAAAATTGTGGGGTTGGTAGGATGTGGGTCCAATATTTTGGGCCTTTTTAGATCAACCCATTGGATCTGTATCCGTTTGGACCCGAACCGTATCTAGCCCACACCGTTTTGCTAGGTCTAGTACTAACTCAACAACGAACACCTAAAACTCCACCAATTATAAATAATAATCTTCTTATCATTGTTATTCAAAAAACCATTTGGAATAATAATAATAACATCTATAAGAACAAACATAAACTTTATTCACTATGCAAACTCCCCAAACAGGAAGAATTCACATAAAGGAAAACGATGTTCGCAAATGAAAGCATTTAAAGAAAACCCCAATCATACAATCTGGGCCACATTACTTATAGATCAGCCCATTATAGAATAAGACCAAAAAACCATATCAACATAATTTTGAGCCTAATCAATAATAAGTCAGTCCACTTAACAATTAAAACCCCTTCACTCAGTTAGCCCATCAATATAAATCCACCAATTCAATTAAGCCTACCAATTAATAAACAAAACCGAATAACACAACAATCAACTGGGCCTCAATAAAACAGCCGGCCCTTTTAAACCATAAAACTCAACAACCCAACTATTTTAATTAACCAAACACCGTTAAGTCCATTTACTTAAATCCAAACACCATTAAGGACGATTATTTCAATTAAATCCAAACACCATTGGACCCAATTACTTCTATCGAACCCAAACACCAATTTAATTAAATCTAAATCGCAAGTCTTATATCCTTCAATATCCATCCATTCATGGAGTCCATAAACATATTAAAATACATATATAAATAAAAGAACTTTCTTTATTATAACAATTCCACCAACAAAGGAGTCAACTTGGGAATTTATAAACAAGCCAAACATTTGTCTCTCACCCATTCTTTCCAGTTCCATAAAGACAACCACAGCAGACCAACGCCCAAAAATTTCACCCAACAAGCAAGCTTTCCATTCTTTAATTAACCAATTCTTATTTCCCACTCAAAACAGAATGGGTGTTCGATACATTATCTGAAAAATGTTATTCTGAAAAAGTATTTTAAGTTGAGTTAAGTTGAATTAAATCGATTTAGATCATATTATGAAAATGATAAAATATTTGAAAGGTAACTCAGAGTTTGATAAAATGCTAAATAGTTGTTTGATATATATTTTTAAAATAAAATAGTTGTTTGATACATTTTTTGAAAATATTTAAGATTATTGTTTTAACCCCTACATTTTTTAATTTAGCGAAATAATCCCACAATCAAAATTCTGGCCGTAGATCTGGCCATTTTCAACTAAGTCCATGATAGATCTGGCCAAAAACGGTCAAATCGGCGTACAATCGGTCGGATCTGACTGGTTGTGTGCTGTTCCAACTACGTACATAAGAATTTAACAAGATATATAAATACTTATATATACATACCAATTTAACTCCATATATATAAGAAAGAGAACCAAAATAAACCCATCAAAATAAAGACAAATAACAAGCATTTTTTAGATAACAACTTTCCCCAAACTAAAGCTCAACTCAGCCAAAACATGGAAAACATCTCACTCAGAACACAAACCCCACACTTCTAAAGTCGAACCGAAGCATAAAGAAAAGACAATTTTAAACTACTTCACAATTTTCTCAAATTTCATCAGAACATTAAATTAAAAATCATAACTTAACATGCAAAATAGAGATTTAAGCTTTTAGGGGAAGATTCAGTTTGATCCACTCACCTCGCTAAGTCTTCTTCTTTCTTTCTCCCACTCTTCCTCTCGGCCGAACTCCCTTCTTCTTTTCCTTCTCTTCTCTTCTCCTTCTATTTTCTTTTCTTTTCTCTCCCACTTTTCTTTCTCTTCTTGTTGTCCTTTTTCCTTCTTTTCTGTTCTCTTCCCTTTTTCTTTCTCTTCTTGTCCCCCACTTATTTTGAACGAACACCGTTCATCAAAATATTTGGCAAATTTTCTCAGCCCCTCGTTTCATCTATTGCACTACACCCCCATAAAAGCTTCAATTTGTTATACTTTACCCCCAAAAATCAAAAACTAAAATTTGATAAAATTCCGTAAAAATACAAAGTATTACAACGCGATCCAAATAAGGTCGTGACAGTTGGTATAAGAGCAAGAAAGAAGGCATCGACACTATGGTATTCCCTTCTAAACGACCTTGGCCAAAGATGTCTCTTGTAAGCTTGTGTAGAAAATGATGGGGTCCCTAAGACGCATGTTAAACACTGTGAGAGTGGAAAGTTGACATAGTGATGTATAACAAGTGATACTGAGAGCAGGCAACTTGAGAAGTCGAAGAAGCATGTGTGAGACACATGTTGGGCGTGCAACATGTGGGCATTGACAATAGTGCAGCATGGAAGTGAGTAGTGGTATCGTGTGCCATAGGCAGAACCATGTATCTTCCAAGGTGTCGTAATGGGTTGACATGATGCAGAGTCACGCCTAAAGGTAACTGGCGTCCCTTAAGCCATCAAGTAGTGCCACAAACTAAAAACTTTGACGACTGTCTTGCGGGCATTTGCAAGAATAATATGCACGAGGACGTGCATACAAATGGGTGTAGAAGGTAGAGTGTCAGGACCTTATTTCGCAACGTCGTGACAAGAGCGGCAAGGTGGAGATTATTGGGATAAGTGGCTCATTTTCCTAATTGTTTTCTTGTAAAATTGTTATTTCATTGGGAAGTTAATTTAATAAGGAATACAATTGTTATAAGAATGTGAATCATATTAGAAATGTAATTAGGAGGGTCCTATTAGAAATTGAAATATGAATTCTATTAGAAATAGAATATCACATATACTACCTATATATATAGGAGTGAGAACCAATTCAAAGTTACAAGAGGATGTGAGTATACAGGGTATTGGATATTGTGGTGTTATTTACTCTTGTATGTCTTGTTCATGAAAATATAGTGGATTTTTCTCATCCATGGATGTAGGCAGGTTATGTCGAACCACATTAAATATTGTGTTCTCTGTGTGTGTGTTTTCAGGCTTACTTAGAGCCAATCACTATAGTTTAAGCTCTAAGGTTGTGCAATCCCAATAAGGTCGTAACAAGTGGTATCAGAGCAGAATAGAAGACGTCAATGCTACGGTGTTCCCTTCTAAAGGTAACCCATTGAAAGTGCATTGGGAAGGTCTCGAGCTTATAAAGGACCACATTAAAAGCGCTTTAGGGAGGTGTTGGGCTTATAAATGAGAGACTTCCTCTACCTAATAGGATAGCCTAATATATATAACTTAATTTGAGATACTAATTTATAGTCATTGATAAATCACAATCCAACTATTGAAAATGTAATAAAATGGCACATAAAATAGCTATTTGTAACTTTTCATTCAACAATCGTAAAATTATTTCAAATCAAAGACTAAAAATTACATTTGGTTCACGAACCGAAGACCTATCTCCCCCCCCCCCCCCCCCCCCCCCCCCCCCCCCCCCCCCCCCCCCCCCCCCCCCCCCCCCCCCCCCCCCCCCCCCCCCCCCCCCCCCCCCCCCCCCCCCCCCCCCCCCCCCCCCCCCCCCCCCCCCCCCCCCCCCCCCCCCCCCCCCCCCCCCCCCCCCCCCCCCCCCCCCCCCCCCCCCCCCCCCCCCCCCCCCCCCCCCCCCCCCCCCCCCCCCCCCCCCCCCCCCCCCCCCCCCCCCCCCCCCCCCCCCNCCACACACACACACACACACGTACGTACGTCTGCGCACACAAGCACAAGCACACGCGCACATATACACACACACACGTCTGTGCACACAAGCACAAGCACACGCACACACACACATGCACATGCACACGCACATGCACTCATGCACGCACACGCACACATGCATACGCACACATGCACGTACACACATGCGTACACACACATGCGCGCACACACATAGATGAACCGAATACGAGATTGTATTGGTGAGGTTGAATCTTTAGTAGTGATATTGGGTGGTCATGCTGCCATCGAGGCTGTAATGCGTACCATTTTTCCAAATGCACATCATGACTCCTGTTGTCATCAACTGAAGATGAACATAAAAGTTGAGTACAGAAAAGTCAAGGTCATTGAGGGATTGTATTGGAAAATGGCTAAGGCGTATCTAATGTTTGATTTTTGAGCACACATGGCAGCTATTTATGCAATGAACCTTGGTGTCGGTGCATACTTATAGGGAATAGGATATTAGAGATAGGCAAGGTCTCATTTTAATGGACTTCAATATACCATAATGATAACAAATATAGGTGAGTCCTTCAACGTGTTGGTATGACATGCTCGTGGTTTGTCAATCACTATGCTCACTGAATTCATTTGGGGGATACTACAGAGATGGTTTTATGAGAAACGAAACATGACATATAAGTATAAAATGTTTATTAAACTACTAATTCCTAGTTCTCGATACATACTATACTGACCATTATTTTGTTTTCACTTATTACAGTTGAATGGGATAAACATCTAACTCCCCAGACTACAAATATGGTTGCCAACCATGTAAGGAAATCGGTGAACATGATCGTCCACCCGATTAGTAATCATCTATACTAGGTCCAGGGTGGGAATCAAAAACACGGGATGGTCAATCTGTAGGAACAAACGTGTACATGTAGGAAGTTCCAGTTGTAGCAGATACCGTGTGCACACATAGCTGTAATTGCAAGGATTCTATGCCTTTTGGATTTCTACCAACGGGTTAATCGGTATTACACAACTGAGACTGGATATACTTAGTAATCTTTTGTGTCTTCCGATTGACGACCTGCTCATACCGGCTTGGGATCGCATTTTTCATAGAGTCAAACGTTATTTTCCAAACGTCAATCCCCTAAGGTTCTTTGTTAAACAATGAAAGGTAGTGGACTAACTACATAACCTCTGTCTTAATGATCATCCTATTCTCTGCGCCCATTAAATCGACATGTAGACAAAACAATGCCGCCCTCTTCATTGCGTCCTTGTCAAGTTTGCATATAGACCTCGTATCCTTAAAAACTTTTGTAAGGATACTATACGCTACTTATTTCGGTTTTTAGGGGAATATAGACCTCGTATCCTGCGACCTACAGTCGATGGAATATATTTGTTAATGTTTGTGAGTTGATTAAATCTCAGCCTAGTCACCAGTGCGAACTCGTACTGACTGAAGCGAATGTCCACACAGTTGATACATAACCAAAACTCTTCCTTAGGTTCTCCCCTTGTAATCTCTCGTAAGAGTACTGAATGTGTAAGTACTCCGCTGAATCTAAAGGCGTCCAGCTCTAAGTATGGCCCCAAACAAGTGTTTTTGAACATGGCTTTTTGCTTCTTGTTCAGTGTCCGTCAAGTTTCTCTAAAGTGCTTGGATGCCGTATATACTTCCTTTATCACGATTAAAAACAACAAAATGCACAACATTAACACGATTAAAATAATGTTTAAATTATATTAAAAAAAAAAAACTAAAACCTTAAACCGTGACATTTAACATAAACTTTAAAAAGTTAACATAAACCTAACAGTGATACTGAATCGGCAAAAAAAGAGCCAAGAAACTAGCTTTTTTACCCATCTCAACCAATTTCCAATTAACCGTAAACCTGCGATCGTAATGTCGCCATTAATTTCGTTCTCACCACCAAAAATTTGCACAAAATTGTTGAAAGTCAATTCCCTAAAGTTAGTTCAACAAATCAGTTGTTGATTATTCACCAATAATTGATTGAAAACTCAAAAGTGAAAATAGGCTCCAAAGAATTTTTTTTTGAAATGGTTGAAAATGATGGAAAACTTGGCTTATATATGGGGGCATTTTTATTTGGTGGCCATATGGGCATAGCGCTTAGGATTTTGGTCATATTTGTATAGCCCCCAAGTTTTGGTTATTTTAATTAAAACCCTAAAAATAATAGGAAACAAAGGTTTAATCTGCGAACATGGCAGTAATTTCACTCCCAAATAATACAAAGCTAATTAAAAGTTTCCAGATAAGCTTAAGTTTCTTCCTCGTAGATTAGACCCGCCAAAATCCTTTCCATCTTCAACGGCCAAACAACTTCCATTCGTTCATGGCCTTCTCTTTATCTTCTCCCACTCTCACTTTCTCCCACAACCTGTCTTTCACTTTCTCCACAGACACCAAATCGTAATATCCTCTCTGTCCGTTTCACGTTTCCTCTCAGCAGAAAACAATCTGCAAGATTTGGCCTCCTCAAGGTTCAATGCAAGTCTAAACAAGATGATACAACGGTTGGTCTTCTAATTTTACTTTAATTCTATGTTCTATTCATGATTATAGCTTGTGGGGTTGGTTCTTTTAGTGTGTTTTAGCTTTCACTGGCGCATATTTTTGATGTATTGAAAAATGTGGGCTGCTCATGCTAGTTAGACTGCATTTATTTGCACATTTTTATGAAATTGAGGTAAATTATTTGCTAGAGCAATGTAATGAAGGTAGATTTATAAGATTTTTTACTTGCACTTTTTAGTCAGGGTGGTGGCTGTCGTACCGATGGCAATATTATTACTTATTAGATTCGGCAAATCAATAATTTCTCTTCGCTTAGTGAAGCATAGTTTTTGACATATTTCTTGGATTGGGGGTGAATTCCTTGTAAATTTAAAGTTGTGTGGAAAAAATGTTGAATATATTTAAGGATATAAGGAAAAATTGACAGACATTTGGAAATGCCATATTGTTGTAAATAATTTTAGTTTATTATTCATTATTATTAAGTGTGGTGGGGTTCCGTCTGAAACCTGTGATGGCTCTTTTATGGTGGCTGTGCGCTTCGCTTACGTTTTCCTTTCCTGCTAGCTGCATTTTGCTGTCAAGATATAAATTGTGTTCTACCGGCATGGATCCTTTTAATAAAGTTGTACACTGCTCGGTGGTTTTCTGTTTTTCAGTTCTCTGTTTCCTTCATAGCGATTAGACCTTCATAGTGTTGGACCAGAATAATTGAGGAAATTATATTCCTCTTGAGTTAATCACAGTATCTAAATTGCATTTATAGTTATGTAGGAGCTGGAGTATTGGCATAGTATCCCGACCAAATTGTGCATATCAGCTTTTGGAAATGGGATGAAGACAGCTAAGACTCTGATTGCCGCTATCTTCATTTTTGTCCAAATTTCATCTCCGTTGTGTATGATTGGCTGGGAACTTTGGTCTGTTTCTCCTGCAAAGGCAGTGCTTTATTCTCCTGACACCAAATTCCCGAGAACTGGAGAACTTGCTTTAAGAAGAGCAATCCCTGCAAACACGAACATGAAGGCAATACAGGTAGATATATAATAATTACATTGTGTTACTCATACTCTCTAACTTGAATATAAATCAATATCCATCAATTTTTTTTTTTAGGATTCTTTGGAGTTTTAAGAAATATAAGGTTATTTTGTTTTATTGTTTATTAAGAGTAGATCTATCTTTTCATTATTTCCTTTATTTAGCTTATATATAGTCTCTTTATATTTAAGTTAAATCATTCTTTTTGTATTCAATTGCATTATGCAGTATCAATGAAACCCTAGCCTCTTTTTTTTCTTATTTCTTTGGATTGTTTAACATGGTATCAGAGCAAGGTTTCATGGGATGAGGTTTAATCTTAAACACAGCTTACGCTTAATTTTTTTTGGAGTGACCGTACAATTTCGTGAGGGTATTTGTTCAGTTTCTGCAATCTGGTATTTCGTTTTCCTTTCTTTTGCATTCTGGTCTTCTTTGTTTTTTTATTATGGCTACTGAAAGAGACAATCAGTCTGTGAGTGTGAGAAGAATTATTCGTATTGAAGTTACGTGATGAGAAATTTTCTTAAGGGTGAAAAGATATGGGAATATGTTAGTGGAACTTC
This sequence comes from Pistacia vera, assembly GCF_008641045.1. Taxonomy (NCBI): domain Eukaryota; kingdom Viridiplantae; phylum Streptophyta; class Magnoliopsida; order Sapindales; family Anacardiaceae; genus Pistacia; species Pistacia vera. The sequence goes on from NW_022195685.1 coordinate 1,070,727, forward strand.
TGTGAAACCTAAGAATATTGATGAGGGTTATGCTGCTTTGATAGATGCTTGGGAAGCAAACAATGCAAAAATTATTACTTGGATTAACAATTCTGTCGAGCATTCCATAGGCATACAGTTGGCGAAGTATGAGACAACAAATGAGGTTTGGGATCATCAACAAAGGTTATTTACTCAATCAAATTTTGCAAAGCGGTATCAATTGGAGAATGGCATACGAGCTTTTTAGCAGAAGAATATGAGTGTTCATGAGTTTTATTCTGCTATGACAGATCTTTGGGATCAATTGGCTCTTACAAAATCTGTAGAATTAAAGGCATGTGGTGCCTATACTGCTCGTAGAGAGCAGCAACGGTTGGTACAGTTTTTAACACCACTTCGTAGTATTTTGAAGGACTTAGAGGTTTAATTTTGCATCGTTCTCCACTTCCTTCTGTTGACTTAGTTATCAGTGAGTTATTGGTTGAAGAAATACGTCTTAAGTCTTATTCTAAAAAGGGAATTTTGTCTACTTCTAATCCTTATGTGTTAGCAGTACCTTCTAAACCACTATTTAATAATCAGAATAAGCCTTACACAAGGGTTTCCTTCGACGAGTGCAGTTTCTGTAAGCAAAAGGGTCATTGGAAGGCTTAGTGTCCTAAATTGAGACGGCAAAATCAATCGCAGCAGCAATCTCAAGCTTGGAAACCTAGCAACCAGTCACAATCTAATGCTCATAGACCACCTCAAGGTTACAAACCACCACGGTCTAATACTGCAGCAGTAGTTTCATCAGGTCCTTTCACCGATCCTAGTACTCTGGCTAAGCAATTTTAGAAGTTTCTCTCCTTACAGCCACAAGCTATGTCTGCTTCTTCTTCCGTAGGTCAGTTCCCTCATAGTTCTTTAGGTATGTCACATTCTGTATGGGTCTTGGATTATGGTGCTTCACATCATATGTCTCCAGATTCTTCATGTTTTGCTTCTGTGTCTCCTTCGTCTTCTATTCCTGTCATGACTGTTGATGGCACTCCTATGCCTTTAACAAGCGTTGGTTCTGTTGTCACACCTCACTTGTCTCTCTCTAATGTTTATCATATTCCGAAACTTACATTAAATCTTGCTTCTGTTGGTCAGTTATGTGATTCTGGTAATTTAGTCACATTTTCTTCTTATTCTTGTTATGTGCAGGATCTGCAATCTCGGAAGCTGATTGGGACAAGCCGTAGGAAGGGGGGACTATATATTTTGGATGAGTTAAAAGTGCCATTTGCTGCTGCTACTAGTGTTGATGCTGCTGCTATTAGTGTTGATTTGTCTTCTTTTCATTTGAGTCATTCTTCTTCTAGTTTTTATTTATGGCATTCTCGTTTAGGTCATGTTTCGTCTTTTCGTTTGAGATTTTTTTCGTCCACAAAGGCTTTAGGAAATTTGCAAACTTGTGATATTTTTGATTATAGTGGATGTAAATTGGCAAAATTTTTAGCTTTCCCTTTTAATCGAAGTATTTCTGTTTCTTCTTCTCCATTTGATTTGATTCATTCTGATGTATGGGGACCTTCTCTTGTTGTCACAAAAAGAGGGTCTCGATATTATGTTTCTTTTATTGATGATCATACTCGTTATTGTTGGGTTTATTTAATGAAACATCATTCTGAATTCTTTGAGATATATACAGCCATTCGAGCTCTTGTCAAAACAAAATAACCCTAAATAAGACTGTAGATACTTCGATTGAGGTTAACGCAAAGTATTCTTCTTCTGATGGTTCACCTTTGTCAGATGCTACGTTATATCGTACTATTGTTGGGAGCTTGGTATATCCCACTATTACTCGTCCAGATATTGCACATGCTGTTCATGTTGTTAGTCAGTTTGTTGCTTCTCCTACTACAGTTCATCGGGCAGCTGTTCTTCGTATTTTGTGGTATCTTTGGGGTACAGTCTTTTAGAGTCTTTTACTTCCATCCACCTCTTCCTTGGAGCTGCGTGCATACTCTGATGCTGATCATGACAGTGATCCCAAAGATCGCAAGTCTGTTACTGGTTTCTGTATCTTTTTGGGTGATTCTCTTATTTCTGAGAAGAGCAAGAAACAATCCATTGTTTCCCAATCTTCAACCGAAGTAGAATATCGTGCTATGGCATCTACTACTAAAGAGATTGTTTGGTTACGTTGGTTACTTGCAGATATGGGAGTTTCTCTTTCTCATCCCACTCTTATGTATTGTGACAACCAGAGTTCTATTCAGATTGCTCACAACTCCTATGCATTCTATTTCCCGTTTTCGTTTTCTATTTGGCAAACTCTCGATGCTTGTAGCCGCCGCATCGTGAGTTTGAGGGGAGATGTTAAGAAATATAGGGTTATTATGTTTTATTGTTTATTGAGGGTAGATCTGTCTTTTCATTATTTCCTTTATTTAGCCTATATATAATCTCTTTGTATTTAGATTGAATCATTCTTTTTGTATTCAATTGCATTGTGCAGCATCAATGAAACCTTAGCCTCCTCTTTTTCTTATTTTTTTGGATTGTTTAACATGGAGGACATCATTTTTGCTAAGGATTGCTCAGAGAAAACCTTATGGAACCATGGAGGGTAATGTGAAGAAAGCTCTAAAGGTATTCATTTATTTTTCAAAATAACTTATTAAAATGAGAAGGGATTTCAAATAAAGGAGTGGTGATAATAGAGACTTCCCAGTCTAATGCAATTCAGAAGATTCTTGACCGAGGGATATTGCAATTTTTTGTGTTTCAATTTTAGTTCCGGAGTTTCTCCTTCCAGACTGTCCTGTGGATTCACCATTTTGTTGTTTTTGCCGCCAATTACTGTACCTCTTCTGTTATTTCCTGCTAATGCAGATTGCTATTTGAATTAGAAAAGTTTTCTCCGTTGGTATTGTTTTCTCAGAAACCATACATAATTGGAAGTATTATCTTGTCAAATTCATTTACTTCTGAAACCTTAAGCTCTTCTCTTCATTCATGCCAGATTTTATTTTTCATGTTGTTCTTTTTATTTTAATACATTTCTGCTCTGTTCTATTCTCCCTTTGTACATCAGATATCATGATTCCGAAAGGATAATTTTCATTCTTCTGAATTCAGATAGCAACGGATGAAAAGGATTCTATACTCGCTAGTATCCCAACGGATCTAAAGGAAAAGGGTTCTGAAATGCATGCATCTCTCATTGATGGGTAGGTATACGACTTTAATTTGAAAGAAGATATTGAAATTAGAAAAGAAAAACAACCGGGTTCATATTATATCTTCTTTTATTTGCCATGACTCATAAGTCATATACACTTACTACTGCTAGTGCTGGATTGACTGAGATAATATTATATTATACGAAGACCTTAGTTTGACCATACAAGCATTTTAGAGTTCCCTTCTACTCGTTTTGATATGCATTTTTGGGGGTCAAGTCTACTTGGTATCCCTTCCAGATATGCAGTTGGACTAATTCATAGGTGCATGACCTGAAATCAGCAACCTGTCACTGAAGAATGAAAACTTTCTTATTTCTTCTTTATTCTAATGCATCTCATTACAGGCTTTAGTCTGCCTGGTAATAATGTCTTGAAAATCTAATATAAGTCCCCACAAAATCTTCATTTTACAGGGTCATTGCTGAACCCACTGGAATGATATTTCAGTTTTCTTTTTTCAATAGGGTGGATTGCAAGCACTCCTAAAATGTATTAAGGATCAGGACCCAGATAAAGTATCTGTTGGCCTTGCGGCATCTCTGGATACTGTTGCAGAATTGGATTTGCTACAGGCAAGTGCAGTTGTTCTGCTAATAGCATATGACATTTCCGATGCATCAACAGCATATATATTTGATAAATGAATTGTCATCATTTCTTAAAATTTTAGCCACTTCATTGATAATATTTATCTGCGATAAATTCAGTAATAGCAAGTAGAAATTTAATTAGGACTATGTGAGCATGTTAAATATCTCACCGAACATTGCTTACAACAGGCTCCTGGGTTGTCCTTTTTGTTGCCTGAGCAATACTTTTGAAATATCCAAGGTCAGTCATCTCCAAGAATGATTGGTTTATTTTTAAGTCTCTATTTCAATGAGCATTGCTATATGCATATTATGGAAACTGATGTTATTATAACTATTTATTCCTATACTGGAACCCTTTCAAATTACCATCCCTTTCAGTGCTAGAATTCTAATTTGTTTCTTTAACTGCTCTGTGATAAAAAATTGACTTATTTGATTGAAACGTGATGAACTTTGTTGTGAAAGATAAGTAGACCTTTTGTTTTTATCATCTGTCCTAAAATTTGAAACTGATGCTCTTTCATTTGTAGGCTAACAGGGCAAGGAACTGTTGAACTTACCATTGAGAAAGGAGATGGTTCATCATTTTCCCCAGAAGCTGGGGGTGAACAGAGGAAAACCGCCACAATCCAGGTATGTTTGCGCATCATTTCATTTCTTCCTTTACCTTCTCCAAAAACTTACGTGTAATTATAACTAGGTACGAAATCAAATTCTCAAAAAAAAGGCTTTGTTATTGACTTGGATCTTTTTGTTGAGGATTAGTCAATGGATTTCTTCTAATGTGCTGAACTTTTCCATGGAATTCTGATAGTCCTGCTAATACCATGGTTAAAAGACAATGTTTTTTGAGTTCTTTTCCTAGCAAGGAAAGCTTAGAATTATTGGACAATACATTCTCTCTTGATAGAATAGGCAAATTTTCAGATGATTGATGGAGCATATGATGGGACAAGACTAAGTTGCACTGAACAAGCCATTCTAACGGACAGCGGTCTTGAAAAGAACAGCGGTTGTAGTGTTCCTTTGGAAATAAAGCCATCTGGGCGATTTGAACCCTTGTACAAAACAACCTTAAGTGTGCAAGTGCATCATCTATCATAGCTAGAATTTGCTTAATATCTTTTCTACATTTACTGTTCTCAATTTATGGGGAATTGCCAGTTCTTCCACTATCAGTTTATGAAGCCGTTGCTATGGCACATGGTGAAGTCTTTGAGGAGTACTCGGTGCCATATCAGTTTTTCTTCTATCTATATAATAAAAGAAATGTGAGTGATTGCAGCTCTTTGTTAAAACCAGTATTAGAACCCAGGTTTTTTTTTTTTTTTTTTTTTTTTACTACTACAGAATGAAGATGGTGGATAGAACATCTTTAATATGTTTATATAAAATGCCACAAGTTTTTATTTCAATTTTTTGGTGTGGAAGAATATTTATGCTTGTCTTTGTGTCCTATTTTGATACACATTTACACGACAGTGGGGTGAGAAATTCTGCCGCAGATAAAAACAAGGGATATGATTCGATCCGCAAAGCTGATTCAAGGGATATAAAATGCCACAAGTTTTTATTTCAATTTTTTGGTGCAAGCTGTGTTGTTAGATTAAATGTTGTTTGTAACTTTGTGTTCTTTGACCATCTTTTGCTATTGCATTCTGGCTCCAAACACTTTCAATGGTAAAACCTTCACATTTTTGTTTCTTGATAGTACAGTGAATTATCTAAAACAGGCATACTTGTTTCTTCATAGTACAGCGAATTAAGGAAAACACATCGATAAACAAACTTTACATTACAAAAGATGGTAATAAATATAGAAGAAAAAGACTTTGCGCAAGGAATAACTAGCCAGCTAGCCCTGCCTAGGAAAATTTAAATAAGGAAAATAAAATAAGCATTAGATGATGAAGAACAAAAAAATGAGAGATACAAAGTGAAAGTCAAAGAAAACCTACTTTTTAAGTGTTCGTGACATTGTCTAGAATAATGGCCACAATTTATCAGTGAATAACAAATAACTACAATAAACATTAGTTCAGTAAGTAAACCAAAGTTGTTCAAAAATAATCATGCAGAAATTATTACACTTCTAAAGAATTCTCATAAATTGCTCTTAATTGTTCTTTGTTTATTGATGAACTATAAAAATGTTAAGACGAAGTTGTTATTAAGTAACTTAATTCATTGAAAACTAATTATCCTAATGTAAATTTTATAAGTTCAATGAAGAAGGCATGAATAAGCAGTCTTAAAAAACCCATTTAAATCATTGTTATAAAGAGAGAAAATTAAAACTTAATTTTAACTGACCTTGCAATCAACTAATTTTAACTGACCTTGCAATCAACTAATTTTAACTTGACTACTGGAGGAAGCGTTCAAGGACATTCTTCGTGTTGGGATGGTCCCATTCCAGTGAATTCCACCATTCTTTTGGATCAACTATGAGCCTTTCAAGGGAGGCGGGAGGAAATGGCTGCCCATTGTCAGGTTGCGGAAACAAGGGAGAGATCGTCTTCAGCTTTGGACATCCGTTTATAATAATACTTCTAAGGGAATCACAATGGATTGCAAATCTTACAGAAGCTCCTTAATTCCGGTAGAAATTGCAAATCGATAGATCTTAAATTTGGAAGAGAGAGTTTGATAGAATTCTTACTTGCTTCCTTATCTTCTTCTTCTTCATCACTTGATGCTGCTACTATTTCCACAAGTCCTGAGCACCACGAAACATCAATTTTTTCTAAGTTTTGTAGGTTTCGCAGCAACTTAGGCGGGAACAGTCTCTTCAATTTTGGACAACTGACTATCTGAACAGTTTTAAGACAAGAGAAGATTCCTGGTGTTATTGGTGTTGGTAATGTGGATTTAGCTCCGTCTATTTCTTCTACAAGAATTGCAATTAAATTATCCAAATACTCAAGAAACAGATACTCAAGGGTCTGAAGTGCAGTTGTGTAAGAGGACAAATAATAGAAGCACTCCATCTGTTTGCACGAATAAATCCAGCAGGTCCTCCAGTCATTTGCATCTTTTAAAGAAGAAATATCGCTTACCCTTCCCAAATCATCACAGCCTGCAATGACTAGCCTCCGAATGTCAGTCGGTATCTTAATGGAGTCTTCAAAGTTTGCCAATCCACCAATTCCTACCGCTTTTCCCCTTCTTCCTCCTGGAAAATAATCTCCCAATCCTACAGAATTAAAATAATAGTAATTGAGGCATCTTTGTTGTTTTAGAGAAAAGTAGATGTGGTATTCTTGCAGATTTCTGAAACAAATACCCAAGGATTCCAACTTGCTCAATCTTGAAACTTCTTCTGCTTCAGCAACTGCATAATCTAACCTCAAGTATTGAAGACGGAAGAGTTTTGGTAATATTCCACCAGGCATCTCTTTTATACGGTATGCATAAAGATCAAGATATCTTAGATGTACCAACATCTCTAGTCCATCAGGAATGGCTGTAATACCCGTCCAACCAAGATCCAACTTCTTCAGAGCCCCAAGTTTTGCCAAAGAAGGCACATGTTCTAGATAACCACAACCGTTAAGCAACAATGCAGTGAGTTTTACCAAGCCAGAAATAGAATTGGGCAGATTTCTGATACTATAACAACGAGAAAGATCAAGAACCTTAAGCTCAGTCATGAGCGTAAAGACAGAGTCATCAATCTCTTTTAAAGATGAATTATATTGCAAAAGCAAGGTCGAGAGTGCTGTAAACTTAGGAAGTGTCATATCTAAGTGAAATTTTGAAATGTTGTTGTGCATTAAAGAAACCTTCTGAAGATCTTCAATCCATTCATGCTCAGTTGGTAGCTCTCTCAATTGCATCCCAGCTTTTACCAGATATCGAGGACTCTGACTAGTAATGTACAATGCCATGTCTCTCACCAGATCATGCATCTTCACACAATTCCCATGATCCGCGCTTTCTAATAAACAATTTTCTTCTAGTCTCTTATAATTAGCATGGCCTTTGTTATACATAGCTTCTCTACTCTCCAATTCCTCAATAAATCCTTCAACAATCCAATATTCTATCAACTCATCCTTGTCAATTGCAAAATCTTCAGGATATAAAGCACAATATAAGAAGCAATGTTTGATTTTTGGATCTCTCAAACGGTCGTAACTAAATTTCAAACGTTCAAGTACCTTATCTATCATATCCTCACTTCCGATACGTGCTTTCAATTCATTTAATGCATTCTCCCATATACGAACATCACGCTCTCCATTCATGCTGCTAGCCAACGTAACAATTGCTAGAGGCAAACCATCACATTGCTTCACAATTTGTTTCAAAGTTGATTGTAAAGTGGGAATATCCAAAAGCTCAGATCCAACTTTGCTCAAGAATAAATCAAATGCCCCCATTTCTGAAAGTGGCTCAACTTTGATTTCCTCACAACCCATGGATCGAACCACCTCTGTGGAACGGGTTGTTAAAACCAATTTGCATCCATCCATTACAGTTGGTTCGGGGATTCCAACTTCCTCTAAAGATATTTGCTTCCACACATCATCTAAAATTAGCACATATCTCTTTATTCCTTACAACATCTCTTGTAACACTGCAGCCCGCATGGTTATATCATTATGTTTCGACAAATCTTCCCGCAGTGCAGTTGCAATGTCTTGTTGCAATTTAACAACAGCATACTCCTTGGATACGGTTGCCCAAATTACTTTATCAACCCTTATTCTCTCTTTCAAGAGCTGTTATGAATGTGCTTCAGATGGTTGTTTTACCAACCCCTCCCATCCCACAACACCTATCTTGCTACCCTATCACCAATCAAGAGTTTCAAAATTTTTTCTTTTACACTATCTTCACCTACCATTTCTGACGTTGGTAATGGCAATCCAATGTCATCAGGAGCATCAATTACCAAACCAGCAGGAAAAGCATAAACTCATTTCCACTCTTGAATCTTTTCATCAACAAGTTTTCCCCGCCAACCACGCAAAAAATAGTTGCCTTTTTTGAATTTATCTTCAATTCTCTGTGTCTCCTCGTTGATCTTTTTGCTTTTCCCAACCACTTTCCACTCTTTGTTTGTTACTTTATGATAACGAAGCTCCCATTCAATCTTTGTTGTATAGTTTCCATGCGGAACTAAGATCCTGTCCTCTCTTTCCAGAGAACTCAGAATTCATTAAACTTTCTGTGGTACTTCCAGTATCTACAACCAGGGGAGCTATCCACTTTATAACTTCAATAATTGTCTCAGATCATTGACAATTCCCCTGCATTGTATTATATAATGAAGATAATTTTATGTTTAGTAGCAGACCAAAAAGTTTAAATATCACATCATTTATAAGCATAATTTTTATCTTCTTTATCTATCCATCTAATGAATGTCTAAGACAGTCAAAATGAACAAAGAATTAAATTATAAATTAAAAGGAAATTGACCGACAATGACTTAGGCAATTTTGAAGATGAATTTACAAATCTATAAGGGGGAAAAAAAAAAAAAGCTCCAACAATGACAAAATTTTAGAACACACTTTCCAAAATCTTATTTTATAAAACAAAATCAAACAATGAATTTGTTTCAAGCTTCAAGTACTGGTGACTTGTCATGTTTACCCGAGTAGTTAAACCTTTATACTCTCATAATGCTATTAACTTGTCATGTTTAGGGCCAAAACTATACCTGGCAAGGGACCGGTCCCTTGCGGGCCCAGGCCTGGGCCCGTTGGGACTGGTCCCAAATGGGACCATTCTCTCATGGGCCTGGGACCGTCCCAGGCCCATGAGAAAAATCAGGACCCGGACCAGGCCTAAGGCCTGGTCCGGACTGGTCCCATGGGCCCAGACCTCCTAGGACTGGTTCCATAGGGTTTGAAAATTTTTATTTTCCCCCCTCAATTTTTTTATATTTTGGGGCAAAACAAAATTTTATAGGGGTTTTTAGTATTTTTAAGGGTTGATTAGAAGTTTCTAAAAAATTAATTAATTTTAAAAATAATAAATATAGTTAATTTTAATTTTTAACATAAATTATATTCACATTTCACACATTCACGCTTCACATAAACAATTAAATAATTTTTTTATTAAATATTCATCTTCAATTTCATCGTCAACACTATTTCATTATTCAAATCTGTATTCCTAAAGAGTTCGAGTAGTTCGGGATCTTCAGGTGCTGTTGTAGTCTCTTTCTCCATGAGTCCAATCCCGTAAACACGTTATCACTTCAATCATCTCATCGGTTAAAGAACCTCTTCTGTCTTCAACAATCCGACCACTCTTGAAATGTTGATCGGATGCAATTGTAGAAACCGGCACAATAAATGTCACGTGCCATTTGGATATAATGGGAATTGACTTTCTTGTTGGTTCCACCATTGAAGAATATCCATGTCAAGTTGCTCCTTCATCTTATAAGGTCAAGTCCACCTGTAGGTAGTGAGTCGTCTCATTTGGTCTATGTTATGTACAGCTGGAGCTAGAGCTGGAGCTCCGCTACGTCCCACATACGCCCACTTGGTCACAATTGAGGGGGGCTACATCAAGGTCCTGATCGCCTCTCCCAGATGTTCCACTTCCACTTCTACTTGCATTGTATCTGTTCTCATATAAAGAAAAAGTCTATCCAAATTGTTTTAAAGTCATTCAAATAAGACGTATAATCATATCCTAAATAATGGCCTAACTCAGTAATTACACCGTTAACTACGGATAATTTAAACCTAGGATCTAGAAAAAGGCCTAATCCATATAAATGGAATATCTAACCAATATCTCTATATTTTTCTTCCATACTTGAAACAATTTCACTAAAAATGTTATCTATCTATATTGATAAAAAGTTTTAGCAATTTGAACTAAAATATCTAACACTAAATTAGTAGTTGGATATAAATACTACTTATGTATTAGTAGCATCATAAAAATTTTAAGAAATGAATAAAAAAGTTCACAACCCCCCAATCATCATAATCGACAACTTCCTCTGGAAGGTCTTCCGTTGACGAAATCTGTAATTTGTTTCGCGTTTGGCAAAGCTTTTTCCAACATCAATAGGTAGAGTTCCAACGGATAGGCATGTTTGTACATAACTTCAAAGGTCGAACCGGTGGGTCCTCTTGCTTACAATATTGACGTACTCCTGCCATCTTTATTGCTACCCGACAATAAATCCGATCGTCTACGCACCCTCTCAATCCTTGAATGTATAGCATCTAAACCTGCTTTAACTATCAAATTGATGATAGACAAGCACATCTCTGGTGATAAAATTTGCCTTCACCAAGCGGACCAATTTCTTTTCAATAAAGATATTGCCGCGGTGTTGCAGCTGCATTATCAAGCGTTAGCGCTACAACTCTATCAGTTAATAATATTCTTGCAAAACTTCAAGAATCGTAAATATAGTTTAGCACTATGTTTTCATATAATGGTTTAAAACCTATCAATTTTTGTTGTAACCCCATTATGATCTAAGAATGTACTGTAACTTAAAAAATCGGTTTTTGTCTCCAAGCCCTATGTCTGATGTAATGCAATAGATAATTCTTAAATTTTGAAATTCGTTTTTAAGTTTATTATTTATTTGGTTATAAAGTTTAGTATATCTCTTCTACTTGTAGTTCTACTACAGGGGTATGCTGGACAAATGCAGTTTTCCCATAACAAAAAAAGGATTTTCAGATAACAAATGGGAGAGTCTGTAGCAACTATTATCTTGCTATTCCTCTCGTGTAACATGTGTATTTTATGCCATGTTGAGAGAGTTGAGGATTGTGGATTAAAATTAAGTTGAGTTCGATTTGTCTACCTGATCCGCTTGAAGATGCATTTATTTAGGGATGCTTCTTCTCTACGTGTCGTCGCTCGTCGAAGTCCCCTTCTCAGCCCCAATAATGGTTCCACATAAATTACATATCCCACACGATTCTTCCCCCTCCCCATTTGTCTTGGCCGTTTTGATTTGGTGAAGTATCGTCAGACATCGGACACACCCTCTTTGACGGTCGGGGGGTTGGGCTATGTCCGTGCCCGTTGACTCGCAGCTCACATGTGTTTGGCTACACCTCGTCCCGGCCGAATGTGGTGTGTGAGTTACAGTTGCTCCTCTGGAGAAATGGTGAAAATGGATTGAAGGCTTCAATTTCTTCGGTGGATGGAACGTAAAACTCATATGGGGAAGACTTATAATTTATGATAAAATAATAAATAATTAAAATGAAAAGAAATTAAATAATAATATGAAATTATGTGATATTGAAAAATAGAAAAAATTTGAATATATAATATTATAAATATAAATTGAATGAGAAATTGATTGGACATTTGGAGTAGAGAGATTGAGACTTGAGAGAATGAAAGAATGAGAGATTGAGAGATTGGTGTGAAAAAAATAAAAGGTTTTAGGGTTATTTATGGTGTGGTTGTGGGGGGGGAAATGAAAAAAAAACTTATATTATATAAATAATAAATGTAACCGTTGGCACTTGGCAGTTACCGTTGGCTGCCAACGGTTATAAATTAAAATATAACCGTTGGCAGCCAACGGTTATTTTTTTTTTTTTTTAATAAATTTTGTAAAATTTCATTTTAATCCTTGAATTTATACTTATTTTAGGGGGTTTAATGTAATTTTATAAAGGATTAAATTGATAAAAGACAAAAAACTTTTGGGCCCAGGCCCGGGCCTTGGAGGAGGGCCCGGTGGAGGGCCCGGGCCCTCCTCCTTAGGCTTGGTCCCGTTTTGGGACCAGGCCTCCTAGGACCGGGTGATCGGTTTTTGGAGCTGGGCTTTTGGGCCAGGTCCCAAATGCCCAGCTCTAGCCAAAACCAATAATTTATTTCTGAGAGAGATGAAAAAAAAAATTGAAATAGTATTGTCTTATACTCGAATTTTGAATGCAAGTTTAATAGTACGAAAATATTTTGTTAATTAAATAAGAATAATACAAATAATAGTTGTCTAATAATATATGGATTATTATTTTAAGGGGCTGTTGATATTAGTTTTGTAGAAAATAAATTATTCTTTTATCTTTATATATTAAAGGTTTTTATTTTTTATGAAAAGGTACATTTACCCTTTGTTTGTTAGTATTAGACTAACGTTGTTAAGTTTAAGGACGTTTTTGTTTGTAAAAATTAAAAATATCCTTGACTAAGTAGACTAAACACCCTAGGGACTAAAATAATTAATTCACATGTGAACAGATAATTTGGTAAAACATCAATGCATCTTAATTCCAATTAGATTGAAACAATTCTGATTTGGACAAACAACCAATAACAGCCTGCAAAGTCTACAAAGGCCAGTATTGAATATTTACCAACTAAATCTAGCAAAACTGGTTCATACTCATGGGTCGACCCATACCCGTGCAAAAAAATAGGGTACAGATCCTCCTTTATAGGCCCGTTTAAAATAGACCCGTACCCGACCCTACCTGTTTTTCTGGTAGGTGGGCCGGCTTAACCTACAAGTACGCACATAAATTAAAAGAAAAAAATTTCCTAAAACACTTAACACTCTATTGTCTCTACGGAGTCTGAGAGCTACGATTACGATTTAGGGATTTAAAGATTTCGTTTTGGTGAGACTGAGAGTTACGATTACGAGTCGTCAGTTGTTCCTCGCTTCCGCGGTCAGCCGGTCTCCTTCTTGCATTTTCTCGCACTCTAGAAACCAAGGTATTTGGGAAATGAAAACTGGGTTTACAGCATAATAGAACTGGGTTTTTAGTTGTCTATTGCAGCTTTTTATTAATACTTCTTTTCCCATTGTATGCAACTTCGTTTTGTTTGTTTCTTTTGCTTTTTATCTGTTGTTAAAGCTACTTTTTTCCCAGTAATTGGTTAATTGCATGTGGTCTACTTTTAAGTTGTAATTTTGGTTTGATTGAATTTTATTCCCTCTATCTCTATGTGTTACTGTTTGTTGTGGATGTGAGAAAAGTAGTTTAAGGGCAGTTGAGCTTAAGCGATGGTGTCTATATTTATATTTTGTTAATTAATGTTGTATAGTATAATGTGTTAGTAGAATATAGTGAAAGGTTGAGTAGATTACTGGACATATAATGGCACCTTTATAGTATAAACTTCATGAATTGTGAAGGAAGCAAGTATTCGTTGAGATATCATGCAACATTCATGGTTTTATTATTTGAACATAGTAATTTCAATGTATGTTTTTATTACAATTTTATTATTATTTATTTTTTTAATGTAGACTAAATAACATATTGATATTCAAGAATGCATAGAAATGATGACTTGAACTGTTTTTTTTTCCTCAATTTTCTGGTATTTTATTTTTAGGGTTTATGTTATATTTCCAAGTTTGTTTACACAAAATATCATATAGTGACTTAGTGAGTAGTGTGGACTAATTCTTCCATATTTAAAACCCGAAAATATTTTTCAAATCAGTTTTTTACTTTTAATACTTGTTGAGATGTTACTAAATACATCACTTTTATTTCATTTAT